>NC_137618.1:41100972-41488472 GCF_963280865.1 Gymnoscopelus braueri
GAGCATTACACCCCTGGAAGAACTTGCAGTCACTCAATGGTAATCATATATATATTAATGATCTATTATAATATAGTAGATAACAGTAGCAAAATTTCAAATTTGCACCTATGGCCAGAAAAATATAGAAGTCTTGACTTTGACTGGATGACTGGGGTTTGGCTGCATTACTACAAGGACCACAATGCTTTGGGGCACTGCCCTTCCTTGAGGGGAGGAAGGCTGCGTGGGGGCGTGGTCTACATTGTAACTTTCCCCTCCCAGTTCTCACTACAACAACATCAACAAACACATAAAGCACATTGGCCAGTGTTGCCATGTCTGCTTATTATAAGCGGCTGGTTTCTAAAATGTAGTTGATATTTGGGCTCGTTTCCAAATGTTTTGATTGTTGTTTAAACCAGTGGTTCTCAAACATGTTCATGTACTTTTCCACGGACCCTCATCTGTGCACTGCGCGCCAACATATTTGCCAGGGAGACCCTACCAAAAATGTGTTGTTAAAATGTTTAAAAAATATTCCACATTTTGCACTTTTTTCCCCTCAAGATTTTTTGGAAAATAGCAGATCTATACAAGCTCACACTGCGTCACATCGTTACGCGTTGTGAGCTTGTAGATCGGCAATTTTCAAATAACCCATGTCTAGGTTTCAAGTGCTCTTGGCACAGGTATTTTCTTTTGGGCTTGTTTTCATATACCTGGTTGCTTATTTCTCTCACAAGATCTGGCAACACTGAATGCTTTAGAATGATGAATGTTACGTTCCAACTTTTCCGACTTTTTTGTCTACCTTTGGATCACAAAACACAACATCAAAGCCATGTTCTTTCTTGGACCACGTGAAATCTGCCTCTGTTGAACCAGTACAGTTGGACCAGTAGGCCTACCCATTGCAAGTTTGCTATATCTACCAGGGTGAAACTATAGTCTTGGCTGCTGTTGTATTGTGTTCTGTATTGATTTGATTGTATCTTATAGTAAACTAAATATATCATGTATAAATTAGCATAGTAACACTAAACGTGTGTGTCTGTGTGCGCGCACGCGCGTGCATCAATTTTTTTTTTCTACATTCCATCCCACCATGTAGACAGTCCAGTGCTGGTGACGTGACGTCCATCTTCTACTTGGGAGTCGGGACATCCATGCATAGTCAACAATATAATAATAAAACAAAACGTTTCATACTCATGTCATGTGTGACTCCTTATCTCTGAGAGCATAATGTTTCACTGTCATTTCCAGTTATATTCTTTGGACTAAACTTATAGAAAACATGGGCATTACTTTAGAATGACATGCTAATGTTCAAATACTCTTGTCATACACAGCCTAATCGTTTTTTTTTCTCTTTTTTCAAATGAGACCGTTTCATGCTTTCAATTGGTGTATATGGATAATGCCATATACACCAAAAATGTGTTGTTAAAATGTTTAAAAAATATTCCACATTTTGCACTTTTTTCCCCTCAAGATTTTTTGGAAAATAGCAGATCTATACAAGCTCACACTGCGTCACATCGTTACGAGTTGTGAGCTTGTAGATCGGCAATTTTCAAATAACCCATGTCGAGGTTTCAAGTGCTCTTGGCACAGGTATTTTCTTTTGGGCTTGTTTTCATATACCTGGTTGCTTATTTCTCTCACAAGATCTGGCAACACTGAATGCTTTAGAATGATGAATGTTACGTTCCAACTTTTCCGACTTTTTTGTCTACCTTTGGATCACAAAACACAACATCAAAGCCATGTTCTTTCTTGGACCACGTGAAATCTGCCTCTGTTGAACCAGTACAGTTGGACCAGTAGGCCTACCCATTGCAAGTTTGCTATATCTACCAGGGTGAAACTATAGTCTTGGCTGCTGTTGTATTGTGTTCTGTATTGATTTGATTGTATCTTATAGTAAACTAAATATATCATGTATAAATTAGCATAGTAACACTAAACGTGTGTGTCTGTGTGCGCGCACGCGCGTGCATCAATTTTTTTTTCTACATTCCATCCCACCATGTAGACAGTCCAGTGCTGGTGACGTGACGTCCATCTTCTACTTGGGAGTCGGGACATCCATGCATAGTCAACAATATAATAATAAAACAAAACGTTTCATACTCATGTCATGTGTGACTCCTTATCTCTGAGAGCATAATGTTTCACTGTCATTTCCAGTTATATTCTTTGGACTAAACTTATAGAAAACATGGGCATTACTTTAGAATGACATGCTAATGTTCAAATACTCTTGTCATACACAGCCTAATCGTTTTTTTTTCTCTTTTTTCAAATGAGACCGTTTCATGCTTTCAATTGGTGTATATGGATAATATTAGATTTTACTATAGCCTATTGTATCTAAGACTAGTAAAGTTGAATCCAATGTGCTGGGGTCCCCAGAAAAATTATGATTACATGTAGAAGTAAATACTAACAGAATGTACAAGAGTTTTTCACTATTATATCTGTAATGCTTACAGTCATGTAATTATGTACCATTCTGCCAAATGAAAGACCATCTCCTATCATAAAACAGTTCAAAAGAACCCTTATAGAATTGGGTGTAAATACATTTTGTCATTATAAATGCTTACACAATGTAGAATATACCAATGAGTAGAGCAAGCAGTGTGTAAATGTAACCGTTTTATTTAGAAAAAAAAAATATGGCTGTAGTGTCCCAGGTCTTCATCTGCAGTTCCTTCATTTTTGCAGGCTGATGACAACTTTCTGTCCTGTCATTGGAAAGAACACATTAGATTAGATTTAGTTTACATGGATATCATCCGACGTGATACCAAATTTATTCTTAGTTGCATGCGCACCAAAAATAGCATACCTACAAGCTCACAAAGTGTCGAGTCCGCGACGCGTTGTGAGCTTGTAGATCTGCTATTTTCGGGACCTGACGTCGTCATGTACTGAGTAGCTCTGAAACATGTCAGTCATGGCGGAGCTTCAACCTGGTGTTTGCACTTTCTACATGTATAGACCTTACATCTACATAAACGTTCATATTTCAAATATAAAGTGCTGACCTCATGCCACGGATGTTACAATTTGAATCAGGTGGGTCTAAGTACAAGTATCTTCCGTATTGTGTAATAAAAAGCATTTTAATCCAATCGGTGGCCATTTTCTCCTTATGCTTTCAATTACGCGACCCTATCGGTTGGGATGTATATTGCACTCTGATACATTATATACATCTAAGAGAAAATGGCCACCATTCGGATTTAAATGTTTTTTTATTGAAAAATACGGAAGATACGGGTACTTAGACCCATCCGATTCCAATTGTAACATCTGTGGCCACGGGGTAAGAACTTTATATTTGAAATATGAACGTTTATGTAGATGAAAGGGTTGTGAATGGAGAAAGTGCCAAAACCAGCTTGAAGTTCCGCCATGACAGTCATGTTCCCAAAAAAAAAGACATGGGGTTCCGTCAACAATAACAAATGTTCCGTTCACGCCACGGCTCCACAAGCTAGTTTAGTCTACCCGAGGGATACAAAATGAGATTATAGTGATAGTGGCAACTTTACAGCATGTTTACTTACTCGAGAGACAAGCGTCCACCGTCCACGGTCCGTGTACATTCTGTCAGTTCCACTAGGAAACATCCCCGACGGGTTGTTGCGCCTCACTGTCCGCATAGCTGCGTGTGGGTCCGGGTACTAAAGTATAACTCTGATATGTTTGCAGACGCCATGATAGTACATGTTTCCTCCGAGGTGGAAAGACTGGTGATGCGAGGTTAGTACATGTGAGGTAGCTAATGGGAGTGGTCGAGTGGGGAAAGAAGGTTGAACAATGTTACGGTGACACCTTCGGGGCCGGTCCTTTGAGCTATGGGGGTTGGTTTGGATTTGAACTACACCTGTAGTCACCTGCAGTCATGTAGTGCGGACATAAGGTGAGAAGCTGCGGAAAACGTTATTTGACGCTATGGGCAGCAAAATCGGCGAAGTTTCCCTTTAAGCCCTATTTACAATCTAGCAAAAATAAGTGATCTACAAGAAAACTTGATGTGACTCATTGTGAGCTTGTACATCTGCTATTTTCGCTGTAATAACGATATCCTCCTATAATTTGACAAACCTCTGTAGTAGTAGTGTAGTCCGTGGTGCATGGTGTCATGGTGAGGCTGCCCGGTTCTCCTCAGTGGCTTGAGCAATTGCTCTGAATTTGCACACAGCCATTGACCATTACCATCTGAACGCAACTGCTAAGCCCGTCTCTCAATTTCATCAAATCTCAGCTTATTATTTGCGTTTATGTGTCAAACAATGGGAGATAACGTTGCCAGGTTTTGCGCGAGAAACAAGCAGCAAGGTCTATGAAAACAAGGCCAAACGAAACGAGCCCTACAAGCAACAAGGTCTATGAAAAGAAGGCCAAACGAAGCGCCTTCACACATATACCTTGCCTCTTGGAAAACAGCCGATCTACAAGCTCACAACACGTCCCCACACCCACCTGCACTTTCACAACCAACGCCAAAACACACTACCACTAATATTGGCCCTAAACCGCTTACAATAGGCCAACATGGCAACACCAACGTCTGTCACGCTCTGCCAGTGAGCTAGCCTGCTTCCACACCATAGACCCCGCCCACTCTCTGAGTGAATTCTTACGGTGTGGGTGTGGGTGTGTGTGTGTGTGTGTGTGTGTGTGTGTGTGTGTGTGTGTGTGTGTGTGTGTGTGTGGGTGTGGGTGTGGGTGTGGGTGTGGGTGTGGGTGTGTGTGTGTGTGTGTGTGTGTGTGTGTGTGACGGGACCCGGGGGTTTCGCGACGGGGGGCGGGGGAGTTGCCCGTGGGGACGGGTGCCACGACGGGACGCGCGGGGGGGAGAAACCGCGGGACAGGACGTGCAATAACCCCAAGTTTGCAACTACTTTCGCCTGCACCCTTCACCGGGTATGGTCTAGTATATATATATAATAATAACAATAATAATTTACATGAAAATGGTCACCTACTGTATAATAGCATGCCTAAACTAGGGACACTAGAGTGAAAGTGGTTAGTGAATGTTCTGTATGGTTGCAGACAGCGCTAAAATCTGATTAATCTGCAAGAAAATGTTCAGAGGGGGAGAAAATATTCATATACATAAACATAAAGGAATTTGAGCTCAAATGCGAACACTAGGGGATAGCAATCGCCATCCCCAGGGACAACAAATGATGCCCCTGGTGGTTTAGATTTTTGCGTTGAGCACCCCTAGCTTCTGTAGTCCTATGTACAGTAATCGAGATCTAAGGCTTAAGGCAATCAACAGTGGCATCACCACCACTATTGACACCGCCTGTGTGATCACAGAGTCCAGTCACGTCACATCCACTGACCGCTTTCAAAGCCTCAAGAACACTGAGTAGTCATTTTTCTTTTTACCACTCCGCCCCCCGATTCCATTCCCTGGAGGTTCACCCTCATTGGGTTCCCGAGCTCCAGCAAGCAAGAAGAGCTTCAAACAGGGATCTGTCCGGCAAGGATATACTCTGAGGGAACGTCACTGTCGATCTCACAAAGAAAAAAGAGAAGTGATTGTTAGAGTGTGAGTGCCAGAGGGGAGACGTGTGTCTGAAGAAAAGAAAGTTTGTTTTGAGAAACAAGAGGGGCGCAGGGAGAACTGCACGTCTCCAAGGTCTTCTGAGACACGGGTGTGTGCACACCTCGACCCTGCCTGGCAGAGCAAGAAGAGAAAAAAACATGAGGATAAGTTGTAGAAAATGGATTCCTTACACAATCTGCAATACAGAGAACAGTACTTGCCAAGATATTTTGCAAGAGCATATTTATATAAATGCTCAACTTGTTTAAATGTTTCTAAATCGGAGGTGTTCTTATTTTGTTATACCAGATGTGTATCACTTTATGTAATATTAAGAATTCTCATAATATCTGAGTCAGTTGAAAGATATAAGCACAGAGGTCTGACCGGGAAAAACAATAGCACTATGATATTTATGCGAGATCAGTTTAACAGCAACTGTGAATCGTTAACTTATCTGTAAACGAAAGCAATTGTACTGTACCTTTGAATCTGAATCTCTCTCTCTCTCTCTCTCTCTCTCTCTCTCTCTCTCTCTCTCTCTCTCTCTCTCTCTCTCTCTCTCTCTCTCTCTCTCTTTCTCTCGCTCTGTATCTCAGACTAAAAACAACGTTTAATCTGACTTAAAGTTATATGGTTTGTTGCTTGGCTTCAGCAGTCTGTTTAATTGACCAATTTGCTGTATGAAAATACCATTACTACTTTTTCCATCATAATTGACAAATAACTACCATTTTGTGCAAAGTGGCCTCCTTAGATCCAGAGCTCATAACCAATACTCAGTATGACCCGTAATAACTCATTATACAGTATAACAAATAGAAAATCATAGCCTATAATGACTAAGTAGTCGAGGACAGTCAAAGCATTCAACACACACACACACACACACACACACACACACACACACACACACACACACACACACACACACACACACACACACACACACACACACACACACACGCTCACATTTTGCACTGATCTATGCATGCTATGTATCCGCAGAAAGTTCATACATTAAAGTAGTTGCATCACACTTCAAACATCACACAAGTGCTCCAGTTTATAGCTAAATGTCACCCGTTGGATCTCCTGAGGGCTTCCCCTCTTTTCTCTGGACCTCGGTGGCTCTTTTGTGAGTGGCGACAGGAGGCCATTCATCACTCGCTCTCTAATTAAACATACCCTCTTTGGTGCAGCGGTGGCAGCTGCAGGGGAAAGGGACAAGCGAGGGAAATCAATTGTCATGGGAGAGATGAAGAGAGACGCGTGGGAAGAAAAAGAGGGGCGGGAGGGACGGGGCAGGACAGGACAGATAGACGAACATCCGGGAAAGGGAGAGGGTGACAAGTGCAAGACAGACAGACAGACAGACAGAAGAGAGGGTGAGAGAGTGAGAGAAGCCAGTAGAGTCAGACCGATATATCGATTTGGCCTATTATCGACCATTGACTCTTTCGACGACATCGGTATCAGCATTTATGCAGCTAATGTGTCCTGATTTTTAACCACTGTCGACCTAGCGTCCCTATTTTGGGCATGTCATTATATATGTAGTGTCTAAAGTCCTGTACTTCTGGCACTACTGGTTGCCGATGGCTAGGGTTGTTTCGACGTGTGCTAAAAAGACTGAAGTCCAAACCGTCCGCAAAGTTCATAAATAAACGCTTTATTCTTAGTAGCTTTATTCGTGCCAATCAATTCCAGTTCCAGCATACAAATTATAAATACAATTAAAGGTAGGGTAAGTGATATTTTTTGGTTAAAACAAAAAGTATTTTGTTAAAAGGTTAAAATACTATATTCTGATAGTAATCATTGCTATAGAGTGTTTGTTCAGTAACAGATGTCTCCCTGTCTCTCCAGCTCTTTAATAAACAGAAAATACATTTTTCGGTAGGTGTCAAAATCTCAGCCAATCAGGAGAAAGTACCCATTTTTAAGCTTAATTTGTATAGTGTTCCAGTTAAAATTTTGTCTGCTCATTTCTTAGTGTCATCACTTCCAATTTCACTTGTTTAATCTATATCCTGATTGAGTTCTCTGTCCTGGTTGGATAAAATTGGAAATGAAACTACAAAAAAGAAAGAAAAAAAACTACAAAATACATTTTCTGTTTTATAAAGAGCTGGAGAGACATGGAGACTCTTTATATGGACAGGACACTCTATAGTAACGAGCACTATCAGAACATAGACCCATTTTGCAATTATTTGAAACTTTGCAAATCACTTACACTACCTTTAAACATAAACAGTTAAAAGTACGGTGGCTAAATCAACAGCCCTTCTAAACACAGAACAAAAACTGTTTGCCTCCCATCAGCAACACCTGCCCTGGCAACCTTGGCCTTGACCAAGCCCTGCGGTGACATCATCAATTTAGAAACAAAATGGCTCAAATGGCTCTTACAATATATATTATTATATGTCAAACGTTTTATTTCTTTTACATCAGGAATAGATTTAAAGCATTTTATTTATAAAATGTAAATACAAATGTTAATATTATATTTGATCTTGGCATTCAGGCTCTGCTATACATTACTCCCTGCTCAGCAGGGATAACCATTTAAGAGCAGGGAGATACCTGTATATAACATCGGTAGTCTGTGGTCCAGGACTCTCCAAAATCGGGATTGGCATCTTACCGAAAATGTTGGCATCGGCCGGGGCTCTAGTCAGCGTGGTGGAGGACACATACAGGAGAAGTGGAGCGGTAATGTGGTGCCTAGCAGTCAGGTCTCCTGCCACAGTGGCGAGTACTCCTGCACAGGTAATAAGCCGAGTGCCTCCCTCTTCAGGGGGGCCGGACAGCCTGGTCTTAGTCCATTTCTTTAACAACATGAGGCCCCTTTTCCATCCGACTGGAGACTGATGGGAGCCGTATGTCATGCAGACCTTGATTCCACAGTGGGCTGCTGGAACGGCCTGGACAGATCTGGGTATTGATTCCGATAGGACTCCTCGATGTCTGGCCTCTTTTCTCCACTGACAGATGGGCAGATTGTCTGGACGTGGCTGACGCTAGATCACTCTGATACATGTTTACTCCTGTGTCAATACCAGTTTGCCAACATTATATACGGGCAGTGCTTCATGTGTAGTTGGGGGGACACACAGGCAAGTGTTGATATGTTGCAGGGAGGTGCACGTAGCCATGTCAAACGCAGACCGAAGAAGAACCAAGAACATTATGTGTTACTATGACAGTACGATGAAACATGGCATCATGGAAAAGACTGCTTGAAGTATTACGAACAGTGAGCAAGACCATCACTTACGTGCATTAGGAGGCACAAGTCTCATTCGTCAGCAGCAGGCTGTAAAGTGGGCGGTCTTTTTTTTACCTCCGCCAATGGGGTTGGACGGCAGTTATGGTATGGTTTCGCCCCATTTTGTTGGTCTGCCTGTTAGCAGGATATCTCCAAAAGTTAAGAACTGGGGGCTGTGGCGGTGGGTGTGGCTTCTCATAAAATCATGTATTTGTTTGTTTCTTTGTTTATTTATGTATTTGTGTATACATTTATTTAATTGTATTATTATTATTATTATTATTATTATTATTATTATTATTATTATTATTATTATTATTACACTTATTATTATTATTATTATTATTATTAATACTATTATTAATAATAATATTATTTTATATCTCTGGAACACTAATATACACTGTATTGTGTTAACTGTGTTCACCTAAGTCTGAGAGCTGTAAGGGTCCATTTGCACCCCTGTGGTCCCCGGACCCAACTTTGAGAACCAGTGCGCTACGAGGCAAAGCCTACTGTCCATTATTGGCCCAATCAAGCACTAAAAGGGTCGCTGGAGAGCTCATTTCTGGCCGCTGATATAGTGCTGAACTATCAAACGTGAAAATGGAAGATCTTGACAATTGCGTTTAGCATTGATGGGAGAGCTGTTTTTCAAGGATGACCAAGTGTTTTCTCTTTAAGTGTTTTGTCCCTGAATTGTTGAGTCATATAGTGTACGCCTGTCCAGACCACATCACCCTGGCCTTTCCCAAGGACTAGCATTATAGTTATTTTTTGCTATCCCTTTCTTCAGCTCCATTCAATTCACTTTTCATGAAGACTATTCAGCCAAATTCACACCAGATATACACATAGATGTCCTTGCGCACCCTACTGCAGGATAGGGTGAGCACCTTCAGCCAGAGGCTCACTTTCCAACCAAATATGCATACAGAGCGGTACAGACTCTCTGTCATGCCAACTGCCATCAAACTGCATAATGCATGGGAACCCTCAATGCATATGGTCCTGTGTTGGCCCTGGTGTGTGATTACCGTAATTTTCGCACTACAAGCCGCACCTGAATATAAGCCGCAGCAGCTAAATTGAATGATTTGTACATATATAAGCGCACTGGACTATAAGCCGCGGGTGTAAAATCCATAGATTTAGGAGGTCCCCTAGTGGCCGCTAGCTGTAAAAATCCATAGATAAGCCGCACCGTTATATAAGCCCCAGGGTCGAAAAATGGGAAAAAAGTCGCGGCTTATAGTCCGAAATTTACGGTATGTCCTGGTCTTGTGGCTGATGTGTTTCTATTTGTCTGGTAGATTATTAATTTTATTACATTATGCTGCTGTAATGCCTCAATTTCCCTTTGGGGATTATTAAAGTGTATCTCATCCCACCTGATTCACTTGAATGCAGTGGTGGTAGGAATGAACAAATATAGCATCATGTACTTTGTGTATTTTTAATGTTGATTCTTGTCTTAGAATAAAGAAGAGGTGATACCTTTAGGAGGACTGACAGCATAAATTGCTGTCTTACAAATGTGACCCAGCTAGTGGAGCCACAGGAGAGCTAAGGAACTCAAACAAATCATATTTTGGTCAAAAACTGCTAAATAATGCATAAATGTCAAGCCAGGTTCAGTCCTCCATTATTTCACAAGGGACACTCACTGTTAAATAATATCAGTCCGCCAACACAACAATATTAATCCCTTGCTTTTTCAGTTATGTCAAGTCCAAATGAACCCTTTAAGACCTGGGACGCATCTGTGTCACTTTTTGATTTGAGCTAAAAAATGATTATTTTACCATTTGGCTATTCAAAAATAGCATCTGCTATTTTTGAAAAATCGAGAAAATACGTTTTTTCAAAAAACGGATTTAGACATTTTGTCGAATCGGAACCTCAGGCCTCAATGGGTTAAAACAAATTAACCACTATATCCAGTCACAGTAAAACGATCCAAGTTTGAAAATGCAAGCCTCCCATTTCTTTTTCAGGTCTGTGAAATAAGACTTCCAGGATGTGAGGCGTTGGAACGGAGATTTAAAAGTTTATGTGCGCATAGTTGATGTGACGTCAGCCGCTGCGGTGGAAGTAGACAAGTGACGGATTATGGACATAATGTTTGTGTGAGTCCAATCCAATTGCCTGCCTCCTGCACACAAAAGGGAGCTTCAGGTATTCTAAAGCAATGAATTCTGGGATAGGGGGTCATGGCTAAAGATTTGGATAGCACAGCACATCTTTTGTTACATTTGATTACTGGTCTTGTTGTAAAAACAATAGGGAGAGCAGATGTTCATGTTTTAAAGTTTCAGACTGATTAAGGAACATGGAAGGATTGTTGGGCTTGAATTGAGGAACATTGAAGGACTCTTGGGGTTAATTGAGCTCAAATTAAAAGTTAAATTGGACAAATCAGAGCTCACAAGTTAAGTATTAACAAATCCACCATTATTAATTTGTTGGGTAAAGGGCCGTGCCATACAGCTATACCTCTATGGCTTTGCAAGTCTATACATTAAAATACACATAAATGGCTACATGCATGTAATAACAAACATTACAGCATTAACCACAATAAACATGTACTGTAAAGCAATCCTCTAAATGAAACAACATGTACAGTATAATTAATATGACAAGAAAAGTGTGAGCACGCCCGAGGCGTGCTGAGAAATCCTGCCAATTAAGAAAGTTGGCACACCTCAAGACGCTACAGTATTAACTCAATATCAACTAAAAGTATGAACATTCTTTTACAAAGATGTATTTTGAGCTGAAAACAGAAAATCCATGTTAAAGCTTTGAAGCCCGATTTCTCAGACCTCCAGTTTTCAGGAAAGAAATAAGAAGGAAAAACATATAGTATTGCTATAGGCTACTTATATAAGCTGTGATTCCAAAACGGTTATACTGTACATGAATACAGTGTATATATACATTGGAAACTCAACTTTCTGTTACTGATTGTCAGTGGTGGTTAAAGGTAGGGTAAGTGATTTTCTTTGGTTAAAATAAGTGTTAAAAAGCTCTATATTACAGTGATAGTACTCATTGCTATAGAGTGTTTGTTCAGTAAAAGGAGTCTCCTTGTCTCTCCAGCTCTTTATAAAACAGAAAATGCATTTTCGTTTCAGTTTCAGTTTCATTTCCAATTTTATCCAATCAGGATAGAGAACTCAATCAGGATATAGATTAAACAAGTGAAATTGGAAGTGATGACACAAAGAAATGAGCAGGCAAAATTGGAACTGGAACACTATGAAAATGAAGCTTAAAAATGGGTACTTTCTCCTGATTGGCTGAGATTTTGACACCTACCAGAAAATGTATTTTCTGTTTATTAAAGAGCTGGAGAGACGGGGAGACTCTTGTTACCGAACAAACACTCTATAGCTATGATTACTATCAGAATATAGTGCTTTAACCTTTTAACAAAATACTTTTTGTTTTAACCCAAAAATATCACTTACCCTACCTTTAAGTTAAAGTATCAATACTGTGAAGTAGAAGTACTCTGTTACAAGTAAAAGTCTGGAATTCAAATGAGTAAAAGTACTAAAGTATTGGAATCAAAATGTACTTAAAGTAAAATAGCAGATCTACAAGCTCACAACGCGTCGCGATGCGACGCGTTGTGAGCTTGTAGATCGGCTATTTTCAAATAGCCTATGCATAAAATAGGCCTAAAGTGGTTAATGTATGTTTTATAATGTAATACATTTATATCTGCAAAGTAACTTGTAACTAAAGTTTTCAAATAATTGTAGTGGAGTAAAAGTACAATATTTGCCTCTGAGATGTAGTGGAGTAGAAGTAGAAAAGTATAGACAACTGGAAATACTCCGGTAAAGTATAAGTACCTCAAAATTGTACTTAAGTACATTACTTGAGTAAATGTACTTGGTTACTTTACACCACTGCTGATTGTTAGCTGTTAATTCAGTGTAGTTCAGAATTAGAATGATTTAATTATCCAAGTAGAGTAAATATATGGGTGTTTGTCTTGCTGCATATTGACAATCACCATATGAAATTATTACATACAGGCACCTCATTATGTACAAGGAAAAACAACATCATAGATACTGTACATTTCTAGCATGTACAGGACTACAGGTATCTAAGATACCTGTACAGTACATACAGTACAGTTATCTAAGATCCTCCCTCTGAATGACCAGAGGGGGGATATCAAAAGCAAAGGCATGGATTTCTCCCACTATTCCCCCCAGCATATGGAACCCTGCCTGTACATTTTGATCAAAGGAGCCATTTTGTGGTTCCACAGGTAGAAAGCCCATACATTTTATATTAATTATTTTAAGCCTGGAACCAAGCCATTCAGGCTCCTGGCGAATCATGACCATTATGATTCTGTGTAAAAAATAATAAGTGACTTTGCCTTACTGTGTGGTTTTCAAATATTTTATGACACAGAAAGAATCGAATGTTTTATGGTCATGATTCACCAGGAGCCTGGATGGCTTGGTTCCAGGCTTAAAATAATGAATACCAATATTTTCGGAAATCTCTATGGGAAAAATGTATGGTCTTTCTAACCGTGGAACCACAAAATGGCCACCACCGCTATGCTCTATATAGCACGTGCATACAGGGCGCTTTGCATTCTGTGCATTGTGCAGTACGGCTGTAGCTGTAGGGGCTGACGGCGAGTCTACTGAAGCAGTTTATCTCTGAGATAATTATTAGTCCAGTGCAAAGCAAGAGACACTGTGTTGTATGTTACACGTTGCCTAGGAGATCATTACAAATCTGTCTTTGTACGGTTTACCCACTGATGGACCCTAACCCCACCGAATATGAGCAAAAAGAAATCAATTTAAAGCCGCTGTGAAGGCAATGGGTTGTCACAGCATGGGGAAACAACGGCAGTGGTGCGAAAAGCAAAGAATATCCCCGGACGTAAGCCCCCCCCCCCCCCCCCCCCACTGTGTATTGATAATTAGAATGGACCCGAGACTGTTCGGAGGAAAACACCGTCACGCTGCTGGATGAGTGATGACTGTAATTACGCTCCTAGAAAATAAACAAACACAACAACACACAGAATTAGAACAGTGGAAGACGGCCCCCGTGGGACACGAAACAGAAAAGGATGCAAAGCGACGTGGACATGTCCATTGTACTCTTGTTGACCGACTAGGACGCGGTGACTTAACCCTTTAAGACCGGGAACGCATCTGTGTGTCATTTTTAGATTTCTTTGGCTATTCAAAAATAGCAGATCTACAACTTTGTAGATCTGCACTCTTTTGGGGAAAAATTGTGAAAATGTGTGCAAATCTTTGAATATACATATTTTTAAAGCGAACATTTGTAACTCAAATATTTGCTTCTGGGGATTCTACAAAATGTCTTCTAAATCCTAACATTTCTTTTTTTTACTTGTTGCTTTAGTGGTTGTCAAACTTTTTCATGTCAAGGACCTCCCAAAATGATATGTATTTGTCCACGGACTCCTCCCCATCTCAAAATATTTTGTTCCAGGGACAAGCAGAGATTTGAGTAAAAAAATGTATATTCAAAGATTTGCAAAAATGTTCACGATTTATCAAAAATAGCAGATCTACAAGCTCATAGCGCGGCACACGGTGCCGCACCATGAGCTTGTATATCTGCTATTTTTGAATAGCCAAAGAATTGTTTAAATGACACAGGATTCGTACCCGGTCTTAAAGAGTTAAATGTGTCAGCATGACACGGCATGTTGCACCTACAACTCGTTGCTGTAGCTGAACCTGCCACCGGTGCCATTTTTGTAGCGAGTCACAGCAACACACCGCAATGCAAAGGCTCGATAGTGTGATTATGAGGATCTGAAGAAGAAGAAACGGTTATGCTGCGTTCACACGGGCAGATACAAAGATACAAAGATACAAAGATACAAAGATACAAAGATACAAAGATACAAAGATACAAAAATACACAGTATATTTGTCGCTTTGTATAATATACAAAGCGACGGATGTGTTGCTCAACACGGTCGGTGACGTCATCAAGCGCTGCGTCATCGGAGCACACCGCCCACCCGGTTCTCCACAGTGGTGTAAAGTAACTAAGTACATGTACTCAAGTACTGTACTTAAGTACAATTTTGTACTGGTATTTTTACTTTCCAATTTTCAGTGCTTTTACGAAAACATCTCAGAGGCAAATATTGTACTTTTACTCCACTACAATTATTAGAAAACTTTTGTTACTAGTTACTTTGTAGATTTTGATTATCATTACAAAACCACTTCAGCCCTATATTGTGCATTTCGTCCATTTGAAAATAGCAGATCTACAAGCTCACAACGCATCGCATCGCGATTAGGCAGCATTAAGGCACAGGAACGTGACTCGGGCTGAGATTGAGCGGCTCGAAGCCGCACGTACAGTACACAGCCACCTGTACTCCACCAGCAGCCAAACAGCCGGCGTCTCCCTGTATATATCAGGGCTGAGGCTCAAATCATTTCCATAAAGAGGGGAGGCAGATAATCCCCCACCCCCTTATTCATTCATGACTCTGAAATAGGAGATCAGCATTCTGCCAAACAGGCCCAAATAGAGATTAGGCTGGCACAAATTGAATTACACACAACAGCAGCTCTCTCCTCCATCTCTTTATGCATTTTGGCTATTATGTGCTCCAACCTTCATCCGAACCAGATAGTAGGGGTCAGCACAGGTGCATCACACGTCCTTCACGTCAAACTTTCACCTCCCAAAACGAGCTCTGTGGCCCCTACTTATACACGTTCAAGGACTGACAATGGTTGTTAGGAATTAGCTGTAGGCTAGTGCTCATAAAATCATGTACTGCGTTAGACGGAACACAAGACGTTGTCACAGTAAATGACACAAGTTAATTCGGGTCATTCGGTGTCAAGTGTCAGATACATTAACCCATTACGACCGGGAACGCATCTGTGTCACTTTAGATTTATTTGGGCTATTCAAAAATAGCAGATCTACAATATCCGCTATTTTGGGGGGAAATCGTGCAAATCTTTGAATATATCATTTTTTAAAGCGAACATTTGTAACTCAAATCTTTGCTTCTGAGAATTCTACAAATGTCTTCTAAATCCTAACAGTTTTTAGAAAAAAAAGTTATAAAGTTAACAAAAATGATAATTATGTATTTGGTCGTGGACCCCCATATCAACATATTTTGTTCCAGGGACCCCCAGAAGTTGTAACAGAGTTAAAAATGTTCGCTTTAAAAAATGTATATATTCAAAGATTTGTACAGATTTTCAAGATTTTTCTAAAATAGCAGATCTACAAGCTTGTAGATGTGCTATTTTGAATAGTCCAAAGAAATCTAAAAATGACACACAGATGCGTTCCCGGTCTTAAAGGGTTAACGGAGACTAGTTAATGTGCCGGTGCGGTGACACATTTTAAAAATTCCGATTGCGGTTGCATAGGTTGCTGTTTTCCTAAACCTTACACAAATACGGATAATAACACGTAGAGTGGCTGTTGAACGCCCAATTGTTCCCCGGCTCCTTTATGAATAATAATTTGGATTATGATTAATCATTTTTGTTTTAAGGGGATCAAATTGATGAATGTAAGGTCCAGGGACATTTCTAAAGCGTTCGCTTGGCGAGCACGACTCAGCATTTATCAGAGTGATTGACTGTTTCCAGGCAGTGACCTTTTGTATTGACATGTATTCATTCATTACCAGGCCCAGGTGTAATTGGGCCCTGCTCTGAATCTAAGACGCCTCCTTAAACCATTAAGGCCCGGGAACGTCATTTTAAGATTCATTTGGGCTATTGAAAAATAGCAGATCTACAAGCTAGCTTGTAGATCTGCTATTTTTTGAAAAATCGTGAAAATGTGTGAAAATCTTTGAATATATATATACATTTTATATACACAAATCTTCGCTTCTGGGGGTCCCTGGAACAAAATATTTTCAGATGGGGGTCCGCGGACAAATACACATTCATTTTGTGGGTCCTTGACATGAAAAAGTTTAAGAACCACTGATAAAACATAAGTAAGTAAAAAAAAATTAAACTTTTAGTATTTAGAAGACATTTTGTAGAATCCCCCGAAGCAATAAGATTTGTGTTACAAATGTTCGCTTCAAAAAATATATATATTCAAAGATTTGCACACATTTTCAAGAATCTTTCAAAAATAGCAGATCTACAAGCTCATAGCGCGGCACTTGGTGCTAAACTATGAGCTTGTATATCTGCTATTTTTTTAATAGCTCAAAGAAATCTTAAAATGACTCACAGATGCGTTCCCGGGTCTTAATGGGTTAATGTGACAAATATATAATCCGCTCCTATGGGGGGGGGGGGGGGGGGGGGGGGGGTTGGGAGGGTTTGGGGGAGGCTTGGGGGGGGGGTTGTGTGGTAGAGTGTGAAATTAATACTTCTCTCTTCTCCGGGGTGCAATAAATAAAGTCCTTAGTTGATCGAGGGAGAGCGCGCCACTGCTTGCTTATCATTACACACACCCACACGATTAAAAAGGCCATGTATATAAGATTAGCCATTTTCCACACAGAAATGGAAACAACATGCACAGATAAATCACTGTGAACACACACACTCCCCCAAGTGTGATGAACAATGCTTCTTCGCTTCATATGAAAGCTTGATTCATGGCTCCGTTAAATGTCAGAGCAATGTATACTGCAAAAGAAAAACGTTTTTTTTTAGGAATTTAATTAGCTTGGTCTCACTTATTGGCTGTAAAGGTTTATGTGACACATTCTGTGACCACTCGTGTCACAATTTCACTTTGAGTGTGTTATTCTAAGGGTTTGAGCTAATTGCTATTTGTGAAGACTTGAAATTAGCCTCCTGAAGCAGGGAAATCAGAGTTAAATTAGTTTAGCTACAGCGACGTCACGTTTGCGCAAATAGGGGAAGGGAACGCCATGTGAGCGTGTTGGAGGTGCAAACAAAGGAGCTTCTCATGTGGATTTGGCTCCTTTTGATGGCTTGTGAAATTGAAAAACAAATATGTGGATGCCTCGTGTTCATTTTTCATAACATGGTGGTTGTTGCAAGTCCCAGCACTACAATACTAATAACCATAGTTTTCCGCTAGGACAGAAAAATATATCACTGTGTGCACCTCCACGACAATGGCAGATTTGGCCACGCCCCCAAAATACTTGTACATTAAAGTGTCTCGAAGTATACTGATAAATTGGCATTTGGGAATTACTTTTTATACTCATGCTTTGCGTTAATAATATAGGGATCTAGGCTCTCCCTAGGCTGGCAGAGGGAGTGTAGCGCCCAGGATTACTTAGACAATTGGCACTGGGTGAAAAAAAAAAAAGGGTTACAAAAATCGTGGGATAAAAATGTAATATAAAAAAATATATATATATATATAGGGATATAGTACATCCACATTTGTATGCAGAAATGAAATATTAGTTCCTGGAACGTAGTGTTGATTAATGAATGACTTCATAAGAGTTTGGGGGTATACAGTAACAACGTAATCATCCATGGACTTCCTATTCATTCTCATTCTACCCACTTGCATATAGACAACATGACCGGGGTCCCACAGGGGTCTTTATTTGTCCCTCTGCTTTTTTCTCTGTAAATCTGCTACTGTATCTGCTATTTTCATAGAATGTTCACCTATTATATTTTTGCTGAATGTTCCTCTATTATGACATGCGTGGTTAACTTTGTCCATTGACCCCTCATAATTTCCTCTAACACTTTCCAGTCTGGATGACGTTAGAACAGAGAAAAAAAGCCCAAGTCATTTCACATGCTAATGTGTGATATTTGGCTAATGACATGCCAGTGCCCACAGTATCACACATTAGCATGGCTGCTAGGTTGGACAAATGACAGTACCATTAGAGGTGTCGAAGAGAAGGGTGACATCACACTGACCTTCCTCTGTGTCTCTTCCTTCTCTTCATCCCTCCTTTCATCTCATAGAGACTGCTTCTGGGGCTGTCATAGGATTTCACGGTGGTGTTAATTTAATTCTAATAATTAACCACTTAAACGCTATACTTTGTTGACCAGGTCTACATACTTGGTTCCCTCATTTTCTACACCAAATCTCTTTTCTACACCAAATCTCGTGACGAACGGTCACCTATCATACCCTGCATGTCATGCAGGGTATGATAGGGTTCATGTGGTTAAACTCTTCAACGTTGTGCTGTATAGGAGAACCAGAAAACCTTGTTTCATCCTCTCTCTAATACAGTATGTTTGTCTTATATAGAATCAGAGAGAATATGAATAATGCACTGCATACAAGCAGCATGCACTGATATCGGAATGAACCCAACACGGTTCATCTCTAAGCAATATGAGAGGTCTGCGGTTTGAATTCATATTTCCTCCCAACTGAACCAATGTTTGCTCCCCGATATCATGTTTAGACACATTTTTGCGATTCCAGCCCTAAACCCAGAATCGAGGCGATAAGCTGTCCTCTGAGAAGTGTTTGTTGCATCTGTGATACACTCTGTGAAGCAGAATGACTATCAATAAAACGCCTGAGGCTCTATCGGCTCGACTCGATTACCAAGCATTGAGTATTTCACTTGGTAAAATGTCCTTGCCAAGTGAAAATCCTATTTGAGCAGGCAATTCTGTTCACTCTTTTTTTGTCTTTAAGGAATGCCATTGCTGCTCAGTCACTCTATGTATTCTGGGATAATCCCTGTATCAGACTTATATATGTTATATTCCATGTAATAATGGGATGGTCATAAAAAGCCTCACCGTACTGTAGAATATTGCATAGCTCAAGCTGCAAGCTTATCTGTTTCAATATGCACTCTCACATTGTATAACTTCCACCCCATCCAGGGAACCTTTTTTTATCCCCCACGCGCCTTAAAGCAGTTCATCCTCAAGAGAAAATTCATGTGAAAACTGGAGAGCTGGAGTGAATTCTAATCTGCTGCTCTCTGGGTTATATCTACATCGGCTGCTAGCTAACAGTCAATCTTATAGCGTGTCCCTCGGAGCACGTGGGAGAGTCCCAAGGGGGCACTTTATTCCCACGCCGACTCCAGTCTTCCGAGTCGACTGTTACCCAGCCTGCGTTGGCCGTTCCATCTCGGTCTCTCTCTGTCATATAAAGCTGCTTCATTGTCCATGAAACGGTCTCTGCCACCACTCTCCAGATTGTCCTCTCTCTCTCATCTCCCTATCTACTGTAGCTTCTACTGAACGCATGTGTTGTCTGTGCCAGGTGCCACACCGTGCATTAGCCACGTTAACCCAGGGATCCCTATATTTTGGGCATACCATTATACGTGAATCATAAAGTAGAAAGAAGAAAAAAAATAAACAATCTCAATTTCGATATATTTTCAAAGAATTATCCCCACGTTTCAAAAAATCTGATATTTTTTAACGTGTTTGGATAGGGCTTAAGTGGTTATAGAGAGATTTCCAATACCGGTCTCAGCAAAAGACCTAATCGCATGAAAATGCCACGAGTTGCAATGAATACACGATTACCAAAGCCTAATCATACACACATCCACGCCTCTCTCCAGGGGCTGGTCTGGGACGACCGGTGAAAACCAACAAGAGAATGCTTTGATAATTGCAATTGATTTGGCAGTAAAAGTACAAATGCACGTAATTTATTTGTTTTATGGTATTTTCTCTAGACGCAGAGAGAGGGTCAGGTTCTTTCGGCCGGTTGTTAAACATTATGACACATTATTTCAGGACTGAAACACTGCCTTTTTTTCCCAGGGAATATTTGGGTCAATAATGAATGCTTTATGCCTTTTCTTTTCTCCCCCTTATCCTATTTTGACCACATTAACACCAACTAATTTCCTGCCGTGATCTCTCCATTATTCAAAATGGTATTAGTCTCATAGACCCCAATCTAATTAAGCCTTGAGAAAATGTAATGAAATCCAATTCGACAATCCAGCACTGGTTTTCCACACCATGTCTAATGATCCATCTCCTTTCCAATATGGAGAAGGAGATGCCGGGAGAGTGAGCTATATGGCCTCATCATAACTGTTATGCCTAATATAATGCTCCGCCGTATGATGGTGTCCTGCGCTGAAAATAGCCGATATACAAGCACGCAAGACGCCACGGATGCGACGCATTATGTGAGCTTGTACGTTGGCTATTTTAACCCATTAAGACCTGGAACGCATCTGTGTCATGTTTTGATTTGAGCTAAAAAAGCATTATTTTACACTTTGGCTCTTCAAAAATAGCAGATATACAAGCTCATAGCGCGGCACCGAGTGCCGCACTACGAGCTTGTAGATCTGCTATTTTTGAAAAATGATGAAAATGTGTGCAAATCTTTGAATATATATTGTTTTAAAGCGAACATTTTTAACTAAAATCTTTGCTTCTGGGGGTCCCTGGAACAAAATATTTTGAGATGGGGTCGGCGGCCAAATAAATATAATTTTGGGGGTCCTTGACATGAAACAGTTTGAGAACCACTGATATAGAAACATACGTTTTTTTAAAAAACTGTTAGGATGTAGAAGACATTTTGTAGAATCGGAACCTCAGGTCTGGGTTAGCACGCGACACAGTCATACGACATAAGCATAAATAAGGTTTTTTACCCTTCAGTCCTCGGTCAACCTCGTCCTCCCGGGGGTTATTAGTCGCATCATTTCTAATCAGACAAAACTATTCTACACAGAGGCTCATGCTAACACGAGCCACAGTCCTTCCCTGTCAGCCACTGCACTGATGCCTTTGGCACAAAGGGGTTGGAGGAAAAAAAACAGTCTGCCTGAGCATTTTTATCTCGAAATTAAACACCACACTGCAGACATTAGTCTGGAGGCATAGCCTCTCTGCAGTATGCACTATCTACTATAAACACTGCCTCTATATATATATCGCAATGTACTAGACGTATAAGTGCATATATGGATGATCATTTAGCATAGCTAGAAATGGGGTATTTCTGAGACAACATAATCTCAGTACTGTAGCATGTTCAGGACACGACTAGACTACACAGGATGCATAGCATAACACAGTATGAGCCACAGCCTATAAATTATGTTAGCAGCATAGTGTTTACAAGTAGGGCAGTACAGTACAGTACAGTACAGTACAGTACAGTACAGTACAGTACAGTACAGTACAGTACAGTACAGTACAGTATATTAGTCAAGCAACAATAGCCAAAAGCATGCACTGTATTGTGTGAATGGATGTATCTTACTTATGAATACAACGATGGAGTTCCACTAACTTATAAGTCATTATGGGCGGGGGATGGAATGTGTTTATGTCTGTGTTTGGTGATGGTGGTGGGGGGGGCTCTTCTTTCTCAATACAAGCTCTCTCTCTCTCTCTCTCTCTCTCTCTCTCTCTCTCTCTCTCTCTCTCTCTCTCTCTCTCTCTCTCTCTCTCTTATATATATCACTCATCACTTCTCTCTGCCTTCCCTCTCATTCTTCCTGGGAAAGGATCCAGCTCATATATGGCTTGAAGCCCGAGGGCCATTTTGCTTCCTCAAGCCACTTTGTCCTTCTAGGACGCCCCAGATGGATCCTGTTCTATGGACGTGGGTGGTTCTCTCTGAAACTCTCCCAGGCAGCATCTCGCTCCGGGTGCCCACGAATCACTGCTCCCTCCTCCACTTGTTTGCTGCCACCTGCTCCATGCACCCATGGCAGAAAGTTTGAGAAGTTTTTTCATCAGCACAGACTATTGGCAGCAGTACAGGCTGAGCTGGCCTCTATGGCAAGTTCAAGTCCCTGTTGCTTGCTTGCTTATCTATCTATCTATCTATCTATCTATCTATCTATCTATCTATCTATCTATCTATCTATCTATCTATCTATCTATCTATCTATCTATCTATCTATCTATCTATCTATCTATCTATATATCTATCTATTCATTAATTTATTCATTCATTCATTCAATTCAGTGGAAATGGAATTGTTCGAGTGCATTTCTTATGAAACTTGTAGCATCTGAACACGCAAAGGTCAATTTTCAATGTCTGCATATAAGTAGGCTAAAGATGGCACACAGTTGGCTGTTCCTCTGCAGTGTTCATTTCTGATCAAACGTTTCTAATCGGTGTAAGTGGAGGCCCATCAAAACCTCTCAAACCACTCCGTAACGTAAATCTTTCTCCATTTCTTGGAGCAGTACATTGTCACACGTTCTAACACGACAGCTGCGACAGATTGAATTTGAAGCTCTGCGGAAATAAAAGTATTTTCCAAATATATCCACGAACCAATAAGTTCGACAAATGAGCCTTGTTCCCGACGTATAGGCTACTCTTTGCACCAGGAGAAAGGAGTGAGGAAGCACGATGAGATGAGCAATGGCCGACTGTGAATAATGGCGACTCCTCTATCAGCAGGCAGCATGGCATTATCGTCCTTCCCTCGTCATCTTTCTCATAATTCATAATTACTGGCACAGATGCAGCAGTTCATCGCAAATTATCTGTGCTATTCATTGCAAACAATCACACGATTCAAAGCTGAAGTGCAAAGATGTTTCCATAATGCTGACACTGTGTGGGAAGAGGTGCAATCAAAACAAGTGCAATCTAACCCCTGTGCTGTGATTCGACAATGCCGTGCATGTGTTCAGGAGTCAGACAGACAGACAGACAGACAGACAGACAGACAGACAGACAGACAGACCAGACATTCTCGTCATCACAATAGTTTTGCAACACTTCCCGACACAACTAACATATGAGCCTACAAATTGAGTCAGCATTAAGAACCAAACAGACATTCTGTTTTGTTTTTTTACCCTCACCTAAGATGGAAGCTTCAACCATTTGAAAAACGATGTGCTCCTCTTTCTAGACTCTCCTTCATGCCAGTTATACCCCTTAAAATGCCATCCTGCTTAACTTTCAGACTAGGGCTTGAGCAGGGTATCCTCAGCAAATTGTTTTTCAAAGGTGCATTAGGGGCACAAATTGCCTGAGCGCTTCGGAGTGAAGAATGAAATGAAGGCGATAAAGCCTCGTTACTGAAAACTTGCCACCTTCAAAAACACTTTGGGCCGTCCATTCACCACAGTGCTGTTGTCTTACCCTGCTCCATGCAGCAGAAAAGTGCTCATGTGCTGCTTTGATGCAAATTCATGAGATGCACCCAGAAGGTGGCCCGCTGATACGGCAACGGCATTGATAGTGATTTTTGAATCTTGTGAGATATTATGTTGAATCAAATTAAGTTATTTAGTACAGAATAGAGCTGTTTGTTCTGTTGTAAGGATATTTAGTTACCTTAGCACACTCACACACACGCACGCACGCACACACACATGCATGCATGCACGCACGTCGCACGTGCACGCGCGCACACACACACACACACACACACACACACACACACACACACACACACACACACCGCACACATGCAGACATGCACGCACGTCGCACGTGCATGCGCACGCGCACACGCACACGCACACGCATGCGTACACACACACACACACACACGTACACACTCACACACACACACACACGTACACACTCTCACACACACACACACACACACACACACACACACACACACACACACACACACACACACACACACACACACACACACACACACACACACACTTACTTTATCTGCAAATAGGTGAGGGTACAGTCAGTCACAAACCTGACAGATATCTCGCTGCATAGCAGATTCTTATAATCTCTAGAGGCACATTGAAGGTCAGCAATGAAAATATCCATACACGCTTTGCAGGAAGGCAAATAGAGTAAATTATTGCGGATGTAACGTCGACTCTGAATTGCCTTTTTAAGTGATACGTATGTTTCAAAGATACTCTTAAGTTATATGTGTTTGGGATTTTATTTTGGAAGACAAGGAAGTACGTATAGGCAACCCTGTTTACTACACAATACCTCATAGACATTAGATGCTATTTCACCCAAAAAAAATCTAATGCCTATTGAAATTATAAAAATCTTTTGAAAATAGCAGATCTACAAGCTCACGCGACACATTGTGAACTTATAGATCGGCTATTTTCAAAAGATTGTATTTATTTATTTGTTTCGTTTTATTTGAAAACTTGAAATGGGACCTTCTGCATAACGATTACTTTCTACTTTTGGTACTTACATTTTGATACCAATATTTTTGTACTTTTACTCAAGTAAAAAAAAATCCCGGACTTTTACTACTGTAACAGAGTATTTCTATATTGCAGTATTTATACTTTTACTTAAACATTTTTTTACTTTTCCCACCACTGATTAAAAGTATTCACACAAGAAAAAAATATAAATAATAAACTGCATTGGATCCATTGGAACACAGGCTCTTTTTTTCCATTCCTGAAAAGTGATAGCTTTGGACATACACGGTTTCCGCCTGACAAGCGACGTCATGCTACATTCTCCCGGGTCGCTAAGTCTCCACAAAGTCAAGAACGTGACACGGTCATGCCTCGAGTGTGACAACGTGGCTTGAAAAGATGAGCTTGTGGATTAGAGAAGAAAGATCCGCTCACCAAATAGCTCCCATTAGGAGGATTTTATTTTAATGCAGTGACGTTTGGAGCGACGCATGCTGTTCCCCGAGTCGTCTTCTTCTGATGTTATCTCTGTGAAGTCTGAGGAGAAGGCTGTGTTGCTCAAAATGTCACTGCGTTGAATGAAATCCTCGTAATGGGAGCTATTTGATGTACGGGATCTTTCTGCTCTAATCTATACGTTTTTTTCCCCCCCTCGTTTTTTTCAGCACCCATTGTGTTAGACATTGTGATGTGCATGTCTTTTCTATCGGGAAGATGAGCGCCCGTCTTTACAACAAAAATACTAAACTATCAGAAGCTGGGATTACTTTTTTTGCTAATTTTTTGGTTTTGTTTTATGCACAAATGTATTTTCTCTTCTTTTTTTTGCAGATTAATCTGATGTTAGATCGGTGCTGCTGAGTGCATCTCAATCCACGACCATCTACATGTGACATGTGACAGACGTGTTTTTTGACTGCAACCGTACATTCATTAACCACTTATTATTTTGGGCATGTCATTATAAGTAAAGTAAAGATTTTCAAACAAAAATGAAAATGAAAATGAAAACCAGGGAAAGTTGCTGAGGCACAGATGCTAATTTTCAGCAACAGACAGGCACACACACACACACATTAAAAACTGGGAGCTGACCAGTACATCCACAGCTGACCGGTGCTGTTGGCCACTGAACAGCTCTGCTGGACCGGTCAGGGGTTCAGTGCCTTGCTCATGGGGCACTTCAGTGGTGTTGGGCTTGGGGGGGAGGGGGACATTCACTTCCCCACCCAGATTGTTCCTGCCGGTCCACTCCAGGGAATCGAACCGGGAACCGTGTCCGTTAACACGCGCGTTCCTCTAACCTTTTAGGCCACCGCTGCCCCCGAAAGTGTGACCCGTTCTGAACTTCTAGATTGGCATGTTTTTGCTGTTTTTGAAATAGGACTTAAGTCGTTACTTTATTTTTTTTGTTGCCACCCAGTAGTTTTCTTTTCTCTGAAATAACGCCTCTGCTAAAAGCAGGCACGCCAAAACATGACATTTTCCCTGGCTGCACCTGGGGGTAAACACAACAGCAGTAGATGGCAGCTCCCTTCCCTTTCAAAGCTGTGAGCGTGGTGGCACATACAGTAGGTTGCCGGGGGGGCCACTGGGAATGACACAGTGTCAAGCCTCCTTTCGATTGGACTTGTCAGTGAGAACGAGCGATGTAAAATGCCAATGTCAAAAAGGCCTGTGTTTAGCTTGTCCGCCGCTGACAGGTTAGGAAATGGAGTGCGCTACCTGACCGGCATGAGAGAAGCTCTGGCCTCCGGTGCTGTGCAGTCACATCTGTGAGCCAATGGTAAACAGGTTTGTGTGCTGTCAATCACTCTGCCTCTGCCTCTGTCTATTCTCCATATCTCTCTCTCTCTCTCTCTCTCTCTCTCTCTCTCTCTCTCTCTCTCTCTCTCTCTCTCTCTCTCTCTCTCGCATTCTCATTCTCTCTGATTCTATCCTACCTGTCAGATTTACACCAATATCCAATTGTCAATGTCTACACCAAACTGCCTTACAGTAAGTGCATTTTCAGTCTTTAGTTTTTTTTCCCCCCTTCTTTCTTTCTTTCATTTGCTGCCAGTGATTCCTCTTGCCATTACCTTCCATATAGGTGTTCATTATTCTACCTCAATTGGTATTCTGGGTAGCAGTGGTTTGGTGTTGAATCACCATACCCAAGAAATTGCATAACATCCACTATTATATTATGCAATATTAAACAATCGTTATTTTCTGTGAATGTATAACCTCAGACCCATTGTCCGTCCAGGCTATAGAATGCGTGTTTGTGATGGTATGGAGTGGAAATAGCTAATCGGGTGCAAGCTGTCCATCATGGCGTTCTGGGCGTATGGGATCCCATGTAATATGGCGTACAGTATATGGGATCTACGTTATTCTAATTCGCTCTTGCCTTCAGCTGTAGCCGTGCAACTATTGCCTCATAGTTGATCATCTGTGTATGTAATATATTTTGTATTCAAGTACTGTTGGCCTCATTGGACAATTTTGTAAAGATCACTATGTCTGACTGTTTCACACAGCGCAGCACACCTATGCACACAAACAGACACACGGAGAGACCACACCACCTGCGTGGTGCACGTGCACGGGACTGCTCTAGCATTTCTATTCTGGGCATTTCATAGGTGAACATTGTGTGAAAATAGCCAAACTTGTAGATCGGCTATTTTTGGCAAAGATATTTGATGTTGAGGGAAAAAAGGAGGAGGTCAAGTACAGACCCTGGGGGGACCCCGGTCAACGAAGTATATAGGGTTTAAGCCGACAGGCCCTATCTTCCGCTACCCGTTAATTACTTTAAGGCAGCTGGTGCTGTCCCCAAACGGCCGTGCTATCCGCTATACATAATGCGGACTCTGTTATTTGCGCCTGGAGGTGTGGCCATGGGCGTGTTGTTGAGCTATCCCTAAAATTGCTTTCTTGCCCACACACATGTGGGAAAGCGCATAGCGGATTCTCAGACCACCCTCAATGCCAAATCTGTTTGATAGAGCGCGCCTGCAATGGAAATGTCGGGAGACAGGTTTTATTGAAAGGCAATCAAGGCTAGAGCGTATGATGCAAACGTCGGGTAGTGTCCGACATTACATAAGCGCCTCAGTGAGGCTGCAGAGTTTTAACAGTGCAGTGCAGCACATCTGAATTAAGTGATTGTGAATGTGATTGTCATTACAATTTTACTGTAATCCACACAAGTGTGACTGTTAATTCCTTGTGTCAATACATTGTTTTTATCAGCAGTTGCCAGTTAAGCTTATCAAAGACAAATAAAATGTTGTTTGATCTGCGTTTGCTGTAACCACACCAGACCATTCAGTTTAATTAACACAAGTGATTGCTGTAATTTAAAGTTCTCTATAACCAGCAATGTGTGAGTGATAATTCTGTGTATCAAATAATTTATTCCAAGGCAATCAATGTCGGACAACTCGGCCTGCCTCTTCCATGGGCAGAGAGGGAGCGTAAGATTGCACTGGGCAGCTCCTAAAGGCAATGGCACCTGGCACGCTGATTGGTTTTATTAATATAACGCCCAAACCACGCCTATGCATAGGGGTAGTGCAGGTGTTTTAGGGATAAGGCTGGTGTCGGAAGATAGCACGACTTGGGCGCAAAATAGGACTCATGTCTGACTAACAGAGACACACTAAACTAAACAACATAACCTGCGCACCTACTGTATGATGTGCACGTGCACCGGAAAGAGACAGAGAAAGAGAGAGGGAGAGACGCGCAGTTTGACGTTACTGCATCAGACAGCAAAAATATTATTATTATTGGGGCATGCCTCCTGGCGTAGATTTGTGCTCCGCTAAATGCACCTTTGTAGTTGTTTTCATAACATGGTTGTAAGCGATTAGCAACAAGATTAATCGACAATTTGAACAAAACGTTGTTAATCAAACCTTAGTGGGTTATCATGAATATACTCTGCATAATACGATGCATCTTTACCGTCAATTTCCTTTTGCAAGAGGTTTACACACAATTTAAACATAATTTTTTAGCGACAGGATAGACTGATGAACGAAGGAATTTGTCAGCCTGTGGCGTTTACATTGAGGGACTCTTTATCACCTAATAGAGGACAGAAGGTTATATTCTCCGTTTAAAAGATGAAAGGGTTCAGACGAGATTGTGTTAGCAAGTATGAGCTTGCTCACGCTTGTAAGTTGTTTGAAATGAGCTTGGGCAGCACGCCCAAAGGATGGCCAATATAATATAATAATCCAAATTTGGATTTGATTGTATAGTTTAGTTTAAGCTTCACAGATAGGCTACTGAGCCAGGCCCTACTGCAGCACAGAATGACACACTAACCAATGATTTATAACTGAATATGGAATTTTGTGAGACTAATGTCACTACCAAAAAAAACATTAGAGTATACCGTAATAATAAAACAGATGCTTCTGCAGAAATATCGCCCAAATATCAAGTGCTTTTATTAATGGAAATTTTGACCTAGTTAAGCTAAAGAGGAAGGAAATCAGATCATGTTTTAAAGAAAAATAGGATGAAATATTAAAGAAAAGGTAGAGAGTCAGCTCAGTTCCAGTAATGCCAGAGGAAGCCTGGAATCGGACTACAATGCTATGATGCAGAAATGAGGAAAAGGGAGTACTGATCAAGCACTGCCTTATCATAGCCTACTGACAGATGCAGACATAGCAGTCAGCCTAGCTAGAATTAAACCCAGTAAAGCACTTGGTCCTGGGTGATTAAATCGTGTAGGTTTCAGCTCACAGCAGTTTTTTTCCCTTGCTTTTATTGAAAGAACATTCTGACAGACAGACCTTTGTTGATCCCTGTGGGGAAATTCAGATGTCATAGTGCACAGCAGTAAGCATGAAACACAGGATACTTTACGGGTAAGAGCAGAGAGAGATACAACTATCTAAAACAATATTTAAAACGTGAAAACAAAATGCATCGAGGTACTTTATCTTATCTTTAAATTTTGGTTTTTTATTTCCATCTCTGCTAAGCAGCAAGCTAAATATACTTACATGATTTTACATTTATATTAGGATGAATTTGTGCGACTGTAAAGACGAAACGGAAGCGGGGAGGAGGCTTCACATCCGGTTTATATTCTAATCATGATCAGAGTTTCCGAGTCCCAGACTGTATGACCGGAAACATTTGAAAATTGTGGGAGGCAACAGTCTGGCCACGCGAGACTAGATGGGGAGTGACAAGCAGCAAAGGCCGCCGGGATCGTGGCTCGAACCTGCAACGCGCTGTCAGGCTACTTTGGAGCCTATAGGTGCCTGGACCGCTACGCCGGCGGTCCAGGCCATGTTATGCCGATTGAGGATTGTTTGAAATATGCTATTGGTCCAGTGCTCAAAGAAGGAGGAGAACCACTGGTATAGTGTAAAATCAATCACCAGTTGTAAGAACATGCGTCCGTACGTCCGTACGTCCGTCCATGGATGGATATATACAAACTGTCGACAGTAGAAATGAGAGAGTGAGCGGCAGTGGTACTCTCTCTGATGACCGGTTGCCTGTCATTATGTCCCACCTGATTTGATTAATGACCAGTCTATTGAAGCAGTATAGGAGTTTAAATATTTAGGAACATTTTATGATTACGCTACAAAGTTTTACAGGCAACACAGAACACATTTGTATGCAGGATACAAACTTTATTTAGAAAGCACATTTACAATGACCAAGGTCGACCGACGTGCTATACAAGGAACAAAATTTAAAACAAACAGACAAAAAAATCTTTGAAATCACAAATCTTTTATTTTACAATATTTTATTATTATTTTTGCGCATTTGGGGGTCCTTGACATGAAAATGTTTGAGGACCACAGTGCTAGTTTTGGACCGTTTGAGTCCTTGCAAATGGCGTTGTGCATTTTGAATTATTGCTGGCTGATTTTGCTTCTTAGACTTAGATCAGTTCTTGGATGATCACAACTGTTTTGCATATTTGTGTGCTTTGAGTCGACGCTCACAGCAGAAGTTCGCCAGATGCTCGGTCCCTACAAGACGTGTGTGCTTTCTGGATGGCTGGCAAAAAGCAGTCTCTGATGTAGGAAACAAAGGATGAGGTGCTCTGGTGACTTAACACTTCATGTGGTGACCGCAGAACTTGGTGCATTCTTGGTTCGATTTCCATCTCAGTAATCATCCCTTCTTTCCACCCTCCCTTTTCTCCCTCCATCTCTCCATGAAGCAGACATCTCACTAAAAGAAAGCATCATCTTCACCTTCAGGCCTTCTGGCCTGGCGGAGACAAACATCGATATAATAAATATGACATTGGATGTTAATGTGACGACAACAACACATACAATTAGAGAGAATAACGCAACAGGGGCAGCAGCTCCAGATTTTCAAACGATTGTAGTGGTGTACAAAGTACTATAGTTGCCTCTGAGATGTAATGGGGTAGAAGTATAAAGTTCTGGAAAATGGAAATACGTATTAGTATACTAATATGTAACTTTTTTTTTACTTAAGTAAAGTAATTGAGTAAATGTACACTACTTTCAACTTTCCAGCAGGTGCAGTATAGCTCAAGTGTAACTGTGGACTTTGATAAGATCCCTGGTCAAGGATCTGTCTGGCAGAAAAGGAAGATGAGCAGACATGCCAACCAAGTCATTACAGCAAGGGTAGTGGCGATGTCCTCACTGCTAACGAGTCCCAGACACATGACAGCCAGAGGCCCAGGCTGGCACTGGTCACCTATCCAGGGATGGTGCTGGGCAGATGGCAACCCCTTTCATAGGCTACCTCATTATTAAGTGCCTCATGGCTCTGACACTGTACACCGGACACAACTTAATATTTGTCGCATATCTACATAAGCGCTAAATGTAGTAGTTGACCAGATTCCCAAGAGCTCCATTCTAGGCCCCCTCCTGTTTTGGCTCTGCATCAAACAGTATATACATACAATAATAAACACACCACGATACAGTAGTACACTGTGCACACACACGCACGTACGCACGCACGCACGCACGTACGCACACACACACACACACATACACCACTGTATATGGCTTTCTCTTAATGTATCATAGTCAGATAGGGGCCATTGATGTTGCGTTCTCCACCTCATTTGCAACAACTTTCATTAGCGCACCCCCCCTCCCCACTTTTGATGTGTGACTTAATAGCTTTCCGGGAGGGAATTCATGCGGAATACAGGAAAATGTCCAAATAACATCAAATAACAATACAAGGTCACTGCTACCACATTGCCGTTAAATATTATTAGAATGTCTCCTCGGAGGTAGGCAATTTCACATTGATGAATTACAGAGAAAATTACAAGTGTAACTTTAACTCAATTATAGCTCAAACCATCTAGAATTGTCTTGTACGCCTCAATACAACTTAAATTGCACCACATTTTAAAACTTTCTGAGGAGGGTCACAATTCATTGTGCAGGGTGTTCTAAAGGGACACACATAGACATAGACATGGGTTATATTAAAGACCAAACACTCGACTGGTTGTTTAACCAGATCCAACAGCCGCTGCCTGTGATGGTATCCAAGCAGGAATTAAACCAACTAGAGGTTAGGGCCGCTTTGCGGCCCTAACCTCTAGTCCCAACCTCCCAACCTCCCAACCTCACGACCCACCTGCTGTCAAATAGAAAGCCTTTCTTGAGGTCAAAAGAGGTCAAACTTCCTGTATCTGGTTGCTATGGCAACCTGCCAGATCAGGCTGAGGGTCTGATAGGCAAATCAGAAAATCAATCAAGCCGAGAGTCTGATCACTGATCGAGGTGGGGTAAGATGCCTAAATAATAGCCAGAGCTCTGATCAACAGTCTGTGACAGGTCTTGGAGGCATGTGAAGTGATCCTGTGCTTAGGAATCCCGGACGAACTTCGGAGCTTGTCAATTATAGTAGTAGGATATGCCCCTGGGCAGTAGAGGGAGAAGGAGAATCAGTCATATCCGTATATGGAGTCCCAATATGCCCAAAGATGGATGCCGTGATGTCGGACTTGGATAGGTCCGTTAGCTCCATATTTACCAAGCATTCAGTGACGTGGTCGGACCTAGTACCGCGTAACTATGGCTACCTATCCAAAAAACCTGTATGTTTGTGTTTTGATGTGAGATATCGTTTTGAATATGTTTACAAATTTCCGCCTATATGCCCAGAATTGGGTAGAATAGAATAGAATTTAAAGTAACTGAATAGAACATAACTCAATATAGAAGCTTCTATATGTATTTGCCAGACCCAAGGGGTCGGCCTACATGAGGCTTTGTCGGTCGGTCGGTCGGTCTGTCCCTCTTTTCCTGTCCTGTCCCTCTTTTCCTCTGCACACACGTCATGCGAAGTCCGGCCATTCAGATTTCAACCACTAGGGGTCTGGCAGTACCAGGTCTCCTGGTTCCCTTGTTTTCTACAACAGCTCACACCTACGTCGCACTGCCTATCCGACCAATATGTCTGAGTTATAGTGTAGGGGGCTTTGTCAGAGCATCCGTTGGACCCGTCTGTCTACCTGTGTCCCTTTTATGCCCATATATGGAGATATCTGTATCTGTCAGTCCTTGTCCCTTTTATGCCCATATATGGAGATCCCTGATGTCATCAGTATATGGCCATATATTGGATACCCATATGGGCATATTGGTTGGATCGGCGGTTCTGGTCAACTGTATATCCGAACTACTCAACGGCGGGCACCGCACTCCCTCCCATGTTTGAAATATGTTAACAACAAAAATCTTGTATGGGGGGGGGGGGAGTCCCTGTTACAAGATCAGATGGGGGTCCGTGGCCATAAACATTTATGGGTTCTAAAAGTTTGAGAATCCAGCTGTGTTAACCCATTAAAACCGGGAAAGCATCCGTGTAATTTTACAGTTCAACCACTTTAACCATATTTATATATCCCACAACATACTTTCAAATGGGATGCAACATACTTTTCACAGTATTCATTAATGATTCATTAAACAAAACAGGTCTTTCAGATTTTTCATATTCCATCCTGATTGGCTAAGATTGGCTTCCAAAGTTTGCAGGAGTGCTCCGTTTAAAAAAAAAAAATGCCTCAAATCATGAATACAGCATCCGATTGTGGTGAAACTTTGCACGCACATTTGTGGTACGTTGAGGAACAAATGCCACCCTTTAGACATTGCTTTATTATAGCGCCACCTGGAGGCAGAATTTTACCAAAAAAAAAAGATTTACTCCTACAGATGGTGTCCAAACATCACGCAAATTGCTTATCTCTATAGTCATGTGATCAAGATGGCTCTGTCCGATTCTTCATATTCCTGAGTTTAGTTGAGTCAGGTTTGTGTTGTCCCATTGAGACACGTTAAGTTTTGGCTCCATTGAATTTGAATACTTTAAATCTCTCATACTTTGAAATCTGAATTGTTGTCTGTCTCATTGTTGTGTTCCTAGATGCTCTGAGTACCCCGCTATAGATTTCCAGCACACTGTTTACAGTAGAAAGGTTTTTTTCCAGTGTGGACAAGCTGGTGACTTTTCAGAGTACCTGTCTGACTGAAACTCTTGTCACACTGTTTACAATAGAAAGGTTTTTATCCAGTGTGAATACGCTGGTGTCTCTGTAGGCTGCCTAACTGACTGAAACTCCTGCCACACAGTTTACAGTGAAAAGGTTTTTCTTCTGTGTGGACACGCTGGTGACCTTTCAGGCTGCCTAACTGACTGAAACTCTTGCCACACTGTTTACAATGGAAAGGTTTTTCCCCTGTGTGGACACGCTGGTGTTCTTTAAGGCTACCTAACTCACTGAAAGTCTTGTCACAGAGTTTACAGTGGAGAGGTTTTTCTCCCGTGTGGACACGCTGGTGACTTTTCAGGTTGCCTAACTGACTGAAACTCTTGCCACACTGTTTACAGTGGAAAGGTTTTTCCCCTGTGTGGATTCGCAGGTGTATCTTCAAGTGGTAAAAACGACTGAAACTCTTGTCACAATGTTTACAGTGGAAATGTTTTTCTCCAGTGTGGATAAGTTGGTGTGTCTTCAGGCTACCTAACTCACTGAAACTCTTGTCACACTGTTTACAATAGAAAGGTTTTTCTCCGGTGTGAATAATACGATGGTGTCTCTGTAGGCTACCTAACTCACCATAACTCTTGTCACACTGTTTACAGTGGAAAGGTTTTTCCCCTGTGTGGATTCGCAGGTGTATCTTCAAGTGGGAAATGCGACTGAAACTCTTGTCACAATGTTTACAGTGGAAAGGTTTTTCCCCAGTGTGGACACGCTGGTGACCTTTCAGGCTGCCTAATTGACTGAAACTCTTGCCACACAGTTTACAGTGGAAAGGTTTTTCTCCCGTGTGGACACGCTGGTGACCTTTCAGGCTGCCTAACTGACTGAAACTCTTGCCACACAGTTTACAGTGAAAAGGTTTTTCTTCTGTGTGGACACGCTGGTGACCTTTCAGGCTGCCTAACTGACTGAAACTCTTGCCACACTGTTTACAGTGGAAAGGTTTTTCCCCTGTGTGGACACGCTGGTGTTCTTTCAAGTGGGAAATGCGACTGAAACTCTTGTCACAATGTTTACAGTGGAAAGGTTTTTCTCCAGTGTGGATAAGCTGGTGTATCTTCAGGCTACTTAACTGACTGAAACTCTTGTCACACTGTTTACAATAGAAAGGTTTTTCTCCAGTGTGGATAAGCTGGTGTGTCTTCAGGTTACCTAACAGACTGAAACTCTTGTCACACTGTCTACAGATGTGAGTTTTCTTTCCTGTGTCAGTCAGACGCTGTCTCTTTACTTCCGATTGCGTTAAAGTCTTGGTAGACTGTTGACTGCTGTAAGGACTTGATTCTTCTGAGTTTTCTTGCTGCTGGCTCGTTGTCGGGAACAGTGGGTTCATCGTCGATGCTGCTGCCATGCATGGGCTGTAATGGTCCAAGAATGTAACTAATGATGTGTGACCTTAAGATCCAGGATTGGTTACAGGGAAATCACCTGGATCTCTGCTGGAATAGTTCCTCTTGAACAGTAGGTGATGAAGGCCTCCTCGATGTCTCTCTCCATGTGTGTCATTCACACTGTGCGGTCTGGTTTTAAGCCGAGCTGATTCAAAGTTCACGCCATCATTATGTTGTCACTGTGGTGTCAGCCATGCCCAAATATGGAGTTCAATGTCATTTACTGAGATGAAGTGTCAGCCCACCCAATCAAACTTCAATTGTCATCTTCCAGTAAAAAGAGTGTGCTCCTAGGAGCGCAGGTTGCGTGCAAACTTCAGAAGGCAGAGTCATAGCCAATTAGAATGAAATCTGGAAAATCTGAGTGATACATCTTGATCAAATGATCCCAGATAGGCGCTCTGGTGGCACAGTGGTAAAGTCTCTGCCCATCACCACGGAGGTTATGGGTTTGAATCCATCCGGCATAGTCGAGCGTTTACACAAACACAATTGGCCCGTTTGGACAAGATCGGTAGTAGTAGCAAAAGGTTTGTTTTGAAGAAAACGCAAAAGCCGTAAAATCAGACATTTAGGATGCTCTCAGTGGTACCTCTTAGGGTTGGGTATTGCCTACAACCTCATCATAATACAATACGTATCACAAAAAAGAGGTCACAATATGATATGTATTACGATATGATGGGAAAATATGGCCCATCTTTTATCAGCATCCATTTTAAAGACCGAACATCACTTTAAATTTTCTGGGCCTCTACATTTTTAAGTGTCACGACAAGTGGAAATTTCCATTTCACCTTATGAACATAATATTGACTGAAACTACCTATTTGATACCGACTTACGCAAATTGATAAAAACAGGATGCAGGCGTCGGCTGCATATTAAATATCAAACTGTCTGAAACTTTGATCATAACTGTCTGAAACTTTGACACCTGCCTACGTATCCTGTCTGGTGACGATTGCACTCGAAACACTGATATACTCCCGTTGACCGCGGCGATCTTATCTACACCTGTTTCCTCTAGCAGTTGAGGAGACTTGAGAATACAATAGCAACCACTTGGCACGTCCTATAACGTTGACGTGCATGTCAAAGTTATCCAATCCAAACTCCCTTTTTGGAGATAGCCCCTCACTGGTTTCCTTAGTATATAGTAACATTACACATGCTGTGACAGTTAGAATTCTCCGCGACCCTACAGACTTCGGTTTTACTGACTCGGTCTGTTGTTCGTGCATACGAGGCGCCTCCCGATCTTTTCCCTGTGTGGACTAATTGCTCTTGAGCCTTTACGAAGCAAATCCTCTGATACGTTGAGTACTTGATTTTACCTATCTTGCATTATTGGTTCACATATTTCACAGTGTTGTTCCTGTGTATCGCTGCATTGAAGTTAATACATATGCTGATATTGAGCTGATGTGATCCTGGCTTAATGTCGTGTATGTACCCTCTGGACAATAGGATATACTGAACAAAAGGACACACTCCCCTCTTGGAGTGTGGCCCTGGCGCATCAGATACACTTTGATTTCGAATAATAACCATGTCCTACATAATTTTCTACAACAGCTCACACCTACGTCGCACTGCCTATCCGACCAATATGTCTCAGTTATAGTGTAGGGGGCTTTGTCAGAGCATCCGTTGGACCCGTCTGTCTACCTGTGTCCCTTTTATGCCCATATATGTCATATGCCCTACAGATGGTGTCCAAACATCACGCAAATTGCTTATCTATATAGTCATGTGATCAAGATGACTCTGTCCGATTCTTCATATTCCTGAGTTTAGTTGAGTCAGGTTTGTGTTGTCCCATTGAGACACGTTAAGTTTTGGCTCCATTGAATTTGAATACTTTAAATCTCTCATACTTTGAAATCTGAATTGTTGTCTGTCTCATTGTTGTGTTCCTAGATGCTCTGAGTACCCCGCTATAGATTTCCAGCACACTGTTTACAGTAGAAAGGTTTTTTTCCAGTGTGGATAAGCTGGTGACTTTTCAGAGTACCTGTCTGACTGAAACTCTTGTCACACTGTTTACAATAGAAAGGTTTTTATCCAGTGTGAATACGCTGGTGTCTCTGTAGGCTGCCTAACTCAGTGAAACTCTTGTCACACAGTTTACAGTGGAAAGGTTTTTCTCCCGTGTGGACACGCTGGTGACCTTTCAGGCTGCCTAATTGACTGAAACTCTTGCCACACAGTTTACAGTGGAAAGGTTTTTCTCCCGTGTGGACACGCTGGTGACCTTTCAGGCTGCCTAATTGACTGAAACTCTTGCCACACAGTTTACAGTGGAAAGGTTTTTCTCCCGTGTGGACACGCTGGTGACCTTTCAGGCTGCCTAACTGACTGAAACTCTTGTCACACAGTTTACAGTGAAAAGGTTTTTCTTCTGTGTGGACACGCTGGTGACCTTTCAGGCTGCCTAACTGACTGAAACTCTTGCCACACTGTTTACAGTGGAAAGGTTTTTCCCCTGTGTGGACACGCTGGTGTTCCATCAAGTGGGAAATGCGACTGAAACTCTTGTCACAATGTTTACAGTGGAAAGGTTTTTCTCCAGTGTGGATAAGCTGGTGTATCTTCAGGTTACTTAACTGACTGAAACTCTTGTCACACTGTTTACAATAGAAAGGTTTTTCTCCAGTGTGGATAAGCTGGTGTGTCTTCAGGTTATCTAACAGACTGAAACTCTTGTCACACTGTTTACAGATGTGAGTTTTCTTTCCTGTGTCAGTCAGACGCTGTCTCTTTACTTCCGATTGCGTTAAAGTCTTGGTAGACTGTTGACTGCTGTAAGGACTTGATTCTTCTGAGTTTTCTTGCTGCTGGCTCGTTTTCGGGAACAGTGGGTTCATCGTCGATGCTGCTGCTATGCATGGGCTGTAATGGTCCAAGAATGTAACTAATGATGTGTGACCTTAAGATCCAGGATTGGTTACAGGGAAATCACCTGGATCTCTGCTGGAATAGTTCCTCTTGGTGATGAAGGCCTCCTCGATGTCTCTCTCCATGTGTGTCATTCACACTGTGCGGTCTGGTTTTACAAAGTTCACGCCATCATTATGTTGTCACTGTGGTGTCAGCCATGCCCAAATATGGAGTTCAATGTCATTTACTGAGATGAAGTGTCAGCCCAGTCAAACTTCAATTGTCGTCTTCCAGTATGAAATGAAGTTAAAAGAGTGTGCTCCTAGGAGCGCAGGTTGCGTGCAAACTTTAGAAGGCAGAGTCAAAGCCAATTAGAATGAAATCTGGAAAATCTGAGTGATACATCTTGATCAAATGATCCCAGATAGGCGCTCTGGTGGCACAGTGGTAAAGTCTCTGCCCATCACCACGGAGGTTATGGGTTTGAATCCATCCGGCATAGTCGAGCGTTTACACAAACACAATTGGCCCGTTTGGACAAGATCGGTAGTAGTAGCAAAAGGTTTGTTTTGAAGAAAACGCAAAAGCCGTAAAATCAGACATTTAGGATGCTCTCAGTGGTACCTCTTAGGGTTGGGTATTGCCTACAACCTCATCATAATACAATACGTATCACAAAAAAGAGGTCACAATATGATATGTATTACGATACACTTTGATTTCGAATAATAACCATGTCCTACATAATTTTCTACAACAGCTCACACCTACGTCACACTGCCTATCCGACCAATATGTCTGAGTTATAGTGTAGGGGGCTTTGTCAGAGCATCCGTTGGACCCGTCTGTCTACCTTTGTCCCTTTTATGCCCATATATGGAGATATCTGTTTCTGTCAGTCCGTGTCCCTTTTATGCCCATATATGGAGATCCCTGATGTCGTCAGTATATGGCCATATATTGGATATTGAAACTTTGCACACACATTCCCACTATGCCACTTGAATTTTCTCAAATCAGCCTCATGGTGGCGCTATAACAGGTTGATCGGAGCTGCACCGATCAGCATAAAACCTTGTATGCTCCCTAGAGGCCAAGGAAAAACCTCTGCCCTGCATTTTTGACAGACCCAAGGGGTCGGCCTACAGGAGGCTTTGTCGGTCGGTCGGTCGGTCGGTCGGTCGGTCTGTCCCTCTTTTCCTCTGCACACACGTAGTCCAGCCATTCAGATTTCAACAACTAGGGGTCTGGCAGTGCTCCGAGGAGCACCTTTTCTAGTTTCCATAATACTCCCATGATCTCATTTAGGTAGCATTTATTGGGATTATTTGTGCAACCTAGGGGGAATTGGGGCAGGTCTCCTTCGGTTGACATGGCTTACATCATAGTCCTCAAATCCAAGAGGTGGATGGATCGGCCAACTTGGTCGGACAATTGGTTCTGCATCCTCTTCATGGCGGTCCATAATGGGGCAGGGCCAATCTCAAAAAAAGGTCAGAAAAGGGAAAAAACAGTGCCCTCTGCTGTCTTTTTCCTTTGAATTGGACTCTGGGGGGACCTCTCAATGGAATGTAGATAACAGGATGTTGGCCGTTAGGTACAGTACGCCCTCAGCCATCCACTTCCGGTCCACTCCTAACTATACACGTTGTAACAGGAGCTCCCGACAGATTCAGGAGATTAGGTGCGAGCTAATGTGACTGTAGCTGGAGGATATTTGGCACTCGCCTCCCCATTGTCGGTCAGAACGAAAGCACAGGACCAGTGTCTAGGCTGGTGGTCCTGCCAGCCATCCCAGAGAGAACAGAGGACAGTGTTGCAGTCTCAGCGGATCCCACTTAGTGGCCTTTCTAGGAAGAAAATGTACTTCATACATTTGGGGGTGGCTGTAAGAAAGGCCATGATGTTGTCAATGATGATTCCCCAGGTGTTTTAATTTGAGTTAACATGTATAGCATATTCATTACCAGTCACTTAACAGGTTGAAGGGCCTTATTGGACATTATTATTGAAGCCCGCCCACGGCGATCATCATGTAATTTGGAGATATCCAGTGCTGACGTCATGCTGATGTGAAACTCCATATATGGATATACTGTAGCTGATTTATCGTGACATCAGGAAGATGTCACGAGCATCCAGCCAAGCCTTATATAAGGATGTGCAGTCAGTCCATGAGTTGCAAACCATTGCAATCAGCGTTACCTTAACTCTCCCACTATCTACAAGGATACAACCTTCAAGACCATCAACCAGCTTCCATCAGGAGAGAGTCCAGCAGCTTCTGTAGGAACTTGGATATTTGGCTTTGCAACTCAAATACCTCTGCATTGTACGGGGCTCTTTAGACCCATACTCCTTATAATCACCAGGGTTGACATCTTAAGTTCTTATCGGACCCCACTGCTGCGGGTTCAAGACTTGGACAACCAGTCCCCTTTCCTTTGAGTGGTATTTTATAGCTCCAGTATAAAAGACGCTGCAGTCAGCCTGCTAGAGTCAAGTTGAAACCATGGCCGCCTACATGTGGATTCTCTACTGCTTTGCCTTTGTTGCCACTGCCTATGGCTGTGGCTCGCCTGCCATCCCTCCAGTAATCACTGAACACTCCCGTGTTGTCAATGGCGAGGAGGCTGTACCCCACTCCTGGCCCTGGCAGGTCTCCCTGCAGTTTTTCCCCGAGGGCTTCCACTACTGTGGCGGATCGCTGATCAACGAGAACTGGGTTGTGACTGCTGCCCACTGCCCTGTCACGACTGATACCCGTGTGATCCTGGGCGAGCACGACCGCTCCTCCGACGCCGAGGACATCCAGACCATGAGGGTCGGAAAAGCCTTCAAGCACCCCCTCTACGGATCCACCGGCTTCAGCCATGACATCCAGCTGATCAAGCTGGCCAGCCCTGCCAAGTTGGGCATGCGTGTGTCCCCGGTGTGTGTGGCCGAGACTAGTGACAACTTCCCCGGTGCAATGGTGTGTGTGACTTCTGGATGGAGCCAGACCGACCCCTTTAATTCTACCGACCCTGCACTGCTCCAGCAGGCTGCTCTCCCCCTCCTCACCAACGAGCAGTGCAAGGAATGGTGGGACGACCTCACCAATGAGCGGTGCAAGGAATACTGGGACGACATGATCAGTGACCAGGTGATCTGCGCCGGAGCCTCTGGAGGAGCCTCGTCCTGCATGGGTGACTCTGGTGGGCCCCTGGTCTGTGAGAAGGATGGAGCCTGGATCCTGGTCGGTATCGTCTCCTATGGCACTGGATACTGCAGTGTCAACTCACCTGGTGTGTACGCCCGCGTCACCGAGCTGCGTGCCTGGATGGACCAGACCATCGCTGCTAACTAAACCTGTCAGTGGTGTCACTCTAGTTCAGTGGTTCTCAACCTGTGGGTTGATTTTTTTTTTGGGGGGGAGGGGAGATGACCCCCAGATGACCGTGAAGTTTAAGGACTTTTAAGACCTTTTCACTGCCTAAAAAAAAAGAAGAGAAAAAAAAAAACATTCATCAGACAATGGTTATCAACAAACTATACAATAAAAAACAGGTTCAACATTGGCCAAATTGTCAAATAATATAAGAAAGAGGCAAAAAAAAAAAGCCAATCAACGCCTCGCAACGCAACTGGCTGCAGGAACCAGTTGTGGCACTACTTTTGAGTTATGTGAAAGTGCAACAACGCGTTCCTCTGGTACAAAGATATACCCTAACACTGGCCTAACAGCACCATGAACGAGCTTTAACCCCTTAATGAAGAGGATAGAGTGTTTACTGTGAGACGCACGCCACCTTGTCTTTTGGACAATATTTGTGCAGTTTATTCCTGCTAGTCAAAATATATTAAATAAATAAACAAACCAAAAAAACACCTAACGATTACATCTCCCATATGTGGCTGCCTCCCGGCACACATAGTAGGCATCACGTTGTGTTGCATAGACCATATTCACACGGCGGCCATATTGGAATTTAACATTGAAAGTGCCACCCCGTTGCCGTGGAAACGGGGTGGCACTTCATTGACTTAATAGGAACATGGCCGCTGTGTGAATATGGTCTATTGGATCTGTTTCTTCCTGTAGGAGAGTAGCGTTGTCAGATCTCAGTTGTTTGATCAGACAAAATAAATAACACACAACTTCAGTTGTAATATAAAGTGACTTAAAAGACATCTATGGGATTTTGTGTTGATCACTATGTGCATGTTTGATTGGTGTAAAAAAACAAGGGAACCAGGAGACCTGGTACTGCCAGATCCCTAGTGGTTGAAATCTGAATGGCCGGACTTCGCATGACGTGTGTGCAGAGGAAAAGAGGGACAGAAAAGAGGAAAAGAGGGACAGACCGACAAAGCCTCATGTAGGCCGACCCTCTGGGTCTGGCAAAAAGGAGTTAGAAGTAACAAAATAAGGAAATCCACTATATTATAAAAACTGGATTGACTCAGGTTCTCAGAGTAACCATTGTACCCGTTTGTCTGTCTGTCTTTTATGCCCATATATGGAGTTCCGTGTCAGACAAGCCCAAATAGGGAGACTCGGCCAGCCTAAGACGTCGTAGTGATGACATCAGCATGCTCCATGTATGGGAGGGTTTATCAATATTTATTTTAGATCCGCTGTTCCGTCAAGTTTGGTGTCAGTCGGTGCCATACTGTATATGGGCATGCCCATAAATGAGTATATGGATCGGATTGCCGGGTTGTGGACAACCACATCAACAAAAATTCCTATATATGGGCATTTTGGTCGGATCAGCACCTATCTGACCGAATCGACGCCGGGCATGGCACTCCCTTGGGTTGTCTACGACACTCACCTCGAGATACGTGAACCACAGTTTTACACACAAGACGGACAGCTTGAGAGTTTGCATATTTATAGTAGGATTAGAAAGGCAATTCCTAAAAATATACTTGTGGTACAATGTGACGGGATCTACTTGTAAGATGATGGTCAGATATTATATATATTTTTCAATATTACATGGAATTCTTCCAAAAATGTCAAACCTGTACAAATGAAAGCTGGTCCCTACTCCTCTATGTGTTGTTTGTTTGGTAGGAGAGGACACAGAACTTAGTATGTTAGTTTCATGTAAAGGTTCGGGCAACTTTTCATGTTTCAGTTCAATGTGGAATCTACAGTGAAATTGTCAAACATCATGTTGGGTCTCAACACCCTACAGAGGTGTAAATGTAATACTAACAATAGAAAAACTGTCCATCTTTAAAACTGATGAGAGTAACAAAGATGACCACTAAAGGTTTTATAAAACGGACAGGGTGTCTGTTTTTCTTTCCGAGTTAAAGCTACGATTTTAAATGGATCTTCTGGTTAATGAGATTAATGGAAATGACACCTGGGCAGATATTTTGTGGTTACTGGACTAAAACACCCAAATTGAAATATACTTATTTTAAAATGAAGATTCTTTGTATGTATGTATGTATTTTTATTTGTATAACATATGTGTATGTACAGTATTGTATGTATACGTATGTACCATGGATATACCCCATTCTACTTTAATGTTTTGGCATGTTTAAAAATAAATGATATGTTGTAATGTAAAAATAAAATAAAATAATGTCTGCATGTTTTTGTAAAGACTTTGATGTAGGCCTATGGGCTTAAAAACACAATATTTAATTAGAAATGTATAAATAAACTGAGTGCCATGTGTTTTTTTTGGGGAGCAGAAATATATACATATAAAAAAAAAAAATACACTGGACAACGTGCTAGACAAGTAACATAACAATTCATGGGTACAGTAAATGGAACCCGTTACAACTCATCTGATGGTTAGGTCCATAGGATCTGATCTGATCCTATAGTCTGGATGGACGAGGTGACATTCTGAGTTCGTAATTCAGAATAGACAACCTAGTTGTCATTGGTGGATGTATTATTGTCTCCGCCAGGTCGAAGGTATGGCGACAGAGTATGTTTTGCACCCTGTCCGTCCGTCCTTCTGTCTGTGAACAGCTAATCTCCGGCACAGTTGGCCTGATCGCAGCGAAACTTTGCACATACACTCACTTGATGCCAAGTCCGAACCTCTGCCCCAATTTTTTCACATGGGCCTGTTATAGCGCCACCAGGTGGTCGATTCTACCTGACCTGGCGGAGACCTGTGCTCCGAGGAGCACTTTTTCTAGTTTACTCTGTTGCTGTCATGGATGCCAGTTCCCACCTGATGTCGTGTGGGAGTTCTGACTGCTCCAGACCATACTGAATAACTGCTAGCTTACATAACATCTTCAAACCAGGATTCAAGTCTAGCATGTAAAGGACACTGGGTATGTCTCTGTATCCTCTAAAGAGGATGATACGATCGCCCACCATGCAACAGAACATACATCTCCTCGGAAATGGGCGTTTCCCCTTGGGCTCAACCTTCTTCCAGGAGAAGGTCTCTGGATTATATTTCCACAGATCGTTTAAGCTCGGCTTCAATTGATTGTATCCACCAAATGTATACAGCTCTCCATTGTAGGTAAAGGCTGAATGACACCTGCGTCCTTCTGGAAGATGTGCAGAAGGTCTCTGTGTCAGCCAGCAGTTGGTCTCTGTGTCATACACTCTGATGTTGTCGTGGTCCGGATAGCCCCCAAATACAAACATCTTTGTCCCAATGATGGTGGCAGAGTGTTGTGATGAACCAGGTGGTGGAGTACCTGTGGTGTTAATTAAAGACCAGACCATTGTGGTGGTGTCCAACTTATAGATGTCATTAGTTTGTCCAGTCAGCTGGTTGTATCCTCCATGGATATACATGACCTTCCCCAAGTCACAGGCTGAATGGTTCCTCCTCCCCTCTGGAACTGTCCCAGAAATAATGGGCCTTAACCATCTGTTGGTGTCGACATCATATGCATAAAGTATGTTTGAGTGGTGCCCCTGGACATATATCAAGTCAGCACGCTCCTCTATCTGAAAATTCACTACACCCCCCCAGATGTAGACAATATGTTCTATGAGCACAGCTGTGTGTTTCACACAGTTGGGTGGAAGTTCTTCTCTTCCAGTTGTCACAGGAGGCAACTGAATCCATCTCAAACACACTGTGTTGAAGACATTCACTGCAATCCGGTCCCTGTCATTCAAGTTACAGTACCCTCCAAAGGAGTACATATTGTGTTCCACCGCCACAGCAGCATCGTAGGATCTCTTTGTTCCTCTGTTCAGATCCAAGGTCCAGTGCCACATCTTGGACAACAATAACAAAGTGGATGAAAGTGAAGTCTTCAAGTCTCTGTAAAACAATGCAGTGATGTTCCACACGCTAACACTTATATTGGTACAACCACAGAAACAAAACTCCTTATTTGGGCAAAAGTATGAGCATAATTAATGACATCAGTGTGGAACTACATATTTGGGCAAATCATCATAATTAATGACATGCATGAATGAATTATTGAAATCTTTATTTTGAACACAATTAGGCAACAAAGTAAAAAAAAATCACACCCAGTGTGAAGTGGGCGGTGTGGTCATCACAGTGGTCATCATAGTGATGGAAGCTCACTTCCAAAAAAAAAGATTTTTGGAAGTGCATAATCCTATTTATAGGTTATTAATGTCATCATGTGTCTCGCTAGCCAATCACAGTGCTGAATAGAGTCAGCCAATAGAGTCAGCCAATCACAGTACAGGAAAGTGGGCCAAGTGGGCCAATCACAGTGCAGGAAACTAATACTAATGAGGTGTCCCAACCCCACTTATAGGGGCGGCTACACCGCCCAAAAAGGGAACCAGGGGACCTGGTACTGCCAGACCCCTAGTGGTTGAAATCTGAATGGCCGGAAATCTGAATGGTTTCTAAACTACGTCACGCTAAGCTTGGCCAATCAAAAAGAGGGACATGTAAGAAAACGTTTTCGTCCATATATGGACGAAAACGATAGCAAAAGGGGACCGACAAAGCCTCATGTAGGCCCGACCCCCTGGGTCTGGCAGAAAACAGAAACAGAAATAACTAGAAAATGTGCTCCTCGGAGCACAAGTGTCCGCCAGCGGACCCGTGCTATTTTAATCAAATGAAATCACCTACCTTATCTCTAACCATAGTTCTTTAGGAATGTTCTAATTAACGTAAAATAGAACATGTTACTATATTATAGCAATTATATTATCATAACAATAAGTAATGAGATACAATAAGTAATGAGATACAATCTCCGGCAGGTGAACAGACAATAATACTAATTTTCATATTTATTGTAATGTTAGGTCCATCTGTTCATCCTGTAGAGATGCAGGGTGGGGTTCCAGCATGTCCTCCGTCAGCCTAAAGTAATCATCCTCCACAAACAGAGCACAGGTGGAAGGGAAAAGCCAGTATTGTTTGTAGATTCTGTCTCTGCCCAGAGGAACGAGCGACGTACGACGGGAAGCCTTCTGGATACGATTCTGCAGCTCTTGAACCTTCTGCTGTTCCTCCTCCAGCTCTTCAGCTGTGAGGCTGACAGGGGAAACTGTGGAGGAGACTGCCTGATGTCCCTGTTGTAGATGAGTATGCTTTCTTAGCTTTGGCCTTCTGCGCCTTTGCTTGACCAATGTTAGGTGTTCTCAGAGGGACACACACACGCACGGACGGGTGATTTGGACTGGAAGGTACCGTTCCAATCAAGACTGATTGATCCTGTCTTACCTCACTTCAAGAAACGTAAACGGCTTTTTGAAGTGACACACCTATTTATAGAATTGTATTTCGTCATGCGTCCCTCTAGCCAATCAAAGGCATTGGTGTCAACATATTGACACGTGTCACGTGGAGCTTGACCAGTGTTAGCTTGGCTAGGGGCCATGCTCACACACGGCGGGACGAAGCGAAAACAGACACGGGACGGACAGAGCGCTGCTTGGGACGACAGCTTGGACAGAACCAGTCTCCTTCCGGGACAGACTTCAGTCTGGGTCTCAAACACTGCAAATGATGTCCTCGGTCACATCCGTCACACAGTAACATAGTCTCTGCGTCTCCTTTCCGTCTGCACAGTTTACAGCGAGCGTTGAGGAGAGACTTTGCCCAAATGATGCTCTTTTCCAAAGTGGACAGATGGACAAACACTTGGGAAAGACTGGAGTAGGACTGCAGAGATTCTCTCCAACGTTCCAAAACCATCTTACCACTGGCACTGCCATTGTCACTGTCACTGGACGGGTCGTCATTTTTTCTTCCTGTTTTTACCGTTCTTCTTGTCTTTCTTGGACTCCTCGCCGCCCAGAGGAACTTGGAGGAACCTGCGTTCGATTTCCTGTTCTATCTGAAACAGGGCATGAGCAAGGCAGTGGACGGTACTGTTCACTGGCTGAGAGTCATCCACCTCCATCTCCTCTCCACCATTCATCTCTCCGTTCTTTCTGCCATCAGCAGCCAGCAGTTCATATTGTCCTCTCTCCAATGCTGATCTCCATGTCTCTTTCTCCGTTATCTTCAGCGTTTCCAGATTTCCTTCGTAGATTCTTTCCTCAATGTCCAACAGCATATCTCTGAGTCGGCTCTCCACGAAACTCTCAGCTGTAGCAAGGGATTCTGGGGCCTTGGTTTTATAATTATATTTGACAGCAGCAGTGTTGTTCAGTATCTGTGTGATTCTGTCTTTCTCCTGGTGTAGCGTCTCCTTGAGGCTGCTCTCTCTGTGACCTCGCGGGTTCAATGCCTCCATCAGCTGCTCCACCTCCTCCACCGAGCTGTAGAAGGCCCATTGGTTGGGGCGTATGACTGGCAGGCAACTGGCAGGGATACAGGTGGGGCTATGTATGGTGTCCATCTGTGTGTCCTGCTGTCCTTCATCCTCCATCTGTTCATCCTGTAGAGATGCAGGGTGGGGTTCCAGCATGTCCTCCGTCAGCCCAAAGTAATCATCCTCCACAAACAGAGCACAGGTGGAAGGGAAAAAACAGTATTGTTTGTAGATTCTGTCTCTGCCCAGAGGAACGAGCGACGTACGACGGAAAGCCTTCTGGATACGATTCTTCTTCTTCTTGAACCTTCTGCTGTTCCTCCTCCAGCTCTTCAGCTGTGAGGCTGACAGGGGCAACTGTGGAGGAGACTGCCTGATGTCCCTGTTGTAGATGAGTATGCTTTCTTAGCTTTGGCCTTCTGCGCCTTTGCTTGACCAATGTTAGGTGTTCTCAGAGGGACACACACACGCACGGACGGGTGATTTGGACCGGAAGGTACTGTTCCAATCAAAACTGATTGATCCTGTCTTACCTCACTTCAAAAAGTAAAGTTTGAAGTGACTCACCTATTTATAGAATTTTATTTCGTCATGCGTCCCTCTAGCCAATCAAAGGCATTGGTGTCAACATATTGACACGTGTCACGTGGAGCTTGACAAATGTTAGCTTGGCTAACAATGTTTGCTCACACACGGCGGGACGAAGCGAAAACATATTCTCCACCTACGGCGGAGACAATAAATTCCATAAAAATATTTCTCATCAAAATATATTAAAGTACAACAATACATGGCAAACTGAGGTACTCTTCTTTGATATTTCAAAATGAAAAAAAAAAAAAAAAAAAAACAGATCATGGGGGGACCCTATAAAAAAGAAGCACAATCGGTGAAAAATGTGGGTATTGTTAAAAAAACATATTCATTAAAAAGAAATTATGGAGCTGGGAACTTTTCTTTTGGTCCACCTATTCCTGAGACAAGTGAGCCTTGTCCAGTGAAGGCACAGTCTAATTGCTGCCCATTGTGGGAGTATGGGATTTTGTTTTACCCTCTATCACTAATGTTGGGTGAAATCCCAGGAAAGACAAAACCAGGGATCGGGGCTAATCGTGACTAATATCGCTGCTTACATTATATATCAGTCTGGAATCTATGTGTGGAACCTGCATTTCCTAGGAGCGAATAAAAAAAAATGCCTCTGGTGCTAAACCCGCCCCATATTTGCATACCGGGCCCTGATTGGTCCCTCACTACTTTGGAGGGAGTGAAATCCAATCACGACTGAGCGGTGCCACACCAAATCTGCCAAGGGCAATAATTTTTTTTGCAATGGCAGATTTGTCTGGTTTCCAGGCTGATGTTGAATGGGAGGAGAAGAACAAAGGCTCTACGTCCTCCCGGAGGGGGCTCCTCCTCACTGGCAGGTGAGTCAGTAGGATACAACAGCAGTGGGAGGAATTAATTGGCATAATGACTAAATTGGGGTGAAATAAAAGTGGGTCAAAATGATTGGGCACTCAACAGTTTTGTATGCCTCATTATATTCAGTTGTGCGCCGGCGCGTGCACCAAAAAGAGCTCTACAAGATCTACAAGCAGTCGAGTCACAGTATGGCGCGTTGATTGTAGATTGGCTATTTACAGAAAAATAGCCTGTTTAAAATGTTCATGTCCTCCCAAGTATAGAAATACTTGTGTATATATGCGTGCGTGCGTGCGTGCGTGCGTGCGTGCGTGCGTGCGTGCGTGCGTGCGTTTTGCCTTAACCCATTAAGACCTGAGACCGATTCTACAAATGTCTCCTAAATACCAACAGTTTTCTGAAAAATTTATGTCAGTGGTTCTCAAACTTTTTCATGTCAAGGACCCCCAAAATTATATGTATTTGGCCACGGACCCCCATCTCAAAATATGTTGTTCCAGGGACCCCCAGAAGCAATGATTTGAGTTACAAATGTTTGCTTTAAAACATAGACATTCAAGGGTTTGCACAAGTTTTCACGATTTTTCAAAAATAGCAGATATACAAGCTCATAGCGCGGCACTCGGTGCCGCGCTATGAGCTTGTATATCTGCTATTTTTGAATAGCCAAAGTGTTAAATAAAGCTTTTTAGCTCAAACCAAAAAAAAATCACAGATGCGTTCCAGGTCTTATAATGGGTTAATATTCCATGATTATTGAATCCTGCACGGCCCGGGTCATCCATGGTACTGTTCATATCAGTAAGCGGGGGAGGACAGTAACATTATTACCCGGGGGTTTACTGCTGGGGTCCCTCACATGACCAAGCACACATGCAGCATAGCAAACATCCCCGTCGTGACCTTCATATGGCCGTGAAGGTGTGCATTCTCACAATACTGCATGGCATAATAATAGATGGTTTCTCTATGCCTCCATGTCATTTGAAAACAGCCCGATTTCATGCTCTCGAAATGTTCCAAAAAATTATGGAAATAGATGATCTACAAGATTAAATGTGAGTCGTGGTGAGCTTGTACTGTAGATACTATGTTATTTTCGCTATGGTTTTGAAAATGTTCGCCTATAATGATATGCACAAAACAAGGATGCCGGGTAGAAAGTGGTTAAAGGGTTTCATACTGTACGTAAATGCAGTCGTGGGAAAAGTACTCAAATGTTTTACTTACTGTAAGTAAAAGTATCAATACTGCAATGTAGAAGTACTCCGTTACAAGTAATATTCTGGAATTCAAAATTTACTTGAGTAAAAGTAGAAAAGTATTGGTATCAAAATGTACTTATAGTACCAAAAGTAAAAGTACTAAAATGTTTGAACATAGCCGATCTACAAGCTCACAACGCGTGAGCTTGTAGATCGGCTATTTTCAAAAAGCCTAGGTATAAAATAGGGCAAAAGTGGTTAATGTATGTTTTATAATGTTATGATTTATATCTGCAAAGTAACTAGTAACTAAAGTTTTCAAATATTTGCCTCTGAGATGTAGTGAAGTAGAAGTAAAAGTATAGACAATTGGACATAATCCAGTAAAGTAAAAGTACCTCAAAATTGTACTTAACTACAGTACTTGAGTAAATGTACTTAGTTACTTTACACCACTGCGTTAATGGGAATTCACACCAAAACTGACTTTTTGCCGGGTTAATTTGCCAAAAATAGCTGCCACATGAAGATGTCTACTTGGCATTCCCCTTCAAATACCATGTCCAGATAAGTTCAGGGATGGATGTAGCTACTTGGCTATACAGGGACACTGCAGCCTTGAAAATGACTCCATCTTTGAAGACAGAGTTGACTAAGATGAAACGCAGACATGCTGGAGGCTGGGCATGTATTGCTGACCAGCATCATGCCCTTGACACGGCCGCCCCATTCATTTTAATTACAGAGACGTTTAGTCCACAGATTCTAATGATGATAAACAAGCAAAATTAGAGTAGGTAAATGAACCCGGCCCGTTGTCACTACATCACACCATGTTGTCCACACAAAATATTCAATCATACCCAGACATTACACCAGTGGTTCTTAACCTTTTTTTGAGCTCTGGACCACCAGCACAATTTGCACAATTCTCAAGGACCACCCCACCCGACCTAACTACAACAATATACAGTATTTTGTAGAGTATATAAGAAGGCATAACAAAGTTATTTTAGTTTATTTAAGAAAATAATTGATACACTTAACAAAGTACAATATATATATTCTTTTACATAAAAAGAAATCTACGGACCACCTGTAAGTATGCGATGGACCACTGGTTGAGAAACAGTGCTTCACGGCGGATTAAAACAATGGTGGGGAGCATGCTTGTAAGGCTGCCGGTCATTTATCCAACACAGATACACAGTCAAATCTTTTTTTTTTTTTTTTTGCAAAAAATAACCGCACCAGCAGCGTTTGCCCACGGTCGCCATTAAGCACACTACCATGACCTTCCAATTCAATGAAGAAAAACAAGATGGTGTCTTAAGTGCTTGTCACACGGGAAGCAACATTACGCCCGCATTCTCACTTGTATCCGTGGGGTTGCACTGTGCTTCGCCATGCAGACAATCGCTCCGCCAGTAAACGGCAGTCGAGTAGGAAAACAATTGAACACAATTCAGCTCAATTGCCACAGGGGGGCGTGTGAGTGAGGCGAACGTGACAATTTCACAGGGTCACACCCACTTTTGTTGCTCCACCTGTCAGATCGCCAGCGCCCCCCCCACCCCCCTTACCTGCCTTTCGTTGATAATGATTTACCAGGTGCAATCACTCCCCGAAAGTACTCATTATGCAGAATGTCCCATTTCACATGTTTTCAAATGTATAATGTAATGTAATGTATAATAAATATGTTGAAAATAGCAGATCTACAAGCTCACAATGCGTTGCGATGCATTCGCATACATTGTTTTGTATTAATAATCAAAATCTACAAAGTAACTAGTAACTCAAGTTTTCTAATAATTGTAGTGGAGTAAAAGTACAACATTTTCCTCTGAGATGTAGAAGTAAAAGTACTGAAAATTGGAAATACTCCAGTAAAGTAAAAAATACCACAAAAATACTGTAAAATGAGTAAATGTACTTAGTTACTTTACACCACTGTCAGTGTTTTGAATTGGATATGAGCAAACGGGAGCCAGAGGATGGAGCGTAGTAGTGGAGAGAGAGACGTGAACAGTGGGAGGTTGAAGACCGGTCGTGCTGCAACATTCCAGATGAAATGCAGAGGTTTCAGAGAGAGAGAGAGAGAGAGGGAGAGAGAGAGAGAGAGAGAGAGAGAGAGAGAGAGAGAGAGAGAGAGAGCATGCAGGCAGACAATCAAGGAAGGAGTTGCAGTAGTCAAGGAGATGATTTGAATAAGGAGCTGGGCAGACTCAGGAGATGATTTGCATAAGGAGCTGGGCAGACTCCTTGGAGGGGAACTGGGGAAGGGTCTGAACCTTGTGAACCCACAGGATCAAGTGATCACTGCGATGTGTGTGTGTGTGTGTGTGTGTGTGTGTGTGTGTGTGTGTGTGTGTGTGTGTGTGTGTGTGTGTGTGTGTGTGTGTGTGTGTGTGTGTGTGTGTGTGTGTGTGTGTGTGTGCCTTGAAGGATAGCTGACCAAGATCAGTCCCATGTTCATGGCAGGTTTTTGGTTTGTGCAATATAAATGATGTACTGAAATGCACCAAATTAAAATGTGCTACAAGCATGATGAATTGTCTGGTTGATTGCAACGGCTTATTAGGCTATGTTGGGCAGTGGTGGGAGAAGTACTCAAATGTTTTACTTAAGTAAAAGTATCAATACTGCAATGTAGAAGTACTCCGTTACAGACAGAAAATAAAAATTTACTTGAGTAAAAGTACAAAAGTATTGGTATCAAAATGTACTTAAAGTACCAAAAGTAAAAGTACTAAAATGTTTGAAAATAGCAGATCTACAAGCTCCACTACAATTATTTGAAAACTTTAGTAACTAGTTACTTTGCAGATATAAATGATTACATTATAAAACATACATTAACCACTTTAGCCCTATTTTACACCTAGGATATTTGCAAATAGCCGATCTACAAGCTCACAACGCGTCGTATCGCGACGCGTTGTCGCTAAAGTGGTTAATGTATGTTTTATAATGTAATCATTTATATCTGCAAAGTAACTAGTTACTAAAGTTTTCAAATAATTGTAGTGGAGTAAAAGTACAATATTTGCAAAAGTATAGACAATTGGAAATACTCCAATAAAGTAAAAGTACCTCAAAATTGTACTGAAGTACAGTACTTGAGTAAACGTACTTAGTTACTTTACACCACTGATGTTGGGTTTACTTGATGTTGATAGTTTTTGGTATTCTTGTTCTTTTTTTTTTTACATGAATGAAACCAATACTGAAACCAATAACGTATACTAAAAGCAATTCTCCACGGACTGTACAGTTCGGTGAGCTTAATCAGTGCATTTAACCAGGACAAAGTAAATTTTGACTAAAGCACTGTGCTTGGATAAGGACACGCTGCGCCTGCGCCGCGCGGCAACTCTTTGTGGAGTATTATTTTATGGACAGCTGTAAATGCATCACAGAGCTCTTTTACATTTTATGACCTCCATTACGCTACAAGGCAACTTCACTTATCCTTCTGCCCTTTGCTGGTGACGTGGCCTATCAGTCACGGCGGTGCTTCATGCAGGAAGCTCACTTTACCGTGGGCAAATTAAACCACACCTGTGTGAGGAAAAGGAAAAACTCAATTCACTGGAAATTCACCTCTTTTGGAAGGTATAGCAAATAGCATATCATATCATATCGTTGTTGTCGGGCAGAAACCTTGTATATCCATATTTCAACTATGTTCAACAAGTAGCAAAAATGATCTGCTATTTCTGAAAAATAATCTGGAAGTGGTTAAGTGTGTCTGTGGGTTTTATAAATATTGAACCTATTAAATGTATTAACAAGTGACTAAATAGAGACACACGGCCGGAAGCGGAAGGCCTACAAATTCACGCCCACTTTTGACACAGCACCGCTACTCGAGGTCCGTTAGAACGATGAACTGCAGCTCTCAATGCAATCTCTATGAGAGGCATTGTAAAATACCGTAATTTCACTGGTTAACTACTGAGGCTGTAGCGATTCTTTTTGTGTTCTAATAAACTGTCCCATTTGTTTAATTTATCCTTTTTAATGTCCCATATCTGTCATCTCGATATACTACCCACAATATACTATAATATACTCCATCAGTGTGTCAAAAGTTCTGGCTTCTGAAATCTTACGTTTAAGTGGTCGCATGGTATTTACGTCACGGACGCATCCCTTGAGGTTTTCAATACCCAGAAAACCGGCGAAAGTGGCCGTTTTCAAGATGTTTTGGTCATTATCTCTGGAACAGAAGGTCCAATCTGCTCGGTTCAAAGCTTGTTGTATGCGTGACTTTGAGGACATTAAGCACGCAATGCACACATTTTCGGGTTGTTTGGGGTTTCTAGGGGAGGCGAGATCTTAGTTGGGCAGGCGACCGCCTGTCCTGCCTCTACAGTCGGTACGCCACTGGTCGGCGCTCGGCGCTCGTAAAGACAGCGATGTCACTAAAATGCGACAACTTGTCTGTCTGCCATTTACCCTCTGCTGTGTTAACATTATGGGTAACTCGTTAAAGTGGCAAATTAAATGTGAAACACATCAACTATTAAGAAAACAAGAAGATATGTTGACAAAGTAGGCTAATTCTCATATCCTCTCATAGGGATTGCATTGGCAGCTGCAGTTCATCGTTCTAACGGACCTCGAGTAGCGGCGCTATCTCAAAAGTGGGCGTGAATTTGTAGGCCTTCCGCTTCCGGCCGTGTGTCTCTATTGAATTTACATTGGATGCACTGGAACACAGATTATTTTTTCCATTTCTTGAAAAGTAACGGTTTTGGACGTACAAGGTTTCTACCTGACAGCGTCGATATGTAGACACTACAGTATATGGACTCATCATAAAAGACTACACACTAGTCAGCAAAAAAATATAATGTATTTTCATACATACAGACATGAAAACACATCAGAGAAATGTCTGAAAATAGTGTCTCTCTACTCACTGTACTTGTGCTACAGTATGTGTGCTGCAATCATTCCTTCCCGTTTCCACCTCGTCCTATAAGCTATATATGCTTGAGAATTGGCTTCTAAAACCTCCTGGAATGGGAGTTTCCGTTTCCCTGATGAAATAAAAAAAAGTGTTCGGAGCAGTGTGTGACCTAAGTGTCTGCCATCTATCTCCAGCCTGTACCTGACAGTGTCACGGGCTCTTTTGTGTGAGGTCACCGGGGGCAGCTCCGTTCTGGCGGGGAAATTGATTTTAACACCCGGGCCACCGTGGCCCCCCGATGACTAAAAGGGTCGGATGAAATCCTATGTGACAGTTTGGGTGATTGGTGCAAAGTGAAAGATGAAAGGGAAGATAGATGACAACAAATACAGAGAGGCTGTGAGCACAGAGGGCAAGTGTGCTCTTTGGCACCTATACAGAAGACGGATATACAGTACGGGCCCCCAATTGGAAAATAATGTAATTGATTTATGTCAATCTAAACAAGGTCAGTCCATACTACGCCGGGCCTCAGTCACTGCTACCAAAGCGGCTAATGTTTGAACTGATTTACTGGGGTTATGACTTTGTGGAACGTATGCGTTTTACGCTGGTACTCTAAGACAATGTTTTGAGAAAATGTCATTGCTATTTCATATGTAATTGCTTCGGGAAAAGAACTATAGTCTATTGTCTATGTGCATGTTGTGCCCGTTTCTGAGTACCCAATGTAGTGCCCAATAACCAGTGGTGGAAAAATAACTCAAATGTTTTACTTAAGTAAAAATATCAATACTGAAATGTAGAAGTACTCTGTTACAAGTAAAAGTCCAGAATTCAATGTACCAAAAGTAAAAGTACTAAAATAGCAGATCTACAAGGTCACAACGCGACGCGTTGTGAGCTTGTAGGCTATTTTCAAATAGCCTAGGTATAAAATAGGGCTAAAGTGGTTAATGTATGTTTTATAATGTAATCATTTATATGTGCAAATTGAAGTAACTTGTAACTCAAGTTTTCAAATAATTGTAGTGGAGTAAAAGTACAATATTTGCCTCTGAGATGTAGTTGAGTAGAAACTAGTAAAAGTATTGGAAATTGGAAATATTCAAGTAAAGTACAAATACCTCAAAATTGTACTTAAGTGCAGTACTTAAGTAAATGTACTTAGTTACTTTACACCACTGCCTACATGGGCATAATGCGAACAGAGTTCCATTGTACACGCTGCCACTCATATTGGCCAAGCGGCGCAAACGTGAAACTTGACGGGTTGGGTTGGCCTATCAGGGAAGCCGATGGCCACACTCCCCCGAAACGCATGGTGATTCAGTGCTTCCTCAGCAGATTTGGTGCGTAGCCTACTCTGCAGTCCCTGAGACAGACAGATACAGACATTAATGTATTTTTTATGTTTGTTCTCGGAAACCATTAGTCCAATTTAATTGTCACTCTGCACTGCACACCACCGGGTCATATGGGACACACAAGCTGATTTTGAGGCTGTTCGGACGGACGGATGGATGGTGCCGGAGTTATGCCCAGGACACCTGACCAGTGTTGCCAGGTCTGCTTATTTAAATTGTCCCCCAAGATTTTATTTGAAAATAGCCGATCTACAAGCTCACAACGCGTCGCATCGCGACGTGTTGTGAGCTTGTAGATCTGCTCTTTTCAAAAAGCTGATGTATGTTTAAAGTGCTCATGTGGCCCATAGTCGCTTCTTTTGGGCTTGTTTTCCCAGACCTGGTTGCTTGTTTCTCTCACAGAATCTGGCAACACTGCACCTGACCCAAACACATATACACAGGGTTCGTTATTTAATACATGTAATAGATAGAAGACAGATTAGAGCTTGAACCAATAATTAATCTAGCCTAGAATAAAACTAGTGAATGAAGGTTTAAGAAAAGAGCCTGACAGCTTTTGCCATCTTTATGATACAGCGGAAGAATAGAGATCACAAAGCGCTTATAACTTTTGGGCCACACATGGATATCTTGGCTTTGTGGCAAAGTTAACATTCATAGGCAGCTAATGAGCAAAGTCTCATGGTTTTTACCATGGAAACAGAGACATGCAATGGGAGCTGCAGCAGTCACTCCTATGAGAAAGCAACGGCTGGTGTAGCGTTCTATAGAACACTAACGATGAAAATAGTCACACCATCACTGACGTTGGGTATATTTTATCCGATGTAATACATTCCATAAAAAATATTTCTCAGCAAAATATTGTAAAGTACAACAATACATGGCAAATTAAGGCACTCCTCTTTAATATTTCATTATGAAATTTTGCACAAAAAAACCCGAAAAATCCTATAAAAAACAGCAAAATCGAGGTAAAATTTGGACATTGTTAAAAAAAGATTCATATAAAAAAAATGGCGTTGGGAACTTTTCCTTTAGTCCACCCATTCCTGGGACATGTGAGCCTTGTCCAGTGAAGGCACAGTCTAATTGCAGCAACCGACCATTGTGGGAGTATGGATTTTTTTCTATCACTAACGTTGGGTGAAAATCCCCCGAAGACCTGACTGTTGGGGGAAAAAAACAGGGATGGTTCTATGACCTCAGTGAGCATCCTGAAGGTACCCAAGGACCAGCCCACCTCAGACAACAGCAACATTATGAAAATCACATCATATTAATTGTTCGGGTGAAATTCACCCATGTTTAGTGTTCTAGGGTTAAAAAGCCTGCTGCATTTGCAGATTAGCAGGTCAATTCACCATGGATTGTGCTCAGAATGTCCTATCAGACCCACTATTTGACAGCTTTAGTTAATAGTTACTTTGCAGATTGAGATTATTAATACAAAACATACAGTAACCACTTCTGCCCACTTCGGCTATTCGAAAATAGCAGCTCTACAACACTGTAATTTTACTCAAGTAAAATTGTGAATACAGGACTTTTACTTGTATTTCTTCCTAAGTAAAAAGAAAAAAAAGGTGAGTGATGTGACTGATGATGTCACTGATCATGTGACTATACTCCCAACATGAAGGAGCATGGCGGCCATTTTAAAAACTTTCCTGTGAGGAAGACCTCATCTGAACCATGGAGGTTTAATTTGAAATGTTAAATTAAAAGTATATTTATTATTATTCTCTTAAAGGAATAGTTCACCCCCAAAATGACTTTTTTTTCTATCTATTACTCACCCCATGAAGCATTGAATTCATGGAGATTTGTTTGTGTTTTTTTGTCGCATTCCTAATCCTAAAGTAATAAATTGATGACTGGAGACTCTTTGAGTTTCCTACCAGAGACCCCCATTTGATACCATGTTATTTTTTAATCTCTGGGACCCCTATACTGTAAAATCCTTTTTGTTTATTTTCTGAGAGTGTACAAATGGAACCAAATGGACCCGTACGTTGAGACCCAGTGGATTAAGGATTCTATCAGCGTCGGAGAAGCAAGTATAAGAGAACCTGCTAAAGGTAGGAAAGTGTACCTGCACGTATGAGAGTGTGCTGCTGTGTTGCTATTGTGGTGTTGCTGCTGTTGTGTGTTGTTGTTTGCTGATGTGTATTGTTGTGTTGCTGCTGTTGTTGTGTGTTGTTGTTTGCTGATGTGTATTGTTGTGTTATTGTTGCTAATGTGTTGCTATTCTATGGTCTAAATAGGCACTTTTACCTTCAAGGTGAAGGTATAGCATGCCCATGCCACGATGCAGGGTAAAGGCAGTGTTGCCAGATTCTGTGAGAGAAACAAGCAACCAGGTCTAGGAAAACCAGCCCAAAAGAAGCGACTATGGGCCACATGAGCACTTTAACATATACATCAGCTATTTGAAAACAGCAGATCTACAAGCTCACAACGCGTCGCGATGCGACGCGTTGTGAGCTTGTAGATCGGCTATTTTCAAATAAAATCTTGCGGCAAATTATAATAAGCAGATCTGGCAACCCTGGATCACATCGTCTGAATCTGATCTTGAACTGGTTTCATGTCTTGAGATTTTTGCATTGCAGATTGTTGCATTTTATTGTGTTTTATATGCTTATGTGATGTGCTGTCATCATGTATGGTTGCTGATTTGTTTTGACATTTGTGTGGACCGTGCGCATATATATTCCCCACACAGGTTTCATTCAGTGGCGGGATTCAAACCAGGCTCTTTAGAGTGTTCCCCTCCTATTTGCATGGATCGGCAGGGTTGTGGGATCGCAGATATCAGGTCATGGAATTGACCGTATTAGTTAATGAGTGAGTTCCTTGCACCTGGAGCAGGAGCTGAGCAGAGAATACTTTTTAACATGCCTGACAAACCCATTTAATGGACAGCACTTGATATTTATTTATTTTTTTCTTACCAGTTTACTCGTCAAATATACCCCATATTAGCCAGCTGTCAAGATTGGATATCATTCCGGCAGAACTGTCTTCCAGTCTGCCAGACATCAGCGACCACCGATTATGAGCTATTAAAGAATCCCTCAGAACCGACGGAAGAGGCAGAGAGTTTCATGCTCTATTTATGAGACGGATGCTTTCATGAGCTACAGTAACTGTAAGCCACAGTAAGCAGCGATTTGATGTGTGTGCAGTGGGGGCCAGCCGCCAGGCAGGCACCAATGACCCACAATATAGACAATCATTTAGACTCATTTAAAAAATTAATAAAATAATATTGGTTATAAAACAATACTGATATGGAACAGTGACTATTTCCAGCACTAATTTGGTCTTTAGATGAGTTTTTTTAAACAAACAAACAAAAGTGCACAGAAATGTGCAAGCTACAAAAAGTCATCCAGAGTGAAGAGGACGATTTAGAAGTTGATGTGAAACTGTCAACTGTGTTGACTATAATGATAATAATGATGACAACGATGATGATGATGAATGAATACACAGATTATATCTCGAAACCATTTTCAATATAGAAAATGGATTTTAGTATGACAGTATAATAATATTATGATGAAGAAGAAGGAGAAGAATCATATGTTCAAATCTCCAGATCTTCTTTGGGTCAATGGTTGGATCAACTACCACTGGCTTCAAAGTTGTGCCAGATTTTCATACATTCTCAGCTTAAAATGCATCTTTTGACAAATGTATGTATGCTTAAATGTGGGCTCGCTAAAGCAACCACACTACTGTTATCTCCACTATTTCTTTATTATTCCGCCTGTTTGGGCTACATCAACATCTAATTCAACTTCCAGGTTGGGTGAAGGTGATAATTAAGTCTGACAGAAAATGCCTCAATCAGTCTGGGGGGTTGCAAAGTTAAATATCAGGTTGCAGAGAAGTTTTTCCAATTCCCCCCCATGAAAAGCAAAACCAAGTTAAAAACTGAAATGCTAATTAAGTAAGCCTTCAAATAAAATGATGTTAAAAAGTTAACAGCTTAACACATTGACTGCCTGAGATTCAGTGGTGTTGATTTCGTCGACTAAAACTATGACGAAAAATGTTTTCGACTATCTACTACTACTTTTTTCACTGACGAAAACTACATAAAAACTAAGCTATGATGACGTGAAAACGAAGACTAAATATATTGACAATTTCGTCAACAAATAAAAACTAGACTAATATGTTAGTGAGGGACTAGTAGAGAAGAGATCCAGTAGAACTAAAAGACAAATCCTTTTATGTTTGGTTGGGCTCTGAAAATAGCAGATCTACAAGCTCACAGCGCGACGCGTTGTGGGCTTGTAGATCGGCTATTTTAGAGCACCCTCTTGTGGAATTTTCAATACAAAAACGTATGTTTACGTCCGTGGCAGGCAAGTGTTTCATTTAAAAGAACGTATGCTTACGTCCTTGGCAGGCAATGTGTCAATAGTCAAACCAAAATGTGGTGTATGATCGTATACGATCGTGCTTTGGTGTCATAATGTATCTTTCACCATTTGATCATCAATTCGACGACGACGACGATGTACTGTATAAGTTCACCATCAACAACTTACGGGGGGTGCAGTAAGTAGCATATCCTCTGACTGGGTCCGATAAAGTTACTCAGAACGTATTGAAATACAAAAGGATCCATTCATTCTGATTCGTTCATTCTGCTGCGTCGGAACAGACCACACAGCCCGATGAGACCCGCCCGCCTTGCCTATAGCTTCGCTAGCCTCTGGAGAACAGTTTCATGTTTCTCACTGATCATTCCCTGAATTGATCCACCTGAGAAGTAGTTATGTAGAGCATTGTCCCGGGCCGCAGATATACCGCTGGGGAAATCACTGGTTTGTCTCCTGCGATGAGATGAATGACAGGCTCAGGCCGCGCGGTACCAAGAGTTCTAATCAGCCATGATGACAGAGGAGAAGGACAAAGGTGTGTGAGGACCAGAATACAGGATATGTGGCGGGCAGAGACAACACAGCTGTGTGATGTTTATGGTGGCCTATAGCGGTGACGGGGGTCTATAAACTATGTGAGGTCAGCTAAATCCTAGGGAGGGGAGGCCGTGACAGTGCTGCCATTGCATGAGTAAAAACGTTATTATCATGCTCTCTGTAGGGGAAATAATGATTAAAGGAAGAAGAAAGAAATACTGAGAAAATGAAAAGAGATAATCTTGTGGCAATTTGAGGTCACTGTGGAAATGAAAGAAAGCAGACAAGAGAGACACTTGAGACTGAAGCAAATGGGCATGGTAAAGATAAGGAAACACCAACCTGTGCTTTGACAAACAGAAACATTGTCTAATTCAGTATAGTTTACTATAATGCAAATGCAATCATTATATAGTGACAATGACAAAAAGGCAATAATTGTTTTGTGGCTACAAAGACAGTGCTGACAACCAGAAAAAACAATAAACCTCCAGCCTTACAAAACAACCTTTTGTCTGGTGAGTGTAACATTTTTCTTTTTTGTACAAACAGACAATAAATATGTCCTTAAGTTTATCATGTCCTTCAAAAGTACAATGTACTACAATTTAATTTGAATGCATCCTCAGTGAATAATGTAGACATTCTACTCTAGTCTTACAACAGCCAAGGTGAAGGTTAATCTATGGGTATTGGGTAAGTTTCTTACACTTTTTCAGAGTTAAATCAACACTCCAGATTTTACTGTCTTGCATGTAAGAGACTAAATGAGAGAGTATGAATTTCACTTAATATCACTGCATTTTTGCAATCATGCATCTTAATCAAAAAGCCTGTCCAAAGCAATCCATTGGAAATTAGCATTCTTGTCTGTCTCTGAACAACTCTACATCTATGCTTGTAGCTCTGCAGGCGCCAACACTTTGCTGCTAACACCCAGGCAAACATTCTAATATGACCCTTGGCGCTATGACAGGCACTGGGTTGTGATAATGGAGAGATAAATATGTAAAATTGTGTCACTAAATCACAAAAAGCCCATAAACTGCTAAACATAAAAGCAGTTTTAACAGCTTTTCATTATCCTGGCTTGCTTGTGGATGCTATGGCAAGCAAAATAGTTTTTAGTCTGTGATTCCCTGTAAAACTTCTGTTACAGTTTAATCACTTTAGGCTCTGGTTACACAGTACAATTTGCTGGCTAAGCTCTTTGGATTCAGAATACAAGAATTCCAGAGAAATGTGTCCGGGCTGCATCTGTCCTTTGGAATATTAACAAATTGGCTGTTTATTATTTGCATTCTGTTGTGCTGTATGGAGCGGTTTGGCTTGTTGTTGTAACTGTTGATGCTCCAACTTTAATTAAAAGTGATTGACACTGACTGAAAACTGCAACACACAATCAGCGTCTATTTCAAAAACTGGCAAACATGAAAGAACATAGACATCGTACGGTTAACCACTTAATTATTTGAAAAGATCATTTTTAATAATTCAAATAATTGTGTGTGTGTGTGTGTGTGTGTGTGTGTGTGTGTGTGTGTGTGTGTGTGTGCGTGTGCGTGTGTTGACATAGAGTATAAGTGGTAACTTCTGTTTTATTCACAACTGCAACTGCCAATGTTATGCCTATATATATCGTTGCTGTCAGGTGGAAACCTCATATGTCCAAAACTGTTACTTTTCGGAATAAAAAATAAGTGTATAGCAAAAATAGCCGAGCTACAAGCTCAGAGCTTTTAGATTATTGGCTATTTTTGCTACTTCTGTGTGACTACTGAAGTAGGGCATTAATTAACAAAAATAAATACATATTGGAGATAAGAGGTTTCTGCCCGACAGAAACGATAATGTGAGTGGGCATGCAGTGAACACATAAAACATGTATCAATGTATCAATCATTCAGAGGTGCTTTAAAGATAAACTCTTCAGTCAACTGACTAAGCACAGCTTGCCTTTACTTCAAATGTTTTGTTATTGTTTTTAACCATATTTGTAAAAGAAAATATGAAAACAGCTTATTATTTTATTGCTTTTTTATACAGTAGGGCCCCCGATGATGTTTTTCTTTTCTTTTTTACATTGAAACACTCAATTTGCCACGTGTTGTTGTACTTAAATATATTTTGATAGTATTTTTTATGGAATAAAATATATTATATTGGGTAAAACATACCCAACGTTAGTGATGGTGTGATAATATTCAACGTTTAGTGTTCTAGGGTTAAATCCTTCCTTGTTATGGATATAGTTTTTGAATGGACAATGCATGTCATGCATCCATGTATGGTCCGCTTGGACCGCTGACCCGCCTCGCCCAGATGCCCTTGCAAAAAAAAGAAGAAACAAAGCAAAACAAAACAAAACACAGAAACACTGGCTATACTCTCATTATTTCTTTCAGTGTGCAGAGATTGAACAGGATAGGCAGGCTAGGATTCATGTCAGGCTGTGCATATAGGGAGCATAGCCTACTGTGCACTACAGGGAATGCCTTGAAATGTTGCTAGGGAGTTCACTAGCGTTCTTTTTTTATATACATACTGAGAGTAGCCAATTATTTTTGCCCTTTTTTCTCACAATGTAACGGTTATGCCAATTAACCCTCCCCACACATTTCCGCGTTGACACCTCTATTGTATCCTACTGCGCACCTGCCAGTGACGAGCCCCCACCGGGAGGACATACAGTATAGCGCCTCCGTTCTATTCTCCTGCCCGTTCAGAAACCCCCGCTGACAAGCGCCACCATAGCATAGCCCGTATAGGAGTCGCTATAGTGCGGTGACAAAGATCGCCCTCCTCGCCTTGGCTGCCATCCCTGAAACACAGCCATTATGTGTTCGAACAGATGTTCAGCCAAGCCAGATGCACCACGGTGGATTTGAACCCCTATAGACTATATACTACGGTGGCGGACAGGTACTTTAACCCCCTGCGCCACCCGAGAGTTCACTTAACCCACTAAGACCAGGAACGCATCTGTGTCATTTTTAGATTTCTTTGGGCTACTAAAAAATAGCAGATCTACAAGCTCATAGCGCGGCACAGAGTGCCGCGTTATGAGCTTGTAGATCTGCTATTTTTAGAAAAATCATGACAATTTCTTTGAATATATATTTTCTAAGCGAAAATGTTTAGCTCAAATCTTATTGGGATTCTACAAATGCAGGAGGGGCTTGCTATTTTCATGTGTCAAGGACCCCTCAAAATATGACCCCCCCCTCCCAGAAGCAAAGATTTGAGTAAAAAAAATTCGCTTTAAAAAATATATATATATTCAAAGATTTGCACTAATTTTCACGATTTAAAAAAAATAGCCAAATAAATCTTGAAATGACACAGGTGCGTTCCCGGTCTTAATCGGTTATTGTGGTCTAGTTAGGGCCGCCTAAGGTATAAAGACTGACGCAACAAAAACAAGCATGAAGACGTATTAAAATGTAAAATGCATATACAGTATGCATATACTTTTGTCAACGCCTTGAGGTATGTCTCCTCATCGCAAGTTTATTTTTATGCCCTTATCAGAGCCCTGCAGCTGGCATAGTGATAAGAGTCCTCTCGCATTCCGCATGCACAATCTGTGATAGAGTTGAGGATCCAGGCCTTGAACCACACAGCTACACTACTGCAAATAAAAACATCGCATGCCGAGACACAGCCAGATCTGTACTCCAATTACCATGATACATTAACCCATTAAGACCTGAGGCCGATTCTACAAAATGTCTCCTAAATCCTGTTTTCTGAAAAACTTATGTTTCTATATCAGTGGTGCTCAAACTTTTTCATGTCAAGGACCCCCAAAATTACATGTATTTGGCGCGGACCCCCCAGAAGCAAATGTTCGCTTTAAGAAATATATATTCAAAGATTTGCACAAATGTTCAAGATTTTTCCACACTAAGAGCTTGTATATCTGCTATTTTTGAATAGCCAACGTATAAAATAATGGTTTAAGTGGTTACCCAGATGTGTTCCCGGTCTTAATGGGTAAACAGTAATTCCACTGAGCATTATTGAACCAATCGGTAACAAAGGCAACGCATGCCGAAACATTGAAGACACGGCGAAGGCCCGCGGTTTCACGCAGCGTAGCCACACTGTGGCATAACGTTCTGACTCCTGAGATTTAGATGTCAAAAAAACGGGACAGACGACAGTGACAGGGAATAGCTTTAGCCCTCGTAAGTCTCCGAAGGGACAAAGAGAGGTGAGATAAAAAAGGAAAAGTGGCTGGAGGGGAATCTCTGTGCAGAGCTTAAGCTGGAGAGACTGATGTCCTTATAAGTGCCTGTCTGTCCTACACAGACGCGAGGGTGTCAGACGCCGTCGAAAGCGGCTTAAAGCTTTTGTTGGGCTCTCAACTGTTAAAGGTTGTATAAAAGGCTGATGGGGGAAAAAAGGGAGGCTTCTCCTTTTTTTCCCCCCATAATGTGTCTGCTCTTCAGAGCACATGGCAAGTACACCATTAAAGGCACTACATGTTGACACAGCAGTATGCAATCAGACTGTAAATACAAAGACATGTTCCCGTGCGGTATTTCAGTACCATGGTACATGGTTTAGGATGTTTTAGTGGTTTTTTGTCAGTGGTGGAAAAGGTAAAAGTAAAAGTATCAATACTGCAATGTAAACATACTCTGTTAATGTAAAAGTCTGGAATTCAAAATTTACTTGAGTAAGAGTACAAAGGTTTTGGTATCAAAATGTACCAAAAGTAGAAAGTACTCATTGTGCAGAATGTCCCATTTCACAAGTTTTCAAATGTATAAAATGTATACAAATATTTTGAAAATAGCCGATCTACAAGCTCACAATGCGTTGCATTGTGAGCTTGTAGATCGGCTATTTTCAAATGGCCAATGTATATAGGGCTGAAGTGGGTAATGTATGTTTTGTAATAATAATCAAAATCTACAAAGTAACTACTAACTAAAATTTTCAAATAACTGTAGTGGAGTAAAAGTACAATATTTGCCTCAGAGATGCAGTGGAGTAGAAGTGAAAGTACTGACAATTGGAAATACTTCAGTAAAGTAAAAATACCTAAAGATTTTTCTTAAGTACATACTTGAGTAAATGTACTTAGTTACTTTCCACCACTGTTTTGTGTACACGTGTTGCAGAAGTTATGACACTTTCACAGCTCTCTTAAGGAGGTTGCAGTCCTTTCTTTTGGCTAAGTGGGTCTATATAGTTAGTCAGTCCCGGCATCAAACAAAATGTGTTTTTTACTAAGTGCATTCCTCTACAGGTATAGAATTTGAAATCAAAGGAAGCGAGAATAAACGAAACAGAGCAAAATTGTTCAGCGAGGCATGGAAGGTTAACCGAGAGGGAAAACAAAGCCCTCTTGATCAAATATTCATAGCAAATTGAATTGCCATGCGCATCACCTTCGGTGCCTTTTGCCTGTATGATCACCAGCTATGCATGCATGCCAGTGAATGATCACAGTCTCTAATGAGGGACTATGTTTGTGGTTTTTCAGTCTGCGGAGCATTACATCACTGACAGCATCCTTATAACCCATTAAGCATCTGTCATTTTTTTTTTCTTTGGCTATTCAAAAATAGCAGATCTACAAGCTCATAGCGCGGCACCGAGTGCGCTTGTAAATCTGCTATTTTGGGGGGAAAATCTTAAATATGTGCAAATCTATGAATATATATATTTTTTAAAGCGAACATTTAACTCAAATCTTTTGCTTCTGGGGGATTCTACGAAAATGTCTTCTAAATCAGAAGTTTTTTGAAAAAAACTTTCAGTGTTTTTTTTCACCCCCAAAATTACATGTATTTGGCGCGGACCCCCATCTCAAAATATTTTGTTCCAGGGACCCCCAGAAGCAAAGATTTTAGTTAAAAATGTTCGCTTTAAAAAAAAATATATATTCAAAGATTTGCACAGATTGTCAAGATTTTTCAAAAATAGCAGATCTACAAGCTCATAGCGCGGCACTCGGTGCCGCACTATGAGCTTGTATATCTGCTATTTTTGAATAGCCAAATAAATCTTAAAATGACACAGATGCGTTCCCGGTCTTAATGGGTTATAGACGCGTATAAAGTAAAACCATAGAACTGGTGTGATAACATGAAAACCAAAGGAGGGGGAAAAAAACAAATTGCACGCAGTGGCAGAGCTATAACAATTATATCGATTGAAGGAACTCGGAGATGCCACACGCATGTTGAATACCCATACATTCCTTTGCTTACATTCCTATCCTCGTCGATGACGTGTATAATAAACATCAGACACACACTACCCATCTCAAGCATAAATGACTGTCTATTTATACCTAATGGCCAGGGCCCGCAGGCATACAAATGTGCCATTTTCCCCAGCACGAGACACTGAGCCGCAACCGCTCAATATTTCACAAATGTCACAATGTAGATAAAAGCACATTTGTGCCCCTCTACGTGTTCGGCATGTCTGAAATATGACTGCAAGCCCTCAAACGGACCATGCCCTAAAAAAGCGCTCATTTCTGAAACACTGCAGTCTGCCTATAATGTCATTTGTACCCCGCCGTGGTACCTTGAGGGGAAGCAAGCAGTGCAGGCGGACTGTATTCATCTCTACTGCACAGACAGAGACTGTGCACTGAATCCCCATCTTCATAATCACACTCGGGCAACGATTGAGAGCCACTATCTATCTGAACAAATTGAATGAAGAAAAAAACATAGCAAAACAAAACAAAAATACAATAAAAATCATTTTGATGTATAACCAAACCTCAGAAGCAATTTGAATCAAATGGTAAAAAAAACAAAAACAAACATTATCTAGAATCTAAGGCTGGGATGCCTTCATACAAGAGCCCGACCAATATATATACATTGGTGTGGCCAATACACTGTATGCAGTATTTCGGCCATTATTGGACTTTTTCTACGACATCGGTATCTGCAATCATGCAATCAATGTGCCTGGATTTGTAATATTTAGAAAATGTTCAAAAATAGCAGATCTAAAAGCTCACAATGCATCGTGATGCAACGCATTGAGAGTTTGTAGATCAGCTATTTTTGACCATTTCTTATTAGGGCTTAAGTGGTTAAATAAAATAAAGTTCAGTTTAAGTGTATTTTACTTTTACTTGTAATTATTTGTTAGATTTTGTTTTTTCTATTTGAGAACATTTGAACTTACAAGCAAAGTGTTTCAAAATTATAAAAAAAATGTTGCACTCCTTTTCTTTCTTTTCTCTGCTTTAAATTTGTATTTACAAAATATCTGTCAAAACATCAGTGATGGGTGCTAAAGGTCGTAACAGACGGGAAGCGGTCCACGCCGGCGTTACCGCTCGGATCAGTGGTGATCGTGCCGCGATCATTTGTTGTTTTGTCCTCCTGCGCGATGGGGGGAAAAGAAAATCTCACCACAATCCAGCTCTTGCCCGCGCGCGTGTGCACAAACGAGCACGCGAGCGAGAATTTCATGGGACCGCGCTCGCCTGCCTCACCGCCCCTCAACTTCTCCAAATAATTGCCCACCTCTCATGGAAAATTAAATACATAGGCGCGCCGGCCGCTTCCCGTGTGAAATGACCTTTAGACTCAAACATCTGGTATTGGTTCATTTGGGGGTAGTTGGTGGTGCCCTATGCCAAAACGTACCTGATGGCAGGTGCAGGATCAGGACACTAAGAGGATGAAGGTGAATCAGCAGGAAGTGGTGGTGGCAGGGTTGCCAGATCTGCTTATTATAATTTCCACCGCAGTATTTTATTTGAAAATAGCCGATCTACAAGCTCACAACGCGTCGCATCGCGACGCGTTGTGAGCTTGTAGAACGGCTATTTTCAAATAGCTGATGTATATGTTAAAGTGCTCATGTGGCCCATAGTCGCTTCTTTTGGGCTGGTTTTCCTAGACCTGGTTGCTTGTTTCTCTCACAGAATATGGCAACACTGGGTGGTGGTGGTGGTGGTGACCATGAATAGTGGTGGTGACTGGCTGAAATGTCCTCTGTCTTCCTGTTGAGCATGTGCATTGCCCTGAGGCATGCCGGTGCCCTGGCCCACTCCACAAACATTTGGGATTGGCTTTTTATAGATGATCCAGCCCAGAAGCCAGCCATCCGTTCCGAGAGATATATAGAGGGGCAGAGAGAGAGGGGGGGGGGGGGGGGGAGAGAGAGAGAGAGAGAGAGAGAGGGAGAGGGAGAGAGACACGAGGGGTGGAGAGGGATACGTGGTTGGCATTGAAATGGGTCCACCAGCTCCATTGCAGATGAGTTCTTTATGGCTTGAAATACATTAGCGAGGCACTAATAGTGTCATTAATGTGGCTGGAGAGCTGCCATCTTGTTATTCAGACATTTGTGCGCAGAATGGGTAACGAATAGACTATTTGAGCAGATGTGATGTATGTGGCAGCAGGATCGGCACCACATGACGAGACAGATAGCCAGTCCTCAGGGGGGGGGGGGGGGTTCCTGCACACACACATGCTGTATTGCCGAAGACACTAATCGTTAAAGCAAGCCGGATCGATACACCGTGGTTGGAGCTATTCTGCGAGAAGAGGTGCTCAGCCGGCCACTGAACCTTAACAGCACGGAACGGGCCTGCGAGGAGAAGCCACATAATGCATTCCGTGGATCCCCCCCATTTCACGGATCCCATGTTATTTATACCACACGATACTTAACCAGTCTGGAAACTGACAGCGTTAGTTATGCCGCCCATAAATTATGGAATAACACAGGCCATATTACGGGAGGCTTTAGAAGTTATCATTCCTTGTCGCCGAATGCCATAACTGAGAGGATTCCCAGCGGAGGTTGGATGAAAAACCTTTCCAGCGTAGCCCCACCGCCCCCTCCCTCATCATTAAATCAACAGAGATGCACACCATTACGGCTCAACGGGAGCCCCGAGGCAAACGCCGTCCCTGCATTTCACTTAGGAAAAAGATCGTTTGCACAAGCATGTGTTGAATTCAGCATGACGCTCGGCCAAGGTTGAGTTATCGCCCAATATTTGTCTAAATCAAATGAATCTGCTCTGTGAGGTGGCTTTTGTTCAGTTCTTTTTCCAATCAAATTTGAACCAACACAGCAAATTAAAACTCATCTGGGGTATTTTATATTTTAACGACTTATTTTTTTAAATTTTTCTCTCTTTCTGGACCAGCTTATATAATAAGGCACCAGCAGCAAATGCTAAATTGTCTGATGTCTAAAGGCAGCTCTCCACAGCGTTGGAAAGAATCTGCTGCCGATTTCTTTTTTGTCGGATTGCGTCGTTCCGTCGGTTCGGACCTCTATCGACCCGACTCAGAGAAACCAAGCATGTTCAGTCTTTGGGCCGACTGGTAGAGCCGTGGGGTAGTGAAGAGGGGGGAGAGAGTGGGGTAAAGGTTTGGTCCGAGCTGGCTTCGGTGTTGCCAGATTCTGTGAGTGAAACAAGCGACCAGGTCTATGAAAACATGTCCAAAAGAAGCGACCAGTTTCACCACTTGAGCCCTATTATATCAGCTATTTTCAAAATGAATCTTGAAAGCAAGCCAAAATAAGCAACTACACTTTAGAAACAAGCCAAAACTAAAGCAACCAGCAACTATGAATATTTACAAGCGACATTACAGGGAAACAAGCCCCAAGTCGCTTATAATAAGCAGACCTGGCAACACTAACAGGCCAGCGTGCCAGTGTTAAAGCATTTGCACAACAATGTGCGCTGCGGCCGACAGTTTGTGCTGAACTAAATGCCAACTTTTTTCAGCAGACATACCAGTCTGTTGTAGTCTGTTGTAGTCTGTTGTAGTCTGAAGTAGTCTGTTTGGTGGAGAGTCACCTTAATATGTTTTAAATGTGACATGCTTAAGCTGCTATCTATTTTATCCATTTTGCTATTTTCATTCAAATACTTTAAATATACTGTAAGTATGCTTTATTACAAACATGTCTAGTTTGGGGTTTTCTCTTGGTCTCCCTATGTGGATGATGTCTTTGACGCATACGTACATGGTTTAGTATCATTTAAATGTCACATGCTCTTGACCTATAGGGATAACCTTCACTCACTAAAGATGTTGTGAACCCCTATGAATACCATTATGTTGAGTATACTTAAAACTTACTACCTACCTACCATATATTAACACAAAGCTTCTTGTAAGACTTAATGAAAATGGAATGCAAAGATAATGATGCTCGCGTACGTTGAATGCATATAATCCCTGTGTAATAAATGTTAAGTTAGAGCATTTCCCTCAGGCAATATGCTGGATGAGTGAGAACTTTCTTAAGCTAAATGAGGATAAAACAGAATTCTCATAATTGGCTCCAGTGAGCAGAGAGAATCAATAATAAGTAGACTTGGTAACCTGGCTGTAGAAAGTAACACCACAGTAAAGAACCTGGGGGTTATTATCGATTCTGAATTGAATTTTAATACACACATTACTCACACACTAATATTGCACGAATTAGAGACTATCTGTCGTCAGACGATGCAAAAACGTTGATCCACGCTTGATTACTGCAACGCACTCTACTCTGGCCTGCCAAAGAAAACAACTGACAGATTACAACTTGTTCAAAATGTGGCAGCCATAATTTTAACTAAAACTAGGATGAGAGAACATATCACTCCAGTTCTAGCTTCACTACACTGGCTCCCGGTTGTTTTTAGGATTGATTTTAAAATTATTTTAATAGTTTATAAAGCTCTAAATGGTCTGGCACCTTCCTACCTCTATGACTGCCTAGAGAATGTTCCAAACCGGCCCCTCAGGTCTTCAAGTGCTGACCTGCTCGAGGTGCCTACAATGACATATAAAAAATACGGTGAAGCATTCTGCTTTTACGGGCCGACAGTGTGGAATAAACTCCCATTACACCTAAGACAGGCAGCCTCTGTCGATAGCTTTAAAGCACAGCTCAAGACCTATTTCTTCACTCTTGCTTTTAGCTGATTCTTTGGTTGATTTTTAAGTCCTCACTGTATTGCATATTTTAATGTTGTTTTATGCTTTTGCTTTTATTTCATTTTATTTTATTTTTTGCTTTATTGTTAAATTGGTTGCAACTGTAATTGTATTCTTGCTCTGTAAAGCACTTTGAGCTGCATTTCATGTCATGAAAGGTGCTATACAAATAAAGTTTATTATTATTATTAGTGGTTAAGGCTCTAATGTAGCCTGACAGCGAGTCGCGGGTTCGATTCCTGAGCCCGACAACCGTTGTTGCACGTCACTCCCTGTCTCTCTCCCCTACTGCACTACTCTACAATCCAAACAAGGCAGAAAAGACCCAAAATTATAATTAAGCAATAAGCACAATAAACTAGTTAACAAAGTTTGGGTGCTGAAAGACTTTAGTGTTGACAGATTGTTGACTGTGGAGTGGATTCTAATTAGCTTTTTTCTTTCCAGGGGGATGCCAGTGAGTCACTGGCAGTGACCCATTACCTTAATTCCAACCTGCATGTAGCCAGTTTGTTCCTTTGCATTAGATCGACGGTTAGGATAACAAGGCCGTGGCAGCTGTGCAGTTGGCCATAACAGCAGGCTATAACATAATAGCTTGCACAGCTTAACCCATGAAGACCGGGAACGCATCTGTGTCATTTTATCCATTTCTTAGGGCTATTCAAAAAATAGCAGATATACAAGCTCAGAGCGCGGCATTTTTTTTACTCCGATCTGTGCTTCTGGGGGTCCCTGGAACAACATATTTTGAGATGGGGGTCCACGTGCCAAATACATATCTAAAAATGTTTTCTAAATCCTAACAGTATGTTGCTATATCAGTGGTGCTCCAACTTTTACACCCCTAAAATGTACCCCTAAAATGATGTATTTGGCAGCGGACCCCCATTTCAAAATATTTTGTTCCAGGGACCCTCAGAAGCACAGATCGGAGTTAAAAATGTTCGCTTTAAAACATATATATATTCAAAGATTTGCAAACATAAAAAAAAAAAAAAAAAAAAATCACACCCAGTGTGAAGTGAGCAGTGGTCATCATAGTGATGGAAACTCACTTCCAAAAAAAATTATTTTTGGAAGTCCATAATCTTATTTATAGGTTATTAATGTCATCATGTGTCTCGCTAGCCAATCACAGTGCTGAATAGAGTCAGCCAATAGAGTCAGCCAATAGAGTCAGCCAATCACAGTACAGCTAGGGGTCTACTAATGAGCCAATCACAATGCAGGAAACTAATACTAATGAGGTGTCCCAACCCCACTTATAGGGGCGGCTACACCGCCCAAAAATCACACCCAGTGTGAAGTGGGCGGTGTGGTCATCACAGTGGTCATCACTGTTTTTTAAGTGCATAGTCCTATTTATAGGTTATCAATTTCATCATGTGTCTCGCTAGCCAATCACAGTGCTGAATAGAGTCAGCCAATAGAGTCAGCCAATCACAGTATAGCTAGGGGTGTACTAATGCTAGGGGTGTACTAATTATGAGCCAATCACAGTACAGCGAAGGGTGTACTAATGAGGTGTCCCAACCCCACTTATAGGGGCGGCTACACCGCCCAAAAATAGCAGATCTACATAGCCTGGTTCCAAACCATAGACCCCGCCCACTCTCTGAGTGGACTGCCTCTTGGTCTGGCGTTGAAATGTGAGCCTATAGGATATCTTCGATAGACTCCAGTACCGTCCAATGAGAGTTGGAGGTGGGGGTGGGTGGGTCTAACGACAAACCAATCAGCATTGAATCTCTGCTAAAACAAGCTGTGCGATGACGTCAGATGTAGGCGGATCCGTGGATCTCTTGTGATTGGTTTAGGGAAATCCGAATCCCCTCCCCTCTTGCAATCGCCGACACTGCAGCCAATTTCAGACTGAAGCTCCACGCAGCTTCAGGCTGATAATCAGGCTAAGATCTACGTGCTCATAGCGCGGCATTCGGTGCCGTGCTATGAGCTTGTATATCTGCTATTTTTTGAATAGCCAAAGAAATCTTAAAATGACACAGATGCGTTCCCGGTCTTAATGGGTTAATGGAGTGCGTGCTGAGCCGCCAATGTCACTGATCAGGATTCCTCGGCGTCTCCCTGTCTTGACAAACGGGATGAAACGTCTCTCCCACGGAAACATATGTGGACTTTATGCTTTTCTGATCCACCGTGTGTGTAGTAGTAAAATCCCCCCTCCTGCCTCATCTGCCTCCGCCCCTCCATGATGGGAGCCGAGCTCCCCTTCCCCGCGCATCTGGGCCCCGTGGGGACTGATTGTCAGTGGGGGGGGGGGGGGGGGGGGCATGCTACATGCATTGATGCAGCCTGATGGTCTAGAACTTACATTTCCTTTATGTGGGGGACCAGTTGAAGGGAGAGATTCTCGCACGTAAGCCTTTCCCCGGGTTCTCGCTGTTCATGCGAAGCAAGCAGAAGAGTGATGACTTGCTAATTTGATCATGAGGGTACAGAGAAGAAATGGCATGGAACTGCGATCAAAGGAACACATCTTGAACGACAGCCCATTCCTTCACACGTGGAATTGTATTGGAATTGCATGAAAAGAAGACACCACAGGCGGACACACACACACACACACACACACACACACACACACACACATGCGCGCGCATGTGTGTGTGTGTGTGTGTGTGTGCGTGCATGCATTCAACAACAACACACAGAATGAAACAGACTGCATGAAACAATGCTTTCAAAAATGCTTTCATTCCACCGCCGTGCCTTTACGGGCTGACAGATGCTAAGGCTCCAGACTCCAAAATATCAACATTTTAATTTAAGTGTACAATGAACAAGCAAACACGTAAATATAAAAAAAGCACATAAGCTGAACTTTATTTTAATTAATCAGTCAAGTGTTTGTTGCATCGTGACACGTTGTGAGCTTGTAGATCGACTATTTTTGAAAGAATTGTAAAGGTTGAATTGCAGATACCGATGTCATAAAAAAAGGCAAATAATGGCTGATATATGGCCTAATATGGGTTGGGATATCTGTGCTTGGAGGCACAGATATACTGTAAGCATCCATGCACACAGACACATGCACAGTGGTGTAAGTACATTTACTCAAGTACTGTACTTAAGTAAAATGTTGAGGTACTTTTACTCTATATAGGTCTATACTTTTACTTCTACTCCACTACTTCTCAGAGCCAAATATTGTGCTTTTACTTCACTGCTTTAATTTGAAAACTTTAGTTACTAGTTACTTTGTAGATATAAATTATTCTATTATAAAACATACATTAACCACTTCAGCCCTTTTTCATACATACTTGACTTAAGCCCTTTGCTCCTCCAGGTTGCATAGGCCGTTGACAAATGTCCTCCATTTCACTCGGTTTTTAGCGGTTCTTTCTAGATCTCCCCAGTTGAGCCCACTCTCTGATATTTCTGCCTCAACACTTCTTCTCCAACTGTTCCTGGGGCGACCTCGTTTCCTTTTCCCCTGGGGGTTCCACTTCAGGGCTTGTCGGGTGATGTTTTTAGCAGGTTTTCTGAGGGTGTGGCCAATCCAACTCCACTTTCTCTTTCGGATTTGTAATTCGATGGGATCCTGACTTGTTCTTTTCCACAGGTCCACATTGCTTACTTTATCCCTCCACCAGATGTGTAGGATTCTCCTGAGACAGGTGTTAATTAATGTTTGTAGCCTGTGTGTTGTGTTTTTTGTTGTTCTCCAAGTCTCAGATCCATACAGCATCACCTGTTTCACACTGGAGTTAAAGATGCGCATTTTGGTGTTGATGGAGATGTTCTTTGAGCTCCAGATCTTCCTGAGCATGTTATACACCACTCTAGCCTTCTTTATTCTGCTTCTTATGTCAGCATCTGTCCCTCCGGTGGTGTCCACAACACTGCCGAGGTAGGTGAAAGCTTCTACCTCCTCTAGGGCAGTGCCGTTCATAAGGATAGGGTTGATGGTTTTGGCGTGGATCTTGATCACCTGTGTCTTTGCTATATTGGGAGTGAGACCGAGTTTTATTGCAGTTTGTGAGAGTCTGTCTGTTTTCTCTTGCATTTGTGCTTGTGTATGTGAAAGGAGAACTATGTCATCCGCAAAATCAAGATCATCCAGCTGCTCCCACATTGTCCACTGAATTCCATTTCTCCGCCCCTCAGTTGTTTCCCTCATGATCCAGTCAATTGCCAGGAGGAACAGGAATGGTGAAAGAAGGCATCCCTGCTTGACGCCCGTCTTGACATCGAAGCTCTGGGAAAGCTGGCCTGCATGCATGACTTTGCATGAGGTTCCGTCGTATGAATTCTTAATGAGGTTTATGATCTTGGTGGGGATTCCGTAGTTGTCCATTAGTTGCCATAGTGTTGCCCTCTCTAAACTATCAAAAGCTTTCTCAAAGTCAATGAAGTTGATGTACAAGGACGTGTTCCATTCAATAGACTGTTCAATGATGATGCGTAGTGTTGCTATGTGGTCTGTGCATGAGCGATCTTTCCTGAAACCTGCTTGCTGCTCTTGTCTACAGCTTCCTGGAGACGGTTAAGGATGACCCGATTGAAGATCTTACTGGGCACAGAAAGTAAGGTGATCCCTCGGTAGTTGTTTCATTTCCTTAGGTCACCTTTCTTTGGCAGTTTCACTATGTGTCCCTCTGCCCATTCTGTGGGTGTCTTTTCCTCATCCCAAATTCTCCTAAAGAGGCTGTAGAGCATGTCTGTGGATGTGTTTAGGTCCACTTTAAGGGCTTCAGGTGGAATATTGTCAGGGCCAGCAGCCTTGCCGGTTTTCTGTTGCTTGATTGCAGCTTTTATTTCAGTTTGTGTTGGTCTGCCACACTTGATTTTTAGTGGTATCCTGGCCTTAGGAATATATGGCTGTTCTGCTGGTGTTGGCCTGTTCAGAACCTCTTTGAAGTGCTCTACCCATCTTTCGAGCTGTTCTTCCGGGGTTGAAAGCAGTTGGCCATTCTTGTCTGCGATTGGTTTGTTGCTATTTCGATACGTCCCAGACAGCTTTCTTGTGATGTTATACAATTCCTTCATGTTCCTTTGAGCTGCCGCAAGTTCTGCCTTCTTAGCTAGCCTCTCTACCTGTGTTCTCTTGTCCCTCCTGATGTTCTGTCGCACTTCTTTATGGCACCTGCTGTACTCCTTTTGTGCCAAGGCTTTTTCTGCTCTTGTTCTTGAGTTGTTCAATTTATCTCTCAACTCTCTCCTCTGCTGGATTGTGTTGAGGGTTTCTGGTGTTATCCATTCCTTGTGTTTTTGGGATCTTCTTCCCAAGGCCTCGTCACATGTTGAGCTCCAAGCAGCTTTTAAGTGCTCCCACTCTTCATTTATTGTCCATCCTACCATCTTTCCTAACTGTAGCTCTGTGTTTTTCCCTGCGAGGATATCCTTGAACTGCTTCGTCACCTGAGCATTACTGAGATATTCAGTGTTGTATTTCGCTCTTTGACTTTTGGCCCGGTGATGTCTCTTCAACCTTAGCTTAAATTTCCCTACCAGGAGATGGTGATCTGAGGCTGCATCTGCCCCCCTTCTTGTCCTAACATCTTCCATGGCTCTTCTGAACTTTTTGCTGACACAGATGTGGTCAATTTGGTTTTCTGTGACATGATCTGGTGACACCCAAGTTGTTTTGTGGATTGTCTTATGGGGGAATACACTACCCCCAATGACTAGATTATTGTTGACACAGGTCTCCGCAAACATCTCGCCATTCTCATTCATTCTCCCCACTCCATGTTTTCCCATCACTGCCTCGTATCCCTCGTTCTGGCCTCCAATCTTGGCGTTAAAGTCCCCCATCAGGATAACGAGGTCTCTGGCTCCTATACTATTGAGTAGGTGGTTTAAGCTGTCATAAAACCTGGCCTTGACCTCGTCATCTGCATCGTTGGTGGGTGCATAACACTGGATTATGTATTTCATACATAGGCTATTTGAAAATAGCCGATCTACAAGCTCACAACGTGTTGCATCGCGACGCGTTGTGAGCTTGTAGATCTGCTATTTTCAAACATTTTAGTACTTTAACTTTTGGTATTTTAAGTACATTTTGATACGAATACTTTTCTACTTTCACTCAAGTAAATTTTTAATTCCTGACTTGTACTTGAAACAGAGTACTTCTACGTTGCATTATTGATACTTTTACTTAAGTAAAACCTTTGTGTACTTTTTCCACCACTGAATTGCAGATACCGATGTCATGCAAAAAAAAGTCAAAATAAGTCAAATAATGGCTGATATTATGGCCAAATATGGGTTGGGATATTTGTGCATGGAGGCACAGATATACTGTAAGCATCCATACACACAAATGCATACATACATAAAACAACACTGCACAGAGTAAAGCAGAGTGGATGAAACAGTGGTGTGTTTCAATAAGACAGTGTATGCCACCGCTATGCCTTTACGGGCTGACGGATGCTCAGGCCCCCAGGCTCCATCCCTGAGAGACTAGGCTCTCTATTTGAAGCACACTCATCCCCCTCCACTCCATGCATATTCCTTCCCAAGATAATGTCTTATTTGATGTGAGACATGTGCGACGTGTACGGGCGACTGAACAAATCGTTGAAGCTGGAAGAATCTATTCTTTGTTTGGTTATCTCTGGAGCCTAATAATGTTGTCTCGGGCTGAGCAGGGGCCTCTGACGCGGAGGCTAGGGTCTCTGAAATTGCAGAAAATGGCTGGAATTAGAGGCAATTTTGTCGATACGAACATTCGTCAATTGGCCGCCCGTTTGAAGGAATCCTGGCACAAAGAAACACAAGTCACACAATAAGAATGTGGACAGATATTATTCTCGACATTAAAGCTGGAGTTTTGCCGTCTTCAGTGCGTGCAACCATAAGGAAAAGAGAACAGGGAAATTATTTTCCGAGGCGGTATTCCAAAATGAAAAGCATTTACGTTGGTCCAAAACGCTGCTGACAATTTGCATATTTATATGACTTGTTATGAGAACAGCAAAGATTAGACCCGTGCTAACAGATGGATCTCTTTAGTCCCTGGCGATGGAAATTGTTATGCAGCGAGAGGAGCAACGAACTGAATTTGTTTTATTTTTCTCTTCCTGAATAAAACACATTGCGGAGATATCCTCGCACTCGGTTCAAGACCTTCAACTCAAAATTCACTCTGCAGGCGTTTTGAGAAAACACTGCTGTGAGGATCTGCAACCTCACTTGGTGGTAACTAAAGATTCAAGCTAGTAGCACAGCGTCAGGCATGTAGGAACTCTTTATACAGTAGTAGCACCTTCTTCACTCCCACCACGGTGCATGAACACGCACACAGAAGCACACGCTATTTGCACAACAACTCCCAATGGTAGCACAGACTGTTATTTCTATCCCCAGGCACCAGTGGTGTAAAGTAACTAAGTACATTTACTCAAGTAATGTACTTATGTGCAATTTTGAGGTACTTTTTCTTTACTGTAGTATTTCAAATTTTATACTTTTTACTCCACTACAATTATTTGAAAACTTTACTTACTAGTTACTTTGCAGATTTAGATTATCACAAAACATACATTAACCACTTCAGCCCTACTGTATACATTTCGGCCATTTGAAAATAGCAGATCTACAAGCTCACAATGCGTCGCTTGTGAGCTTGTAGATCTGCTATATTCAAAAGATTTTTATACACTTGAAAAATGGGACATTCTGCGTAATGAGTACTTTCTATTGTTGGTACTTTAAGTACATTTTGATACCAATACTTTTGTACTTTTACTCAACTAAATGTTTAATTCCGAACTTTTACTTGTAACGGAGTACTTCTACATTGCAGTATTGATACTTTTACTTAAGTAAAAAATGTGAGTACTTTTTCCACCACTGAGTAGCACCTTCTTCACTCCCACCACGGTGCATGAACACGCACACAGAAGCTCACGCTATTTGCACAACAACTCCCAATGGTAGCAGAGACTCTTATTTCTCTCCCCAGGCACACACAGCAGTCAGGCAGCAGTGTTTCCCCTATATGCATTAAGCAGTGGCGGGCCGCTACCGCTTAAAGGGTTAGTTCAGATTATTTTTTCTGTAGGAAATACTTACTGTAGTGGCTGCAAAGGTATTAATTGATTGCCCGAGTCCCGTGGTCAGAGTTATGGTCCGGTTCTGATGAATATGAAGTAGTTCCGGTAGATTAGTAGATTTGGTGGGGCCGCTCATTTAAAATAAATTAATTAAAAAAACTAGTGTCATTTGTATTGTTGACCTATTTCTACCATATAGTGCAGGTTTCGTTCAATTTCGACCCCTCTGTCACATGGTAATAATGTTTGTGTCCAGAATCACTGCGCCACGGCAGCCTACTCACGCACAAAATATATGACACAAAAAATAGTACCATGTGACAGAGGGGTCGAAATTGAACGAAACCTGCTCTAGATGGTAGAAATAGGTCAACAATACAAATGACGCTAGTTTTTTAAATAAAACACCAAATCTACTAATCTACCGGAACTACTTCATATTTATCAAAACCGGACCATAACTCTGACCACGGGACTCGGGCAATCAATTATCAATCAATTAATACCTTTGCAACCACTACATTAATGGTAAGTATTTCCTACAGAAAATACACAAAAAATCTGAACTAACCCTTTAAATCCGACCACCACACGGCCACAGTATGATAAAAATAAAAAATAAAGTAACATAAAAAAATATATCTCTGCTCAATGCATTGATATAAGGCTCAAATGCTCTCAGGCAGGATGCCATCTGTGCCATCACTAGTTGTTGTTGTGTGACTGACTGATTTGTATACTTTTGTCTATACTTTTGTCTAATAAAAGTATATTTTCCTAAATCTGGAGACAATTCATTATGTAAACTAGAAAAAGTGCTCCTCGGAGCACAAGTCTCCGCCAGGTCAGGTAGGTTATCTTGGCCTCCTGGTGGCGCTATAATAAGCTAATGTGAAAAGGTTCAATTTCTTCTTAGGCCTTTCACGGCAATCGTACACTGCATTCATGATTTGAGGCATTTTGTCCCAAAAATGTGTTTTGCTAAATTAGACCTGCTGGTGGCGCTATAACAGGGCAATGTGAAAAGGGGGGCATTTCTTCCTCGGCCTAGTAGGAATGTGCGTACAAAAGTTCACGGAAATTGAACGCTGCGTTGATGATTTGAGGAATTTTGTTCAAAACTGACCTATCCTGCAAACTTTGGAAGCCAATGTTAGGCAAGTAGGATGGAATATGAAATATCGGACACATCCATCTTGATCACATGACTACAGAGATACTGTGTACCGATTTGCGTGTTTTTTGGACAGAATCTGAAGGAGTAAGAGGAAAACATTTGTTTTGCAAAAGTCAGCCTCCTGGTGGCGCTCTAAATGGCAGATGTGAAAAATGCAGGGCAAAGGTTTTTCCTTGGCCTTTAGGGAGTGTGCGTGCAAAGTTTCACGAAGATCGGTGCAGTTATAGGTAAAAACAAGAATCTGCTTGTTATAGCGCCACCATGAGGCTGATGTGAAAGTTTTTAAGTGGTATTTCTTCCTGGGCCATGTGGGAATCTACGTGGAAAATTTCACGGGAATCACATGCTACGTTCATGATTTCAGGCATTTTGTTCAAACGAACCAATCCTAAGAAGAAGAAGAAGAAGAAGAAGAAGAAGAAGAAGAAGAAGAAGAAGAAGAAGAAGAAGAAGAAGAAGAAGAAGAAGAAGAAGAAGAAGAAGAAGAAGAAGAAGAAGAAGAAGAAGAAGAAGAAGAAGAGTTTGACAGTGGAGAAAAATGCAAGATTACGTTTGTTTTATTTGATGACAGAATACAATCTTTTGACTGTTTGTTTAGCAGTGATGGTTAAGCATTTATTAAATTATGGATAACAGAGAACGTATCCGTAAGCTGAAAATGTTTACATGCATTCAGTCACTGTCAATTTTTAATCTATTCAATTTCTTTCTTCTTGTGGAGCTGTGCATCAAAGTTCTCATCAAAGTTTAAGTAGATGGGACAACGTTTCCCTCTGGCTATAGGAGACGGTGGCAATCCATCACTAATGCTGATGACATTTTTCAAACTTTTCCAAAGGGAAAAAGTTAATGTAAATGCATTTTAAACTGAAATGAGCCTTTAACTTGAAATGTACATCATGGGAGTAAAGCCAGCTCGCCTTTTTCCATAAACCTTGTTCTGTTTAGCATAACATTAAGATCCTCAAGAGTGGTACACAAAAATGGAAGTCCTATGAATAAAAGATTGATTTCAACCACAGCCAGAATAGGTGTACATGTGAACATTGTGTATTGTCATCTTTTCATAGCCTTCAGAAGAAAGGAATAAAAGGGGGGGGGGTTATACTATGAGAAACCCTTACTGCATTTTTAAGTAGCGCTGTCTTGTGCAGTAAGCGAAACAAAGAACGCTCTTTGAAAGCCATTGTCAGTTCAGCAGAGTGTGAAGAGGCTGGATAAACAACTTTCTCTCTCCACCTATATAAATTATATATATACACAGTATAAGTCAATGACCATTGGCATTATCATCAGAATTGTCAGCATAGAGGCTTTTTTGAATTTTGATGCTATAGCAACACGAGAATCTCACCCTAGAATCTCACCTCAAATCATAGCCTTTGCAGAAAAATATCTTCATAATCTATCTATGAATGCACAGAATCTCTGTGTGTCTGTCTCGCACATATTGTAACATTAACATCGTACGACTGATGTACTTCAAACTTGGCGTGTGCATCACCGAGGACCCTAGGGTGTAGTGTGCAGATGTCGTCTAACTGAAAATCAAAAGTTCTCAGTATCTGTCTGCCTATCTGTCTGTGTCCCATTTAATGCATAAATATGGAAATATGTCTGTCCGTCCATTTATGCCATAGAGTTATAATGTATCTGAGGGCGGACTGCCCCGCCCCCAACTATTCATTTCAATGAACGTTGCTCACTGGTGTTTGAAGCACCCGGAAGAACGCTCTACTTCCGCATTTGGGCACCAAACTTTGGTGGCGTTTTCAATGCGGAATTCACTGTTCTACCGTGGCTCTGGGGGCTTGATTTATGCCCATATGTAGGCTACAGTATAGAGAACACCGATGTTACCAATATGACATAATAGTACGACGTCACAGGCTGGCCTCCAAGTACTATGATAATGAGTACTGCACCAAGTACTCCGACAATGGCTAGAACGGGCACAATGGGTATTGCATAAGCAGGGGCGGCATGTGTTCCCCACGGGCATCGTTCCCAACGGGCATTGGCCTCAGTCTGAAATAAACTTGCTCCAAGAATGAAAGATAGATAGCAATTTGAGATATAAGTGAAAGCTATTGTCTCTTCCACCCTCCCACCCAATGCAAACTGAATCACATCTATCACCATCTCCTCCTCTCTAAAGAAATACTGCTTCACGGTCAGCAACCCCGCCGGTCCCTGAAAAACATTTGATATCTCTTTCCTGTTGCTGGCCCGGCTCCAAAAGCATCCGATGTTCCCTGCAGACAGACAACTGAACGGCCCGAGGGGGGGTGGGGTGGGGGGGGGTGGGGCCTTGGGGAGGCGGTGGGTCATTGTCCCAGAGCACCAGTGCAGAGAACATTAATTGCTGAATCAGAGCGACTAGTTGGACCCTCTGCAGTGGAGGTAATTGGGACGGTAAGCCTGCTGACAGAGCAGTAGAAAGTTTGTGGTGAAACTAATGATCAGGAAACATCTCCGAACAACAGTAGTAGAACGGCCCTCCAGCAGACTTGAGGCAGTGCTGCGAGGCAAAAGGTTTTTTTTGTCCTGACAGCGCCGAGTTGGAAATAAGAGCAGGGTGCACCACTGATTGACACGGACGTTTGAAAAACTGTATAGTTAGTGGTGGAGATGGATGTAAAAAAAGACAGGATATGACTTTGATTAATTAGAAACAGAATGAACCTTCCTGTTAAACGTAACAGGTTTACCTGTTGAGCTGCTGCAGACTGCCTCCACAAGACAGCTGAGCACTGAGCATGGGGTCTGATTTGTAAAAGAAAACCAGACTTTTTGTTAACCACTTGAGCCCGGACCTCTAGTATATGACAAATAGCGAAAATAACCAGGAGGATTTATTTTTGGGCTTTTATTTGACAAGACAGTAGGGTGACAGGAAATGGAGAGAGAGAAGGGGAGTGACTTGCCAAGGCCGTTGGGATCGGGAGTCGAACCCGCGACGTGCTGCCAGGCTACATTGAGCCTAGGTGCCTGGACCGCTACACCAGATTAAATTGTTAAATTGTGATATTGTCATTCACTGCCAGACTTATTTCTGGCTGTGTTTGCCCACTGCCAGCAATGTAGTCTTTTTTTTCCAACTTTCAACAGGTCACAAAAAAATTATATTCATTATGATCGCAAGTCCAATCGTTTGTAAACACACAGGCTATACGTGCACGCCGCGCAGACAACAAACATTCCGATCGACTTGGAGTCCTTCTCCTGCAGCCCCGTGTAAACACACCATATCGTCACGTGAACGTTGCTCACTCACTTTTTCAGCTCGCCACAGAACATGTACATCCCTTATGATCGCGTGTCCAACTGTTTGTAGACACACAGGGTAGGTCTGTGTGAGTGGCCCATTTTCCAGTAGTAGCAGTTTCTAAACAGCGCTCTGACGCTGTGACGCACCATGGCGGAAACGGAAACGGAAATGGCAGGCGGAAACGGAAATCTTCGATTGACGTCATTTCCGTATCCGGGTGTGTTACAATGAAATGTATCACTACGAGAGATGAAGGACGGTGAGATCTTTATAAAATCAACGTTTTTTTCAAAATTACATTTTTTACGTCAGTGGCAGATTTGGTAGTTTGAAAAAAATAGTTTTTTTACGTCAGTGGCAGTGAATGAGTTAAATATAAATATCACACATTCTGTGTCAGACAGTCTATTATTTCCCAAAAGGAAATGCATGTATTTAATTCGGTCTGACCAGAAACGGGGATAAAACATGCCAGAAAAGTACAATACAGGTGAGACCTCAGGAAGTGCTCAATTTAGGCGGTGAAAATCTGTGTAGGGAAAGTGAACAAGTTCCTTTCCTGGACCAGCACACTCCACCCACTACAGTAGCTGTTGTTATTCAGTGGCCAACAGTGCTGGAAGGCATGTGGCAGAAGTTATTGTGCAGTATGAACGTGCCAATTTAAGTATGTGCCAAAAAAAAAAAAAATACCACCGCTTTCCTTGGTAAATCAACATAAAAACGACAAACAAAACAACACATGCAAAGCACGGACATATTTATATCGCTATTACTTTATTTACATTTAGCGCAGGATGGGTTTACGCTTGTAGCCCGTCACAGCAAAATGTTAAGTGTTAATTTACTAACTCTAGAGAATGTAAGAAATAATTAACGCTCAGGAGTTTTGCTTTGCATAATGTGCACGGCGAAATCCTGAGTGTTAATTCATGCATATATTATGCACGAGTGTCCGACATGTTAACCCATTTAGAGCGGGAAAGTATTTATGTCATTTTAAGATTTTTTTGGCTATTCAAAAATAGCAGCTATGAGCTTGTAGATCTGCTATTTGTGCGAATTTTTTTTACTCAAATATTTTCTTCAAAACAGTTTTTTTAAACATATGTTGATATTTATATATCAGTGATTCTCAAACTTTTTCATGTCAAGGACCCCCAAAATTATATGTATTAGGCCGCGGACCCCCATCTGATTAAATATTTAGTTCCACGGACCCCCAGAAGCAAAGATTTGAGTTAAAAATGTATTTATATATTCAAAGATTGGCACACATTTTCAAAAATAACAGATCTACAAGCTCATAGCGCGGCACCGAGTGCCGCGCTATGAGCTTGTAGATCTGTTATTTTTGAATAGCCAAAGAAATCTTAAAATGACACAGATGCGTTCCCGGTCTTAATGGGTTAAACAGTTACAGTACTTTGAAGTAATTAAACAAGCATTAGTAACTCATGAGACATCTGTTATGAAACGATACTGGCCTAATTGCAGTGCTTTTTGTACTGTACTAGCCTTGGATGACTAAACCAGAAAGCTGCTTCCATTTTACCACTGTCATTTCCTCACAGCCGTCAAACATCAAAGCCTCGAATCCTCACAGCGGATTGTTATATTTCCCATCAAACACTGTGATGCTTTGTCTCGTCCACATCAAGTCATGAGAGAGAGGGCGTTTTGCAAGGCAATTTTCAAAAGCAGTGGCAATCTTTAATTTCTAGCCATGCAGGCTCTCTCTCTCTCTCTCTCTCTCTCTCTCTCTCTCTCTCTCTCTCTCTCTCTCTCTCTCTCTCCTCCCTCTAGTTATTTTGAAGAAATGCTTTTAGATTACTACATGCATGTGATGACCAAGGATGTTTGGTGTGTCAACATGAATTCCGTCGCAGTTTGGAACAAGCCCAAAGGCAAATAAAAACTGCTTTGCATCACAGAGATGATTGTGTTAAGTTGGGGCCCGAGGGCCAGAGGAAAAAATAAATGTGTGCATTTTCTGTTTGTTTGTTTGTGTGTGATGGTAGATGGTGAGCCCCAGGCGCCTGTCTAAAAGAGTATAATGATGGCCAAGCCCTTAAAATGCACCACCAGTAACAACTTATTTGGCAACAGAGCCTGCGTTTTTCTTGTTTCGGCTCACTGAAATAAACAATAACTGTTTCATAACTATCATCCAAAATGGTTGGTATGCTATTTTCCCATAGAGAACAATAAAGGTATCTGTGGTTCTTTGGGAAAAGATGCATTCTGTCCAGCGCTGTTTCATCTATTCTCTATCATGGCTTTATTGTTGGTTGCTGCAGTTGCACTGTCAGCCACACTTATATTTTCTTCAGAAGGCTCCTCATCAATCACAATGCAGGCTCAAGGACATCGCTCTGTTCGCTGGCATCGGCGACATTACTCACAAACTTGAATTGATTGACAATTTGAGGAATGGAGTTTTTTTTTCTTTCTTTCTTTTTTGTTTTCTTCTTTCTTTTCGTTTTTCTTTTTTCACAGCCAAGCCTTTCTTGAGTAATTTTTTACTCAAGATGCATATACAAATAGTACACCCCATGGAGAGTATGAAATTACAACAGGAAGTTTAAAATAATATCCCTAAACCAGTGACTCTCAACCTTTTTCATTTCAAGGACGCCCAGTTTTATATGTATTAGGGACAGCCTGAAAGTCAAGTTTTGACATGTGGGGACGCCATGGTGACGTCTCATGTTGACAAAACCATGCCTAAACCCTAACCTCACAAAAATATACCTAAACGTAACCCTAATCCTAACCCTAACCTCACAAAAATATACCTAAACCTAAACATAATCCTAACCTCACAAAAATATGCATTATACGTAGCCTGCGAGTTAGTTCTGGCAGATATACTCGAGAGGTTACATGCATGCTCATTCTATGTGGCTGTTATTTAAGTTGCACTTACATCTCCATGTTCCGTCCGCTTTATGTCATGGGTGTTGTCATGCTGCGTTTGCTCCCACCACCACCCCAGCACCGCCAGTGGGCTCTACTATTGGTTCTGTTCCCCATGGGGGGTTGTTATTATATATCTATCTTCCTGCTCTTAAAGGTTAATGATGGTTGTCTTAATTATGCTGAGCAGGGAGAAAAATGTAGCAGAGCCTTAACGCCAAAATAAAATATTACATCCACTCTTGTATTCTCATTCTATAATATTGTTTCAATATATTTGGTCTGTAATATTGGTTCAATCTATTTGTGAGTTATCTGACATAACTAAACCTAAACCTAATCCTAACCTTATAACCTCACAAAAACTATGTGGAGAGAGAATTTAAAAAGTCGTTCCTCCGGTGGGATTCGACCACGGGAGGTTGCAGTTAAAGCGCTGCTACCGGGTAAGTCATCGAGGCAGCTGCTTGTTACCTTGATTCGAGTAGTATTTGAAGCTCCAATGTGTCCCTTTTAGTTTTTGTAGTCCTATAGTGACGCATTAGGGAGTGAAAATGACAGAAGGCAATAACTGACACCTATCTGTGAGAATGTGTTGTGATATGTGATGCCTCTCGAACTATGACTGGTAGCCTATTCTCTTTTTTTCTTGTTTTGTATCGTGTTGTCAACAAATTGTGTGATCTGTCTATGTATTGTTGTGTGTTGTGATCTTTGTGTCCTGATGGCTGCTTGGTGCAAAATGAATTTCCTCAAGGACAAATAAAGCATCTATCCATCTAATAACCTTTTTGTATCCCCTAGTTACACCTATTGTACATCATTTTTGTGAAGCAGTTTGGTACTCATAGGTGAATTATTTATAAAGTTTGCTGCTTATATTTGGGACAAATAAGGAGCCTGGTTGACAGACAGTTTGTCAATGCGGGCACGAGGCCATCCAGATTTTTCATGTGTGTCGGGGCTTTGCCACGGAAGTTTCCTTTGCTTCGTTCACGACCTTGTACCTCCATAGAGGTATAATATAACTAGAGGGCGGATTGCCCCGCCCTCAGCTATTCATTTCAATGAAATTGCTCAGTGGCGTTTTGAAGCACCGGGAAGTAAGAAATATTGGTTCCATATTGGTTCCATGGGTCCATTCCATTGGTTCCATGGGTCGTGACGCGTCGTGCGCATGCGCACAAACGCCTGATGCAAGGAACACGCTGACGTCACCAAATTTAGAGCGACGCCCCTCGGCACTCTGATTGGTTAGGAGATAACAAGGTTCACTCCCACTCCTAAACCACCGTTCCTGCAAGGTTCCCCCAGGCTTTTTTTCTTTTGAAAAAAAAAAAAAAGGCATGGGTTTCCGAGGCTAGTTCTACCGTGGTTCTGGGGGCTTGAGTAACTCACTATCGATTTGATTGATTGATTGAATACTTTTATTTGTCAGAGATGTAAACAGCACGTGGTATACACAGTAAGACATTGAGGCTAAAAAGATAACACAAAAAAAGTCCTGGGGACTTTCCATTGTGGTCCTATGTATACAATTTATCAACATAGCATAAAAAAAATTATGCGAGAACTGTTGGACAGGAAGGGGGAGGTCTCGCTATTATTAGACTATACGACTTGTTTTTTGTTTAGTTTTTCGTGTGTGTGTGTGTGTGTGTGTGTGTGTGTGTGTTGGTGGGAGGGGGGGGGGTAAATTGGAGGGGCAGCTGAAATGTTTCCTGCAACATGTTGTGTGCAGACTCACATCTGTAGACAGGAGCGTTGCTTTTGGCACAGCCCTAGCCTCTCTGTCATTACCGAAGTGAATTAAACTAATGCATCCGTCTCCTCTCCTCTCACGGATGGTATTTATTAGTCTGATCTACATCCACATATCTTTTTTCTGGTGTCAGACCTCCATCTTTCATGCTGCGTCGGCCGCTTTTCTTTCTACCTCCTGACTAGATTTGTTAGGGGTTTAATTAACAATATATCGTCGCTGTTGGGCAGAAACCTTGTACTGTATTATGTTCAAATCTGTTACTTTTCAAGAAATGGGAAAAACTAACCTGTATTCCTGTGGATCCAATGTAGTTATTATAGTCATACGCTTTTGTTAAAGACGGGGTGCCGTGATTTTCAGTGATCCCCCCCCCCCTCCTTAAACATGATCATCAGGTATTATGGTTATACTAGGAGGAAGATTTTTTCAAAAAAGTGTACAGAAAGTGTTAAAATTATGTTTTTATGTAGACACGCCTCCAGTTCATTAAGTATACCTGGTTCTCACCTTAGCACCTCCCACCTGAACCAGTCCCTCCACCTCCTGTCCTAGTCCCTCCTCCTCCTCCTCATGCCCACACCTGTTGTGTTATGATAATGAGGGGGAGGGTATATTTCTACTATGTCACTAAAGGGCTGTTTTTCTATTGGCACGTTTGACCCTCAAGGTTTCAGCCTCCAGGAAGAAACTCAAAATAGTCAGAGAAGACATAAAACACCATAAAAACATCACCAGGGGGCTTAATGAAGTTCTATCAACCTCATAGACACATGAAAGACAGAAAAAGTGCAAAACCATGGCAGCACCACTTTAATGTTTTCATCGGTTAAATATAAAACGGATATGCAGACTCACTTAGCCACTCAGTCTCAACCTGGCGTACCTGGGCGTATATGTTTAGAAAATGTTCATAAATAGCAGAGCAGATCTACAAGCTTGTAGATCTGTTATTTTCGCAACACTGATACGACAAAGTATAAAATAGGGCAATGATTGATTAAAAATAATGATAATAGAAAGATGAAATATGGAGATAATAACAGTAATAAGCGTTCTGCTCGACAGCGATATACAAATGCCCAGCAAAAACAATTAGCTACTGTCTGATCAACCGATATGACGTATTGTTTTCACACATGTGGTGGTGGGATAGTATAGCCGTGCAACGCTGTCAGCGTGTGCTCTGACCCTTTTTGATTATTCCGTTCAAGATTTACAATGTTGGCCGGTCCATGCCAGAACAATTCTTGTCTGCCTAATCCCAGAGAGTGGAAGGCACACATCCCACAGCCCCCCGTAGAGTAAATCATTTTCATAATTCAATATTGCTGCGGCAAGCAACTGCTCTGCTGATGACCTACAACAATGGCAGTGTACAACCTTTAGGGGTAAGGCTGCTGAGGGGAAGGGGGGGAAAAATCCAAAGTTATTACGATAAACGACTGAGGCTTTAACCCTTTAAGACCGGGAACGCATCTGTGTGTCATTTTGAGATTTCTTTGGGCTATTCAAAAATAGCAGATCTACAAGCTCATAGCGCGGCACCGGGTGCCGCGCTATGAGCTTGTAGATATGCTATTTTTGAAAAATCGTGAACATTTTGTGCAAATAATTGAATATATATATTGTTTAAAGCAAACATTTTGAACTCAAATCTTTGCTTCCGGGCGTCCTTGGAACAAAATATTTGGAGATGGGGGTCTGCGGCCAAATGCATATCATTTTTGGGGGCCCTTGACATGAAAAAAGCAACAGAAGCAACATACGTTTTTAATTTTTTATTAACTGTTAGGATTTAGAAGACATTTGTAGAATCCCCAGAAGCAATACCATTCGAGTTACACATGTTCGCTTTAAAAAAAATAATTATATATTCAAAGATTTGCACACATTTTCACGATTTTTCAAAAAAATAGCAGATCTACAAGCTCGTAGCGCGGCACTCCTACGAGCTTGTAGATCTGCTATTTTTGAATAGCCAAAGGAATCTAAAAAATGACACACAGATGTCATTCCCGGTCTTAAAGGATTAATTGAAAACCGGCCAGACCCAGCATTCTGCCTTGATGCAGTGCAGTCCGCAATCCCATTACTGTACCTCTTGCTCTTTCTGGATCACACAGGACTTGAGTCAGGGGAATATCCCTCCAGACAAGGTGCAGAGGAAACAGACACTAGTGGCGCGGCAGCAATCTATACCCAGACAGTGTTGGCAGCCAGCAACAGTTTGGCTCCTGTCCTGTTTGCCTCCAAACAAACAGTGGTGGAAAAAGTACTCGCATTTTCTACTTGAGTGAAAGTATCAATACTGCAATGTAGAAATACCGTGTTCAAAATGTTACTTGGGTAAAAGTACATAAGTATTGGTATCAAAATGTACTTAAAGTACCAAAAGTAAAAGTACTAATAATGTTTGAAAATAGCCGATCTACAAGCTCATAACGCGTCACAATGCGACGCGTTGTGAGCTTGTAGATCGGCTATTTTCAAATAGCCTATGTATAAAATAGTGCTAAAGTGGTTAATGTATGTTTTATAAGTACTTACTTACTGCAAAGTAACTAGTAACTCAAGTTTTCAAATAATTGTAGTGGAGGAAAAGTACAACATTTGAGATGTAGTGGAGTAGAAGTAAAAGTATTCAACATTGGAAATACTCCAGTAAAGTAAAAGTACAGTACATCACAATTGTACAGTACAGTACTTGAGTAAATGTATTTAGTTACTTTACACCACTGCAAACAAAGCCTAGTGAAAGTAAGTTAACCACCATTATATTGCATTAGCTTCTTATTGAGCTGCTAAAATAAAAAAGGTGAGATTTTTTTTTAAACAGGCAGAGCCAGGATTTTAGCGTAGGCCGTCACGTTTTTTTCCACAGGGGAGGATCATTTGTTCCACAAGAAATGGCACGATTATGATTTTTTTTCGGTGGTGTTTCTGTCTTCTATTGATACATGTCATCTATTTTATCCCTTCCGAACGATCCCCACATTGTGTTCCCCTGTTTGACGAATGGACGGAGATGAACGCTCTGCCTGGCGCTGAGATGGATGGCAGGCATTAACGGGTCCCACGTACGTCCCCGTCTGTCCGATGCATTACAATTGCTCCACATTCATCTTTGGGTTTTCAGACATCATCTTTATTTACCTATTCATATCGTGTGACCCTGAGTTTTTCCGATGCTTATTTTCCCAACCAGATGCACGTCACACGGCGTGCACTATACTGCAGACTTTGGGATCACACTTGACCGGACACAACGTGCCTAAAGCAGTGTTTCCCAAATTATATGTCGTGAGTCCAAAAAAACAAAATCAAAAACAAAACAAAAAACCATGTGTGACAACCATGTTTTTTTTTAACTATATCAACGCTCATATATATATATATATATATATATATATATATATATATATATATATATATATATATATATATATATATATATATATATATATCCACTTTCAATCTCTATTTTGGATTTTATATATGGTGAAAATAACAGACCTCCAAGCTCACAACGTGTCACATGGCGATGCGCCGCAAGCTTGTAGATCTACTATTTGTAGATCTACTATTTCCACTAACAATACAGGTGTACCTTGAGATTTTGCCTTGCCCACTGGTTGGTGGTGTGCCTCGGGGCAACACAAAGTTTGGGAACCACTGCCCTAAAAAGCACTGACTCTCCTTTCTGATGTCGCCGGTAATATTTTTGTTGAATTAGGTGTTTGTGTGGGGATGCATGCGTGTGTGAATTTGTGCCCCCACCATGCATCCATCCATGTGCTGTGGCAGCAAGAATTCTGTCCAGCTCCGACTGGGTTGAGACGATGCACCTCAACATAGCACATCCATCTTGCCCAAGTTGCCAGCTGCCAAACTGGCATCCGCTCATCGAACGCTCTTTTATAAAGTGCCCCGTCATGTCTTTCTGAAGGACAGAGAGGCAGCAAAGCTATACAGCTCTCGCTGCATACACGTACCGTATATGTGCCGAAGCCGTAACAAGCATCTGCCAATGCAAGGTTAACGCTCGCCTGTCAGTTTTGTAGACGAGCGTTTCCTAATAATGATTGATCGGGTTTTATGAAGCCACGCGGAGTGACACAATGTCACTACATAGTCAGTCTCAGGGCCCGCAAGTTGCATGACGGACCGCTAGATCCTTTAACCCATCTGTGTGTCATTTTTTGATTTATTTGGCTATTCAAAAATAGCAGATATAGGCCTACAAGCTCATAGCGCGGCACTACCGCGCTATGAGCTTGTAGATCTGCTATTTTTGAAAAATTGTGAATATTCGTGGCAAAATCTTGGATTATATATATTTTTTAAAGCAAACATTTGTAAAATATGTTGTTCCAGGAACCCCCAGAAGCAAAGATTTGAGATACAAATGTCCGCCAAAAAAAAGGAAAAAATATCTAATATTTGCACAACTTTTCATGATTTTTTAAGAAATAGCAGATATACAAGCTCATAGCGCGGCACCGATGAGCTTGTATATTTGTTATTTTTGAATAGCCCAACGAAATCTAAAAATGACGCACAGATGCGTTCCCGGTCTTTAACACATGGACTGCCAATCGCGTAGATCTACGCGAACCTATTTAAAGCCGCCACGTGCCAATCGCGTAGACCTACGCAAAGTGGTCTTTTTTATTTAAAAAAAAAAAAAGTTCACATTGCACTTTTTTTCACTTCCGGTACGACACATTTCATTGTAGTACCACCGGAAACGGAATTATCCGGGTTCCGGTTTTTCCGATCGTATCCGCTTCCTGTCTAAAACGAAACCTAAAAGTCGATTATCTCGGTTGTTGTTTTTCTCATCGCTGATCGCTGTTTAGCATTCACCGCTGTAGCTTCAAGATGGCGGATCGCAAAGCGAAGCGGTCTTCACTGCTCGTCTGACACAGATCCCCTGTGTGTTTAGAACCAAATGAACGCGCACTTTTAACGGATTTAGCGAGGTCTGTGGCGACATAAAAAAACAACAATAAAATGCTGGCACTGGTGAGTACATTATGATATTAAACTCTGGCATGGAATGTGTTAAAGAGTAAAAAAATATTAAAAATAGCATTAAAAAAAAAAAAAAAAAGAACTTGAGGGAAAAATGTAATACCCGGCAGCATAATTATGAGAGACCAGAGAGTGCTTTTTGAGCATTTTGATTGCCATTTTTGACCTGCCCAGGTATGCTAATTGTCACCTAAGCGCATTCTCTGCGATTACAATCAGTCAGTCATACCTCCTGGCGCGGGCGGGCCCGATGGCAGATATATGGAAATTAGGACATCATAATCCTGATCAGTTTGTGTCGGCTTATTGCGTGGCGCGGGGCTCTACCGCGACCCCCGCACGGTAATTGCCTCTCGCAATCTGCTAAATCTTGCACGACCATACCAGGCAAATCCGCGCGGACGCCTGTTTTACTTATTTATTTTATTCGCTGACCTTGAGCCGGCGGTTTCAGAGCTCTGCCTCAGATATGAGAGGGGATGGTGGCGGAATTAAGATTCCACGCACATTTTTTTTCCCCTTTTTTTTATTTTTTTTATAAGCCCAGGAATAAGAGGGCTACATTCAAGAGATCAGACAATGGGGCTACAGCCATATGTAACAGAAAGTAATAATCTCTGCCACGGCGGGACATTTCGGTGGGAGGTGTACATACAGTATGAATTCAAATCAGGATCACAATGTGTGTGAGGTCATTCAGAGCAAAGGAGATGAAACCACTGCAGTCCTCAAAAGCAGACTAATTGCCCTAAATGACCCCCCCCTCTCTCTCTCTCTCTCTCTCTCTCTCTCTCTCTCTCTCTCTCTCTCTCTCTCTCTCTAAGAGCTTGTGGATAATGGTTTATTACCTCTCCATAATTTACCATAATTAGCGCTGGGTCTTAAATCTCTAATGTCACTTTTTTAATCATTCTGTATACATTGGCCTTTCATCCCCCCCTTTTCCATTCTTTCTTCTGGATGAGTATATGGTTATAACGTAACAGGGTGCTTCAACTTTGCTACTTGGACTAATTACTTGTAGTTATAGTAAAAATATAATAATACTCAGAATATGTTAATATTATATTATGTGCCCTTCAGGGGCCATGCATGTCGGTAACGAGCAAGTCGTTCCATTTCTACTTCTATGCTAGCCTGCTGGTTCCATGCCATAGACCCCGCCCACTCTCTGAGTGGACTGCCTCTTGGTCTGGTGTTGTAAATGGAAACCTAAAGACTTCTCCGGTACAACATGTATTGTCCAATGAGAGTCGGAGGTGAGCGTGGGGATCACTTAGGATTGGTTTAGGGAAACTCTAATTGTAGTTGTAGCCAATGTCAGACTGAAGCTCCACGCAGCTTCAGGCTGATAATCAGGCTACTTCTATGCGGCACAAACGTTATGTGAATCTTGTCCAATCAGTTAAGCCGACGGGTCGGGCTCGCCAATCAGGGACTTATATACTGGCTTAGCGGCACAAACGTGACATGACTCTCTGCCAATCCGCGAAGCCGGGAGTTTGGGTTGGCCTATCAGGGAAGCTGACGCATACATTCTTCCGAACACAGAATTTCTGCCTCTTTCTCAGACCCGCGGGCCGTCAGATATAGAAATTATCTCAAATCACCCCCCCCCCCCACACACACACACACACACACGTCACACACAGAGAGAAGGGGTGAAAACAACCTTTCCCCCACCTTTGACTGGCGGAGATCAGAATTAGTCCAGGTTACCAATCTTAAACTGACTACAGAAAAGCAGTAATTTATTATGCAAGAGGCCATACATACATTACAAGCCCACCTACAAATATCACAGCCCGTATCAAACAACAAAATATCATAAACAACGCAGAGCCACCTCCCTGACAGAGTATCCAAGCTGGTGCAACAGCTCATAAATGCCGGTGCTCGCGTGCATGCATTTGCCAGGCGTGTTGTATTCAAAGCGTTCATAATGCACTGCTTACAGACAGTAGTACTAGAGTAATCACACAGGCCGTGCTGCAGTGGCCCCCTCGGTGCTTCAATCGCCTCCGCCGCCGATGAATTAACCCTTTAAGACCAGAAACGCATCTGTGTCATTCTTAAGATCTCTTTTGGCTATTTAAAAATAGCAGATCTACAAGCTATGAGGCTATGAAGATTTTTAACTCTGTTACAACTTTTCGGGGGCCCTGGAACAAATTATTTTGAGATGGGGGTCCACAGCCAAATACATTAAAAAAGGATAGGTTAGGATTTGGAATACTTTGATTTGTAGAATCCCCCAGAAGCAAAAAAATTAGTTACAAATGTTCGCTTTAAAAATATATTCAAAGATTTGCATATATTTTCACGATTAAAAAAATAACAGCAGCTCTACAAGCTCATAGCTTGTAGATCTGCTCTTTTTTAATAGCCCAAAGAAATCAAAAAATGACGGAGATGCGTTCCCGGTCTTAATGGGTTAAAACCTTCCATTCATTGTACAGCTGGTACTGTATATTATGTCGATACTAAATCTCCGCCATAACAGCCTAATCAAATGGTTGTCACTTTCCTATTTCTCTCATGGTCACACTTCATGAATCACACACGGCCGTCTTTTCTTTTATATCTGTACTCTTGTTCTGCCTGTCTTTCTCTCTGTAAGCCAACACACACACACACACACACACACACACACACACACACACACACACACACACACACACACACACACACACACACACACACACAGTGGTTCAGGTCCCAGAGCAATCCCCTATATAATGAAGAAATATGAACCGTTGTGCTACATGTCTCTATGGTACGTTGGCCTTTACCGTATCCTTTTTGATTAATTTTGATTAAGACAAAATAATAGCCTCAGATTATTATATATGTATAATGACAATAGAAATCCCACTTACAGTAACCTTTCTGATCGGACAACTTTGACTGGTCAATCAGCTGAGAGTACTATGACTTACCATGATGTTTGGTTACTCCTGGTTATTGATGGCTATTTTATTCATAAATTGCATTTCCTTTGACTGAATGATCCAGGGGTTTTTGACATTTGTATCTGACATTCGTATACTGTACATATACATTTCACAAGCACATACAACCACAGTGTTTTGTAAGCAAATGCCCATTGTGTTGCATCACATTATTTACCTAGCTGATGCTTTTTTCCTCCTTTTTTTTCTTTTTTTACTAAACATTCGTTGCTGTCAGGCAGAAACCAGCTAACTCCATTTTGACGATTTTGCATTTTTTTCCATAAATCTGTGCTATTGAACACCCTGTGTGTTCAATGCGTCTGTGTGTTGGTAAAAAAATATATATATATATATTGAACCAATGAAAAGTATTAAAAAGCGCTTCTGACAAAACCAGCTAACTCCATTGGATCCTCAAACTTTCTGCTAAATTAGCTAACTCCACCAAAGGGGGGTGGAGTTAGCTGGTTTTGCTGGCTCCAGGCTCCACCCCCTTTTGACCTCCAACCTCATTGTAAGCTTGGAGGTCCATTCAGCTGTTCTTATCGATGATGAACAAAACCTCCTAACTCCACTTTTTGTTTTGTTTCTGTCATTTCTTGAAAAATAACCATTTTGGAGTTAGCTGGTTTCTGCCGGACAGCAGAGATGTGTATTGACATTGGAGACAATGAAAGCTTATATAGATAATATGGTGGTAATGTGACTATAGAGTCAGACCGATAAGTCGGTTTGGTGATGTGTCAAAGTATTGGTCAAAACATCGGTGGTGTGGGGCATCGGACCCAGACCTGGCATCAGCCGGGCTCTACTTTCAATACTGGACTGCATCCCTCAACCAACCATGCTGGACATAAAGCAACAGAATACATTCTAAAATCATACAGTACACCCCCCCCAGCCTTTCTTTGCCCCTCGCAGTCGCGCGGTCGCGTCTCACTGAGCAACATGGGCTGATGGCACCATGAGTATCTCCTGTGTATATCTTCATTACGTGAGGGGGAGGACACTCACTCATCTGTGACTCAATTACAAGAAGACAACAAAGGAACGCTGTGATCAGTACGTCTGGAACCTTGCATAGCAATCATATTTGCCGCTCGTATATTGAATTAGGAGGACAGAAGTGGGAGCAGGTAAAAAAAGGTGGGTATAAGAGGGCTCTTTGCTCGTCGAGACTAATTGTGCTCTCGGAGTGTCACAAAAGGGGAGAGAGAGAGAGAGAGAGAGAGAGAGAGAGTGAGAGAGAGTGAGCGTGCTCTGTAAATCAGAGGGCTGTGTCCTTGTTCATCAGTCCAGAACCTTTCTGCAACATTGGCTCTCCTCACATGGGACAGGGTGAAGCAGCAGCGCCTCACTGATTGCAGGGCGGCATCAACCCCATACTGGTAAAAAAAAACTGTGGCAAAAATGTAATTACAATTATTTAATGGCATGGATGATTGCCAGGCAGTTCAGCAAAGTACAGTAGGGCATTCTATGTGATATACTGTAGTGTACGGTACAGCACCAACAGCCTCAAACGCTCCCATTGAAACTCTGCCGTTGAAAGTGGTGTCGGTAGGACTTTTCATTTTCATTGTTGCTGCAGGAAGATGACGCCCATATTTTGACTTAAAAAGTAAATAGAACAAAATGTCTATATGGCTGAAAGTCATGCTGCTGAATGCTGAATTTATTCATGAATTCAATACATTTCAATGTATGCTTTCTTCATTGAAGTGTGCTCTAAAACTAAAGTCTAGGTGAAGAAAACAACAGCTACACACACACACACACACACACACACACACACACACACACACACACACACACACACACACACACACACACACACACACACACACACACACTCACACACACACACACACTTTTTATTGTTGTAATTCCTATCTCTTTGTTATCGTTGTTATTGCTGCCACAACGTTGAAGAAACGAGACCAAAGAATGTTACTCTTGTGTATAACATGACATGTAAAATCTTGCAACTTGAGTGAACTCACATCTGAGTTAGACAGAGTGCATGTTAGCTCACTTGGGCATTATGTGTCCCAAAGGAGTGCGACGTCGAAATAAAGCTTCTCATCAGAAAACTTTTTCAACACTGAGCCTAGATCTGCTTCTGTCCGGGGTGACATTGAAGATTTTGCCTCGCTCAGGATATACCCCTCTGAACTGTCAGAAAAATGAATTTTAAACTTTTGATGGGTTTTCACATCTACTCATCACACAAACCTGAGATTCCTGTGGATCAGTTTGTGCCGAGTCTTTTCAGGCTATCCTCTTACAAATCTCTCTCAGAGATTCTCGGCGGAATACCTATGGAGACAGATTCGGATATTAAACCATTTAGACCGGGAAAGAATCTGAGTCATTTTTAGATATTATATATTTTTTTAAATCGTGAAAATGTGTGCAAATCTTTGAATATATATGTATTTTTTTTAACTAAAATCTTTGCTTCTGGGGGGATTCTACAAATGTCTTCTAAATATTTTTGGGGAAAAAAAATATGTTGCTATAATCAGTGGTTCTCAAACTTTTTCATGTCAAGGACAAAATTATATGAATTTTGGCCGCGGACCATCATCTCAAAATATTTTGTTCCAGGAACCCCCAGACAAACAGAGTTAAAAATATTCGCTACGGAAAAAGAGATAGCCAATTCAAAGATTTGCACACATTTTCAAGATTTTTCGAAAACAAAATAGCAGATCTACAAGCTCATAGCGCTATGAGCTTGTATATCTGCTATTTTTTTAATAGCCCAAAGAAATGAAAAAATGACACACAGATGCGTTCCCGGTCTTAAAGGGTTAAAGAGAGACTCTGGCGCATTGCATTGAAGTAGGAAGGGACACGGGGTAATATTTGTTTGGACAGCTCTGCGCTGACAGAGAGGACCACGAAGCGCCTCCATGGAATAATGATCCAATGTCATCCAATGTCTCTGATCTCCACTCTTTGCATTCTGTCCGCATTAAGGCACGCCTGATCACAGGGGAAATAAATAAATGATCAAAGTCAGCACAGAGAAATGTATAGTTTTACCAATGTGGAGGAACTTAAATGGTTACAGTGCCTCGAATCGGAGAGATTTCCCAGTGGCATTCGTGTGTGCACGATACACAATTTTAGTCTGCATTGCCAAAAAGCTGGTTTGAAAAATGCATTGTGTGGCATTGCAATCTTTAGTTCCTTAAATTAAAACAAATATATATATTTGGTTTGAATTGTAAAGTAAGCACAGACTGAGAAATACTTGCGTCTCAGTGCTAGTAATTCCCCAGGCAAATTATTGACCAACGAGCTGGTAATAATTATGTTAGATTTGAAGACTGAAGATGCACTCAATAGAGTAGTCAGAGATGGGCACTCTCCATAAAAAAGTACACTTGTTAGCTACAGATGATAACATTTTAACTAAATGTATTTATACAAATAAAATAGAGAAAACATGAACATTCATGAAGACATTTCTATAGAAAAGTGAAAAGTTATGAAATGCTAACTGTAACTGCACAGCACATTAATTAGAAAGGCTGCCCTGAACACCAATATTGTTGGCTCACTGTTGGTACGCGGCCACTTAATAAACCAATCACTAATGCTACACAAAATATAACAACAAAACTGTTTCATTGATTTTACAAGGATTTAATTGCTTAAGGTAAAGAAAATAGTCCATTAGACGATGCCAATGAGGTCAGTCCAGCGCAAAATGCAGTCAGCTCGCAAAACTCAGTTTTGCACTTTTAGTACAAAGTGCTGATCAAATATGAATCAAGATTATGTAACTGCATTGCTTATTTCTCGCCTCATATATTTTCAAAAACATTCTTTAGTGTACGTTGAGCTGTAAATTATGTAAGCTGTGACATTGTGTGAATGTTCAAATGGCGATACATTGGAATAAGGAAAAAAACAAGCACTGATTTGGTCAGAATTTATAGAGAGGACAGCCCCTTGAGATGCAGCATCTCATTTTAGATGGGGTCCTATGCACATACATAAAACATTACATACAACACAAATACGCAATACACAATACACACATGTACAGATACAATCAGCTTGCTCACCCTCTCCCACCCACATCCCCATCCCTCAACTCATTTTAAACAAAGAAGTCGAGAATACAGTACTATGACCCATATCAAAGTCAGAAATAAACAAGTACAAGCAGTGTTAAAAGCATGAACAGGTAGTTTCGAGATGTGAATACAAGGAAGTCCTGAAGCGGCCAAGAGAGGTAACTGATCTGAGAGAAAGAGGAAGATTGTTCCAATCAAATGGAGCTTTGTAGTTGAATGACCTGCGTCCAACTTCAGAAAATATTCTTCTGGGAGCATTAAAGTAGGGATGTTGTTGTGTGTTTCTAAGTGGGTATGGTGATGTATATGTTTCCAGAGACTGTTTCAAGTAAGAAGGACAGTTAAAGTGAACACGTTTAAAAAGGAATAGGTACCAGTGAAGTTGCCTTCTTGCCTTAGACTGCAGCTAATCAAGCGAACTACACAGAAAACAGTGGTGTGTTCTGTATGGACACCTCAGTACAAATCTATGATATGATCCAGATACTCATACTACACAGTTTGACTAGAATGTCAAAGTTAGAATAGTGCAGTAGAGTGAGACGTGGATCTTGCTGCTACTGCAGGCTTATATGCGGAGGCCAGTATATTTTTTAAAAAAAATGTACAAACCACAACTTGGATCATGCTCATGACCCCAATAAATGATTTAAAAAAATATATATAAGAAAGAAAGAGAATGCATGCAATAAGTACCTCACTGAGTGTATGGGTCAATGTAAGATACTTCTTAAGAACAATTAAACTAAACCAGTTTGTCTCTGCTTTTCTGAAAGCAGATTTTCCGCTAGCCTTTCAAGCACCCATTGTCACCTCTGACCCCAATTACTGTATGTACTCTCCCAAGCCTACAGTCGGGCATTAAAATGGACAATGCTGCGAGGCCCCGAATGACTCTCGTATTGAGCGTGTTAGTGCACTAAAAGGCGGGGGGGGGGGGGATTTGGTATAGCGGCTCTCTTTCTCGGGGGGGATGTAATTCACATGCCTGTAGGGAGTCTTGGGAAAACAGAGTGACCATGAAAACAAACAGGCCGGGTGACCTCGGCACGGCAGAGAGTGACAGTATGGGTCCTGTGGGAACGCCCCTATGCCTGATGGGCTTGTCTGCGGTCCGTCCTCGGGTGTGAAAAGCCTTTTACTGACTCTCCCTGTTCACCGTCTCTGGAGATGGAATTGAGTTTTGACGTCCCTCATGTTGTCCTCCTATCCCACTCCATGCACCCCCTCTATTAACTCATCAATGAAGGTTAATTACTCAAATATGCACATGCTCAGATTTTCAGAACTAGACTGCTAACATTTGTGTTGCATTCCAAATCATATACTGTGTACTTAATGCTTGCATTTATCGGCTATATAATTCGATATAGCCATATCACGTACACCCGTGCACACACAGACAGACAGACAGACAGACAGACAGACAGACACTTTATAATGTTTTGCTTCAGCATATACGGCATATACCCTTGAAAACAATCAAGCTTTCTATGACCGCGTGACTGCATCTGCGCTTTACCTTTTTATCACTGATGGATGTAGTGCATTGAGCCCATGGCCTTCACAAACATGATAAAGCCAAGAAATACAGATGTGGACCCGTTTTTTCTTTTCTTTGCTTCTTTTTTTTTTAAGACCTAGTGAAGGGATAATATAGAGCAGTGTAGAGTATGAGGCAGAATATGACTCTTAACCCATTGTAACCTGGAACACGTGTCTGTCATTCTTTGGCTATTAAAAAATAGCAGATCTGCAAGCTCATAGAGTGCCACGCTATGAGCTTGTAGATCTGCTTTTTTTTTTTTTTTATCGTGAAAATGCCTGCAAATCTTTGAATATATAGATTTTTTAAAGCGAACATTTTTAACTCAAATCTTTGCTTCTGGGGGGGTCCCTGGAACAACATATTTTGAGAAAAAAAATTTGTACATTTGCAGAATCCCCAGAAGCAAAGATTTGAGTTACAAACGTAATTTATTTATGTTCAAAAATGTATATTCAAAGATTTGCACCAAAAAAAAATCATGATTTTCAGCTCATAGTGCGGCACTCGGTGCCGCGCTATGAGCTTGTAGATCTGCTATTTTTGAATAGCCAAAGAAATCAAAAAATTACAAAGATGTGTTCCCGGATTGAATGGGTTAAAAGTTCTATTACAGAGAATGAGGCTGATAGATGGATGTCGGGCCAAAGTGGATTGAATTGGTCTCTACCTCTCAAAAGAAGAGGAGACTGGGCCTCATGTGATGAATGATGACATTTATTTGATTTGGGAGATATTACAGTAGGCACTGTCAAGAGATATGAATGGCTATAGTTCCACAATCATATTTTGCCCTAAGACCAATACTCTTTGGTGGATGGTGCAGCCAGTTTTGGCAAAGTTATGAGGGGCAGAGAGTTGGCAGCGAACGGATTGTAAGGGAAACAAATCCTATTTGTTTGTCAGCCGGACATTGTTTACGAGGTAATTCCATGGGAGCATTATCAGATCCACAATCGTGGGAACTATGGAATGCTTGCTTTCTTTCCCTGTCTCTTCCACAACATAGGGGATATACGTACTTGCTACAGTTCATACCGTATACCTACAGTATATCTGCGATTGTAACAGAGTAGGTTCAAAAACCTGTATCAATATACAGAGCTTTTGTGCATTTGCAGTTCAGTCAGACAACTATACACGCACAACAAGCTCAATGAGCAGTCATTTGCCTGGCCCAGACAGATGAAGCATGCATGTGACTGATCGTCGGATGTTGAGTTGGCGCTGCTTTGAGTTGTCTGTCTGAACTAGTGTGAGCCTCTGATCTAAATCCCTGTGATGTGTTGTTTTGGGGTTGGGGCGTTCAGTATACTCATTAATTTTCTGTTGTCAGGGTTCATTTCATAGGGGGAGCTGTGGGGGAAAAGCGGCACATGTGGTAAAAGTTCCAGGAAGTGATGTGGCCGGGGGTTCCATTTTGTCCATGAAAGAGTGTTTGGTGTGGTTTGAGACTCTTTAAAGCCTACATTGTTATACAAATCAGAACCATTGAATAGTGTGTTCGATAAACTTTACTACATACATAAGGGAAGCTTGGTCGAATTTAAGAAGATATTCTGATGGTGGATGAACAGAATAAAAGGAACAAAGGAATCTCCTGGGGCCTCCTGACATAGAGGTTGGGATAGAGGACTATATATATATTATTTATTTTTTTAATGCGTTGCATTGCTATTTTCTTTTTGAACGTTGGGGATTACCAGATTTTTGGACGGACAGAAGATCTTTAGATTTGTTGGATATTACCGGATTACTTTGGAATATATTTTCGTTGGAGTCTTTTAACCCAGGCTTTTGTGAGCACCCCGGACAGTTTTTAAGTTCCTTGGTTCGGTATTTCAATATTTGATATTAATTTTATCAGACACGCCCCTTCCTAAACAAACCCATTGTACCCATTTTAACCATGATAGATTCATCGAAAACATCCGTCCTTTTGGTGACTCAAACTGCCCTCCTAATACGTGTGGGGGCTGTTTTTTCAATTACTTTATCAGAATTCTTTTTTTTAAAAGTGGGAAATGAAAAAATAAAATTCTGAGAGACTCTGCCTGATGACCAAAAGCCTATTATCTCGCCCAGCCAATCTTCACCTTTCCACGTGGGAGTCCGGGGTTCGATTCCCGGGCGTTACACTAGCTGTTGCTCCCATCATGTCGCTATCTTAAAAAATGTAAACAAGGCCAAATAATCGTGTGGCCTCCCTGTCCAATCTTTCGTTAGTTATTTATACGTGCAGCAGAAATGACAATGTGGTGAAGCCGCAGAGGAAAAGTCCAGATGGCATTGTCATTGACAAACTGGCTGCTTGTGAGCGTGTCTAGCATGGTGAATGAATGGTCTATGTCCTTTGGCCAGATGGAAATCTCCATGAATACTTTTGAGTACAAAACCCCTTCACAGGAACCATATTGTTCCCGTTAAGTTTTTACATGCAGAGTTACGTTTTTACATGCATAGATTATCAACTAGGATCCAACTTATTTTTTTTTTACCAAAACAAAGAGCTCTATCCTAGACCCCTCTCCTGTTTTCGCTCTACACTAAATATCTTTGTCGAGCTTGTGGGCTTGTAGATTGGCTAGTTTTGCCGAATGTTAGCCCCTGTGTAGGGATGCCAGGGTTCAGCATTTCCTGGTTGTGCAGAATGCTGTGCCTGTTTATGGTAGGTTGGTGGTTCTGGTTCATGATAATGCACATAGCAGCATTGGTCTACTATTGAAGGCACAGACATACGGTACAGTATGCTCATACAGGCAGACATAAAGACAATCCCTGTGACAGCTGGGCCTTTGGCCACACTCTACAAATCATAATGGCATTCAGCATAATCAAATATAATCTCTCGGAAAACAAATAACAACATATTGTAGCGGTTTAATTGAAGATAAGGGGAGATGATAATATGATCAGTGCTGTGGCAGAGTAGCTATACCTGTATGTGCACAGTATACTGGGTGAATTTACCACTCTGGCAGCCCTTGTCATCACAAATCACGACAACTTGCTGTAAAATTTCAAGCAGTTTTGCCTCCTAAGTATGACTCATGCCATATGCCACCTTTGGCAATAGATTTAGGCTGTATGAACTACTTTAACGTCGGTGACATTATAACTTGCCTTCATACCTTAACTTTATTAGCTGTGTGCAGTTGATCATAACCTGAACTGTGCAACAGTAGCCTACCAATGGCTTGGCATTGGATGCTAGATTGTGTGAGTGAGTGCATGGAGAACGGCACATGGATTTTTTTCATTTTTCTTTGGTATTAATTATGGCCATTTGTCATTGTCTCCTTGATGACTTTCTTAATACCCCATGAATGCATTTATGAGTTCATGCACGTTTTAGAGGCATTCGGCCATGGAAGGTTGAGGATGTAAATTAATTTCGAATCTTACATAGATCTTCATAGATCGCATAGCAAGGTTGATGAGGGTTGTTCATTGGCATGTTTAATTTTTGTGTTTTGCTGTAAATCTAGTACAACATTTTAGGCTTAACTACATGAACCCTAGTGTCCCTATTCTGGGCAGTTCATAACAGGCAAACATTTGGTGAAAATACCTGGTCTACAAGCTCACAACGCGTCGCAACATGACTGTGCTTGTAGATCGGCTCTTTTCGATACAGACATTTGATGTAGAGTGGGAAAAGGAGGTGACCAAATATATACCTCTGGGGCAGGGTTAATAAAAATGTAGCAGTTTAAACATAATTGTGACAGCAGAACTAAATACGAAAAAGAGCAAGATTTCCATATTGCCCTGCCAGCCCATTCAGAGCCGCATCCCGACAGGATCCCCGTCCATTTCATTTAGTTTCTCCCTTCTGACCTTTGAAATAAATGACACCGACTCGGACATTCTTACAAATCCCAAATTCCCTGCAGAGTTGTCGGAAATGTCCGCAGGTCCCCCATCGATGAGCCTGGGCATGGCTGCACTGCGGTACTGTCTTCACCTGGGATCTCATTAGGATTCTTGCGAGCTACAATTTGACAATCAGTACCAGACTTCCCCCAAATGATTTCCCATCTATTTCTCCTCTTCCGTGGTTAACCAGTTAAGCCCTATACTTCATAGAATGACAAATAGCAAAAATAGCTCATCTACAAAAAAATATCCGATCTAGGAGCCGACAACGTGTCACGACACAATCAGTGGTGGAAAAAGTACTCAAATTCTTTAATAAAAGTAAAAGTACCAATACTGCAATATAGAAATACTCTGTTACAAGTGAAAGTCCAGAATTCAAAATGTACTTGAGTAAAAGTACGAAAGTATTGACATCGAAATGTACTTAAAGTACCAAAAGTACTAACATATTTGAAAATAGCCTATGTATAAAATAGGGCTAAAGTGGTTAATATATGTTTTATAATGTAATAATGTATCTGCAAAGTAACTAGTAACTAAAGTTTTCAAATAATTGTAGTGGAGTAAAAGTACAACATTTGCCTCTGAGATGTAGTGGAGTAGAAGTAAAAGTATTGCAAATTGGAAATACTCAAGTAAAGTACAAATACCTCAAAATTGTACTTAAGTACAGTACTTAAGTAAATGTACCAAGTTACTTTCCACCACTGGACACAATGCTTATAGATCGAGCTTATATAATATTTTCGAACATTATGCAAATTCTGGACATTTTGGTAAATTTACAACTATAATGACATGCTCTAAATAGGGATGCCAGGGTTAAATGAAATGAAAGCACGAAGCATCTCATCAGGATTAATAACAGCAATTGTTTGGAGCAACAAAGCCATTACAATATTATTGTGTGTGTGTGTGTGTGTGTGTGTGTGTGTGTGTGTGTGTGTGTGTGTGTGTGTGTGTGTGTGTGTGTGTGTGTGTGTGTGTGTGTGTGTGTGTGTGTGTGTGTGTGTGTGTGTGTTGTGTCAGTGGCGTAACGGAGGGGTAGCAAGTGATGCGGTGCGGGGGGGCCACCAGCAGGGGGGGGGGGGCCCCACCTGCGCTGATACAAGTATTTTTACCGAAAAAAAAAGAAAAAAGTTGATTTACATTGGTCAAATAGAACCGAATTAGACCGAATTAGACCCGAAAAATTTTGCGCGCGTGCATGTACGTGAAACTCCCGCGGGGAGGCCCCGCGATTCTGCGTTACACCACTGGTGTGTGTGTGTGTGTGTGTTTGTGTGTTAGGGCATTAACAGAATAATCGAATATTCGAATATTCGACTATCAAAACCACTATTCGACCACTGTAATCAAAGTAGATTATTCTATAAAAATAAAAATAATACTATTCGTGGATGCCCTAGTGTGTGTGTGTGTGCGCGCACGTGTGTGTGTGCGTGCATGCACGTCACTTAGAATGAACAAAACCACAACATGCAGTGAATGAGATAAACATACACTTCACCCATAGCATGTCTATTTTTGGTTAAATAGGACAAAACACGGGGGCTGACCCCAATATGCCATGACATCAAGAACTCTTGTGATAAAAATAACTTGCGCTGTTTTTCCAAAAGACTACCATGCACTGGGCATAACTATAGGAAAACAAAGAACAAACACACAAAAAGAGGCTGCTTCAAGTCAAGCAGATGTTGAATAAATGTGTATGGCTCTCTAAGTAACACTACAGCAGAAAAGTATAGCAAACACACAGCAGGGCAGTTGAAAAATAATGATCACCCAACACCACCAGATGTTAGCCTGGACAGTGACATGGGACTCACTTTACCGCCTGACTTTATTCCCTCTGCCTGGCTGATAGGCCCGGGGTGAAGATTAAGTTTTCGCCCCTGTCCATGCGTGTTTCTGTCCGTCCGTGTGGCTGTGTACGACTAATCTCGGATACCGTGATCAGTCTGTGTCAAACTTTGCATGCACACTCCCAGTAGGCCAAGGTAGAACCTCCACCAATCATGGTGTTGCTATAACGGGCCACTCTATGTGTTGGCCTCTTACTTAAAGAGTTATTTGCCAAAAGATGGAGGGTACAATCGAAATTAGTTTTTTCCCTGGATTCCTTGGATCATGATGCAACTACCCATATAGGTCATGCACCCATTCCTGCCAAATGTTTTTCAAGACTTACTTTTTTGCTACTACTTCTTCAGATTGTGTCTGAATCTCACAAACATTGTATGTGATAAACGTAGTCTGATTTTTCATATGCTTCCAAAGTTTCCGGGAAGGACCCACTTTACAAAAAATGTCAAAACAATCATGGAAGCATGCTGTGTCCAACCTACCTAAAATTTGAATTGTACATAAGGGTCCTCTAAACAACTCAGAGCAAACTTTTCTAGTTGTGACTAGCATAATAAGCTACAGGCTTAAGAGCTGGGCGATCAATTCAAATATATCTTTTGACGATATTTTTATATTTTCCTTTATTTTCATGATAGTTTTGTATTGTGATGATATATATATATATATATATATATATATATATATATATATATATATATATATATATATATATATATATCTTTTTTTTATTTTTTTATTTTTATTATTATTATTTTTATTTTATTCTCCCAAAGTGCCATATTACAATACGTTGTGAGCTTGTATATTTTTGGATTTTTTTTTATCAAGTACAAAATAAGGTGATTAAAACTAAGTGATTAAAACTAGGAAAATATGATATCTGGTTTTATATCAATATATCGATATAAAATCGATATATTGCCCAGCCCTAAGCTGGTGAAATTGAAAGAGTTTACTGTAAAATGTGTGCAATATGCAAAAACATCTAGACAGTACGACTCAGTATTAGTTTAGCATTAATGATTGTTAAAAAGGAGATGGGGTGGTGTGCTCTTTTCATTTGGATGGACAATATGTATCTTATGAACATTATGCATTATGCAGAAGAAAATTATAGTTATAGAAGGGCTTTAACCACTTAAGCCTTAAGTATAATACTTGGTGACAAATAGTGAAAATAGCTGATCTACAAACTCGAGAACACGTCACATTGCGACGCCTTGTCAAGCATGTTGCTTGAGCTTGTAGATCTGCTATTTACTGACAGATACTACTAAAATGTAACTCCCCATTGGAACACAGAGTTTTCATTGTATTTGTGTTCTTTGCAAACGATCTATGTAGCTTCTCTCATGGCTCTACTGATACCCCTGAGAAATGGTCATTACTATGGATGAAGCAGGTGCATCTTCCAGCATATTAACTCGAGGAGAGCCCTTGGCCCTGACTCAAGCGGTGCTCTGGTTTTTAAATCCTTCGCCAGGGAATTAGCCTCTGTCTGGCAATTCACTGTGTGTTTCAACTGTCCGCTGACAGTTATACCATTCCACCGGCTTGGAGGACATCTCACATTAAACTAGAAAAGTGCGCTCCTCTGAGTGCAGGTCTCCACCAGGTCGGGTTGCCTACAGTGGCGTAACGCAGAATCGCGGGGCCTCCCCGCGGGAGTTTCACGTGAGGCCCACGTACATGCACGCACGTGCGTGTGCACAACCTGCGCGGGTCTAATTCGGGTCTAATTCGGGTCTAATTCGGTTCTATTTGACCAATATAAATCAACTTTTTTTATTTTTTTTGCTGAAACGTGAAGTGAGCTGTTATAGCGCCACCATGGGGCTGATTTTAAAAATTGGAGGTTTTTCCTTGACCTACTAGGAGTGTAGGCCTACGTGCAAAGTTTCACGGCAATCAGACGCATGCGTTCATGATTTGTGGCATTTGTGCAGAAAGAGCCCCTCCCGCAAACTTAGAAAGCCAATCGTTGTCAATCAGAACAGAATCTGACAAATCTGACAGATACATCTTGATCATGTGACCATATAGTAATATAGAGTAATACATACTGAAATGTGTTTCTCAAAAAAAAAGTAATGGGCCTTGGCCTACTGGGAGTGTGACGATCGGTCCAACAGTGCCTTAACTGCACACAGTCACACAGATGGATGGACAAACGTCGAACAGACACGCGGACGAACAGGAGCGAAAACATAGCCTCCGGTCTTCGGGCCGTCTGGCCGGAGACAACTATGTTCTAATATTACGTACATTTGTTGTTATAAAAGCATTGGAAAAGATTACCCAACATCTCAATAAAGCAATAGGTATTAAACTCACAGAAAACAATGTCATGTGCTTCCTCGACGAACCCAAACATTATGCCATATGCTTCTTCTCACAAAAAGAATAAAGCACTAATCTTGGAGGACCATTAGCTCTGTGTGTGTTTTTTTTTGTACACTGCAAATTGCACTACCAGTCTGCACAATCATTTTCTTTTCAAATACTCTGATGATTCCACCTTATACCTGACTGACAACGATGACCCCAGACTGTACCAGTGGATGGATATTCAAGCTGAAAATCCATGATAACAGCTGAATCCCGAATCTTGTTTTACTTTCAGAATAGTAAAATAATGAAACATGAGAGTGTACTAAAGGTAGTCGTCAAACTTATTCTTTCAATCATGGCATGACCACAATGCCAAAGAGAATATACATAATTCTGCATAGTTATTTTATTCAATTACACTATGAAATCGTACCACTACATCTTTGGAAATGTATGAACTTTTGAACCCAGAACAGCAGTCGGCAAAGCTGAATAATTTTAAAGTGGTCTCCTAGGAAACATTTGAGGGTTTTGCAGTCTAAAACATAAGCATTTAATGATTCTCCTTGTTAAGGAGAAAGAAACAACAACATGAATAACGCATGCCCTCCAAAAATGGATTCTGACATGCCTATGCATGCATTAGAAACCAAACCACAGTGAATGCAAGTTAAAACTGAAATCCATTGGAAGGTATTAACCTTTTGAAATGAATATACTAATGTGAAACATTGCTTTAAAGAACTTTGAAGTCTAAATATTCCATTCAACATCATTATATGAAATATATTTTCTCATCAGCATTGATTCATTTTTGACTGGACATAATGTTCACTGTTAGGGCATTTATTGTCTCCGCCAGGCCGAAGGCGAGGAGCACTTTTTCTAGTTCCTCTTCTTTTCCAGGAGGCTCTGCTAACATTGTGAATTCATAACCGGTTGAATGGAATTATCTCTGGCGAAAATGACATTAGGCATATCTGTCTCCTTCACTTTATAGTAAACATTGCAAAACCCATGATAAAGGTTAGCATTCATTTCAGCCATAATTTTCTCCTAAAGGTAGAGTGTGTGTGTGTATGTGCGTGTGTGCGTGCGTGCGTGTGTGTGTGTGTGTGTGTGTGTGTGTGTGTGTGTGTGTGTGTGTGTGTGTGTGTGTGTGTGTGTGTGTGTGTGTGTGTGTGTGTGTGTGTGTGTGTGTGTGTGTGTGTGTGTGTGTGTGTGTGTGTGTGTGTGTGTGCGCGTCCGTGCGACAACAGTGTTGTTTTTTTATAACATCTAACAACCACACCCGTTGTAACTACCAGCGTTAATGTAGTAGGTGCAGATTTTAGATGAATTTTGCTACTTCTGTGGCTATGTGCTTGATCATGATCAGGAATAGCCTGGTTCCAAACCATAGACCCCGCCCACTCTCTGAGTGGACTGCCTCTTGGTCTGGTGTTCAAATGTGAGCCGAGGATATCTTCGATACCCTCCACGCAGCTTCAGGCTGATAATCAGGCTAGATCCGAAAGGCACTACGCACCCATGTAGTCTACGGGCGGCCGACGCTGCCTGAAGGCCGCTCCCGTGAACAGCTGCCGGGAGCCTGGAGGAGAGGCAGTGGACCCGGCGTCCTTCCTGCGGTGTGTCCGTCCGCTGTCGGAGCAGCGGTGGGTGGACTCCCAGGCCCATGGGAGCGGCTGCGGAGGGCGCTTTGTCACAGCAGGGTGACGGTGCGAGATTAGGAACTTGGTCCAGCCTGGGACATGCCCACGGACTGGTTGTACTTGTTGGAGTGTTTCGACAGCTTGGGATGTCCAGAGGCGAGGCAGAAGGGCTGGCCAAGTGTTGTACTGTCTCTGCCATGGTTGGTGGGCCGCCATATATGGCGGAGACGCTGCTGCTTGTGCCCATGGAGAGTGCCTAGTGACATTCTTGTTCGTGAAGAAATGTGCCATGAGTTTGTGAATGTAACCTAACTGCACCTGTAATGTTTGTGTCCTTGTGTGCTTTCTCACATGAATACTGTGTGTGTGTGTGTGTGTGTGTGTGTGTGTGTGCGTGTGCGTGTGCGCGCCTGTTAATATAATCCATTCCCACACGTTTCATACATAGTTGATATCTGCTGTTAAGTGATGTTAGTTGAAGTTGACTGTGCTTCATTTGACATTTGGATGCTGTTGATGAGGCTGTAGGCTGCTTGCCATTCATCTGGTAGCTTTTACGTCTTTCCTCACATGCACAATAGAGGAAGGTTCTCAGTGCAGATTGTGTAATTAGCTGCAACCTTTGCAAATGAATTGCTAGTTCCAAGCAGATTACGATCACAGCACATTCTCTCACCAGCCATGATGACCTTGCTGGCTGTAAGCTCGTCCTTGAATGCAATAGCAAACGGGTACTCGGAGTTTGGCTCTTGACACAGTGTTGAATAAGAACTGAATTAGCACGTGCATGGGTGAGACGTAACAAATTACATTTTGAATGTTTGGAACAAAAAACATGGAAGGCATTGGAGGCGACTTGTCTTATCTCGCAAATGATGCTCCCATTTGTGTGGTCGCGTACGTCAAGATACAGTAAGTCACCAACAGTGCTTCAAATGTGGTATTTTACCATTTTCTCTCTGTTGGTCTGCAGTGAGTCATATTCAACCATAGTGTCCCTATTCTGGGGGGAAAATAGCTCACAACATGCCACGTTGTGACACATCTGTGAGCTTGTAAATCTGCTTGGAAAAGAGATTTGGTGTAGAGGGAAACCCAGTACACAGAGTTCTGTATAGGCCTACTGGATGAAAGCATTGTGCATCAGGGTTGCCAGATCTGCTTATTATAATTTCCCCGCAATATTTTATTTGAAAATAGCCGATCTACAAGCTCACAACGTGTCGCATCGCGACGCGTTGTGAGCTTGTAGATCTGCTATTTTCAAATAGCTGATTGCGAACGCGGAAGGAGGCGCGGAAGGAGGCGCGGAAGGAGGCGCGGAAGAAGGCGCGGAAGGAGGCGCCTCCGCCCAAGTGCAGCTTACTATGAAACCGTGCTCGGGTTGTGTGTGTGAGGCTCTGTGTCTCTGTGGCTCTGTGGCTCTGTGTGTGTGCACTGCCTGCACTGCCTGTGTGCAACCGCCAGAGTGCGCCAGAAGTGGCGCTTACTCTGACACATGTGACTCACGCTCTCATTGGCTGCTGACGGCAATTCCGTGCATAGATGACTAGGAACTCCGAAACTCCGTGCATAGGAGAACCATATCCCCCCCATTAACTTCAATACGAGGCGGAGGCAGTCACTTGACATTCTCTCTACGCTCTCCCCATCACGGTGAAATAACACGGATTACAAGTCCGTAAATACACAACATAACAATTTAAAAAAGACAAATAAAAAATACGGCTGCGTTCGCTTCCCGCGTTCTCGTGTCTTACTTGTGTATATGTTAAAGTGCTCATGCGGCCCATATTTGCTTCTTTTGGGCTGGTTTTCCTAGACCTGGTTGCTTGTTTCTCTCACAGAATCTGGCAACACTGTTGTGCATCAAGTGAGTTGCAGAATCCTATACGGCTGTTTTCCAAGTCTGAGTGCAGCCTTCTGCAAAGGGCCTTTCTTTGCCTCAGTGTCTCAGTGCAGTTCAATAATGCTGCAGTAAAACGCGTCATGGCAATGTTCTGGCATTTTCGGTGGAAGTGGCAAGCCAAGTGTTTTGCTACTTTTTTAGAACCACTTACCTGCATAATCTGATCCACGCCTGAGTCTCTCTGGGTCACATATAACTTAACTTTGACTTTAATTGCATTTTAATTTGTTTTCGTTTTTTTGCTCCCAACTGACGATGGCATCCCTTATCTGAGGATGCTGCTATGCCTTGCTATTCCATCACTAACATCCCTTTTGAGCTACCATTCCAGTGAATAAGATGTCTACAAGCCAGGCATAATAAACAGTATCGTGATCAGTACATAATACTCCTCTTTGACATATGAGGTGACTATACTGCAGCACATTACAGTGCATTTGTACTAATATCAAGTGATGGGGAAAGTACTGTGTTTTACTTAAGTAAAAGTATCAATACTGCAATGTCGAATTTAAAAAAAAGTAATTCTAAATTTACTTGAGTAAAAGTGCAAAAGTATTGGTATCAAAATGTACTTAAAGTACCAAAAGTAAAAGTACTAAAATGTTTGAAAATATCAGATCTACAATCTCACAACGCGTCACGGTGCAACGCGTTGTGAGCTTGTAGATCGGCTATTTTCAAATAGCCTAGGTATAAAATAGGGCTAAAGTGGTTAATGTATGTTTTATAATGTAATAATTTATATCTGCATAGTAACTAGTAACTAAAGGTTTTGAAATAATTGTAGTGGAGTAAAAGTACAATATTTGCCTCTGAGATGTAGTGGAGTAGAAGTAAAAGTACAGAAAATTGGAAATACTCCAGTTAAGTAAAAAATACCTCAAAATTGTACTTAAGTACAGTACTTGAGTACATGTACTTAGTTACTTTACACCAATGCTAATCTCAGGAGAGATGAGTGTTTGGCCGACACCCACATGCAACGTCACATCGATCCATTCTGGAGTTTTCACCTTTTTGATAAGCTGCCACTGCCCTCTCATGGTTTTGGACACTAGCGTGCATGGGCATAATTCATCATGCACCCCCCACCCCCGCCCCACCCGTGTATCACTTTGGGCCTGAGCCAAACTCATGCGCATCCCTTTTAATGCTCCGCCAATTAGTTTAGGGTAAACAATTAGTCTTGAGAGGCCATTATGTATTCAGCAATAACAGTAACCGCAACAACAGAACCTGTCAGCGTTCCAACACTCCAAAGTAAATCAAAGGGCACTCCCGTGTTCGTTCAGCTGAATTCAACCCCCACATACAGTACTATGTAATACAGGGGTCTTCAACAGGGGGTCCGGGACCACTATAGGGGGTCCTCAGAGATACTGCTGGGGGGCCGCCAAATGTTTGTGTGATAGGAACTTAATTTAAAAAAAAAAGATTAACCACTTTAACCCTATAGCATGCCTATTCCGGGGGGAACATAAGGTGAAAATAGGCAATATGCAAGCTCAAAACGCGTCGCAGTCTGAAAACACATGAATCCAATATGTAGCGGGGGTCCCTGCTTCATCTCTCTCTCTCAGCTAAGGGGTCCTTGGCCTGAAAAACGTTGAAGACCCCTGCCTGATCTGACTCAATACATTAAGATGACTTAAAGCGCTAAAAGCATTCATGACCGCCGTTCTGTTAAGATGCGTGTTAGAACAATGAAGTATAGCTCCTCTCTGCCCACTCTAATTCACTTTTTTTAAATCGAAAGTGACATTTCATATTTATTTATTTTCTTTAAAAGGGACCTTCTAGTGAAATTGTCGGCAAATGCAACAACACTCAGGGAAGACTTGACATTTTCTTGGTACAGTACATTGTGAATGCATTTATTGGTTCACTGATGTCTGACATTCAGCGTTGTGTTACATCCATGCACTCATGTAAAATGCAGGAGAGGAGAACACTCGCAGGCATCTGAAACTCTAATCAGGTGTGTGTGTGTGTGTGTGTGTGTGTGTGTGTGTGTGTGTGTGTGTGTGTGTGTGTGTGTGTGTGTGTGTGTGTGTGTGTGTGTGTGTGTGTGTGTGTGTGTGTGTGTGTGTGTGTGTGTGTGTGTGTGTGTGTGTGTGTGTGTGTGTGTGTGTGTGTGTGTGCGCATGAGTGTGACTAGTCACTTAAGCAAGACCGTATAATCTTGACAAGTGGCCTTGCTTGCTAATAAACATTTTTATTACAAGTGTATTTATCAGCAAATGTTCATTTCACCTCTTCATGCCGTCTCTTGACTTTTAGGTCCATCGTTAAATGGAGCAAACAAAATCCCCCCGCATTATGCAGATCGAAATCTAGTTACATGATGTTGTGAGCAAGTAGAGTTGCCATTTTGCTACGTTTCCCTGCTATTTTATCTTTTAATTTAGCTTTTGGGCGATCCTTTTACACTGCTTAGAGTTGCATTAATACTGAGAGTGTTAAATGGTATATTTATTTTCTATCATTTTTCATTTGTTTATTTACATTTTTATTTTGACTTGGTTTAGTTTTTTGTTTCGTTTTTTTAAGCCTAACCCTAACCCTTTTTTTGTTTTGTTTTTATTACTTTTAGTGTTAGCTTAGTTTATAAGTAAGTATGGTCATTGTTGGTCATCAACAATGACCATAGGTCATTGTTATTTATTTATTTGTCCTGTCTAGTTTTCATTATTTCATTTTAGTTAACTATAATGACCTTGTTACAGTGTAGGTAAAGAGATGGAGACATTTGATGCTATAAAAACTGGGCTGATACATAGAAACGGCATCATACGCTGAGCTATAAAAAGACATGTTTGTACACATCGCACTATCCAGCGTTGCACACCGAACGGCCATAACAATGACAAACAAGTCCCCTTTGTCTCTGAGTCAACAAGGTCTCTTAATCCATCTTGTGGAAAGAAGGGGGCCTTGTTGGGGTTGTTGGCGCTCATTCTACATCCGCAGAAACACGCGTTCCTCAGCGGGCTAGGCATGTTAAACAGCTACAGGTCACTTCACCCTTGGATCTCTCCCAGTGGATATGACAGTGACAAATAAGCCTATGGCCATGGGGTAGATGCCACTTCCTTGTGGGGGACCATTGGAACACATGATACCATCAGGGTTGCCAGATCTGCTTATCATAATTTCCCTGCAAGATTTTATTTGAAAATAGCCGATCTACAAGCTCAGAACGCGTCGCATCGCGAGCTTGTAGATGGAAAACAAAGCTTTCAGATGGAAAGAGCTTGCAGATGGAAAACAAATGACAAATAAAGCAATCTTGAATCTTGAATCTCTTGAATATTGTAGATCTGCTATTTTCAAATAGCTGATGTATATATTAACTCATTCACTGCCAGAACTTTATTTTTTTTGCGTTTGCACTCTGCCAGAGATTTTTTTTTTGAAAAAATTAAAAGTCGTTTTAGTCGTTCTTGGCAGAGGGGGTTAAAGGACAAAAGTCGTTTTAGTCGTTCTAGGCAGGGAATGAGTTAAAGTGCTCATGCGGCCCATAGTCGCTTCTTTTGGGCTGGTTTTCCTAGACCTGGTTGCTTGTTTCTCTCACAGAATCTGGCGACACTGGATACCATACTGTAGGTGGGTGATCTGCGGCGTAACTTCCGTGGCAGCTGGCCTACATACGCTCTAACAATTAATGAACGTTATAGCTTAATGTAATTGATCATTTTTTCACATCGACTACCCCCCTTCGTACTACACAGTAACATTGTCAGTGTTTGTAACTCTGACATGTTGGTTGCACGTGTACGCTATCAGAGTGAAATGGATGTATCTCACCCCAAGGCATCATATTTTGCAGCTTGGTCATGGCAAAGTTTGCATCCGATGCTGTCCTTTCGCATCAACCATGTTGACACCAAGGCAATGGTCATTTACTATGTTCTGCCTTTCGGTATGCAAATCAAACAGCGCTGAGTTCGACACATACTTCCCACAGACTACATACACCCAAAGTGAGTTTGAAAACATGACCAATGACAAAAAACTTCCCTAGCAACTGGGAGAAATACATCAGACACGCTCCCTTCCTATATAAACCCATTGTAACTTCAAACTCCAGTTTAACCCTGATGGATTCATCGAAAACACCCCTTCTTTTTTCCATGTATTTAAAAAATAAATGTTGGGTTCAGAGGGGGATCTCTGATAATGACCAAAGAAAACACATCAAAGAAAATGACCAGCACACTGTCTGGAACTTGCAAAAAAATGTCTCTCTTTACTCGACGTTTCGGTCTTTGGACCTTCATCAGGACAGACATTCTCTGTCCAGACTATGTCTGTCCTGATGAAGGTCTAACGACCGAATAAAGAGCACCACTTTTTGCAAGTTTCAGACAGTGTGCGGGTCCTTTTCTTTGATGTCATTATCAGAGATCCCCTTCTGAACACTTTTTGTCCTACGCACCTGTCACCAACCTCTGAGATGTGCATCGACCTTCTTAAAAAAAAATTATAATTGAAAAATTAGAGTTACAATGGGTTTGTATAGGAAGGGGGCATGTCAGATAAAAATGTATATCAAATATCTACATACTGCAACTTAAAAACTGTCTGGGATGCTCACAAAAGCCAGAGGAGACTGGTTAAAATTACCCCAAACAGTGAAATGTCCCTTTAAGTCTGTTTCCTTTTGTAGCCACATAATTAACATAACTGGCAAATATTTATTATATAACCCAAAAGCAAACACTCCTGTCTGGAACAACAGTAGTAGAGCTTTCTCAATTTCTAAATATTTTTTTTTGTGTCACACACACACACACACACACACACACACACACACACACACACACACACACACACACACACACACACACACACACACACACACACACACACACACACACACGCACCAGGGTTGCCAGATCTGCTTATTATAATTTCGATTTCCGATTTAGCCGTCGCGATGCAACGCGTTGTGAGCTTGTAGATCTGCTATTTTCAAATAGCTGATGAATATGTTAAAGTGCTCATGTGGCCCATAGTCGCTTCTTTTGGGCTGGTTTTCCTAGACCTGGTTGCTTGTTTCTCTCACAGAATCTGGCAACACTGGCACGCGCACGCACGCACGCACACGTGCGCGTCTCTCTAATAAATCTCCAGTCGTTAATCATTTAGAAGAAGCAATTTGTGGAGCACCTGTCCCAAACTGAAGACTATTAGGGCTTTCCATTGGAAGACGCGCTGAAAGTCTATAATGGCTTCGCCAGTGGAACTTATATATTGGTTTCTGTTCTATACAATACTGTCACCCATCGTCAGACAGTGTGCCCAACGGTAAAGTAACTTCTGGTAGAGAAAAGCTTATGGTTTCAAATTGACCCTTATGGTCCACTTGGGTCCATTGGAGTTAAATAGGAGTTTATCACTGTGCAGTTAAATACAACAGAGAGTGCTCCATAGCCTAAATGTTTGTAATAATGAAACAGTTTAACATCTGAACATATATAAACATACTGTACAGTATATGATCATACTTTCCACGACAACACAATACGTTTTCCGAAAAGTGTTGCATTCCGTCAAATTGCCACTACTAATTCCAATAAACATGATCACCGCGAACACGTGTTCAGCAACCCGTGTTAGTTTTTTCGTTGTTTTGCATTGAATAAAGTGAGCAACAGCTCATTACAGAGGCACGTTGCCCTGCGCGCCACATCAGACAGAGGGCATTTTGTCAATAATTGAAAAATGTGCTTGCTATTCATTGCTTTGGAATAGAATGGCCACCTTCTCCGGCTCAGATTCTCATTACTGATTCCATTCTTCTCCTCGGGAGGATTATCCCTTTCAAGCCGGGAACGCATTTCTGTCATTATAGATTTCCTTGGCTATTTTTGAAAAATCGTGAAAATGTGTGCAAATCTTTGAATATATATATATATAAATTTCAACTCAAATCTTTGAATATATATATATATATATATATATATATATATATATATATATATATATATTTACATTTCAACTCAAATCTTTTTTGGGGGGTCCCTGGGAACCATATTAAAGTATTTTTTTTCTAAAAAAACTGTCAGGATGTAGAAGAAGCAAAGATTTGAGTTAGAAATGTTCACTTAAAAAAAAAACACATTCACTATATTCAAAGATTTGCACACATTTTCACGTTAAAAAAATAAATAAAAATAGCAGACATACAAGCTCGTAGCGCAGCACTCGCGGTGCCACGCTACGAGCTTGTAGATCTGCTATTTTTGAATAGCCCGAAGAAATCTTAAAATGACACACAGATGCGTTCCCGGATTGAATGGGTTATGCACCTGGGGCGTGCGTCTGTCATTCTCGTTCCACTGTAAAAGCCCCCGGGGTTGCTCAGGGGAATGTTAGTGGCCCCCGCGTCTGTGTACAGCTTACAGTATCAGCATGAGCAAGGACAAGGCCCATCAATATTATTCTGTCATCTTATCTGATTGTGACGAGCTCGGTGCTGAATCGCCAAGCTGCAGAGCAGCGAGGCCACAAGTTTTGTCAAACACTTCACTTCCACTATGAATATGGATGGACCTCTCTCCCTCCTACACCACTCTGTAACTGAGAGCACTTTCTGTTTTCGGTGTTTACACAGTTCATGGCAGTATTGACTTAACCCTTTAAGACCGGGGAACGCATCTGTGTAATTTTTTGTATTTATTTGGCTCTTCAAAAATAGCAGCACCGAGTGCCGCGCTATGAGCTTGTAGATCTACAATTTTTGAAAAAAATCGTGAAAATGCGATGTGCAAATCTTTGAATATTTACATCTATTTTTAACTCAAATATTTGCTTGTGGGGGGGTCCCTGGGACAACATAATTTGAGGTGGGGTGGGGGTGGGGGTGGGGGTGTGTCCGCAGACAAATACGTATAATTTTGGGGGTCCTTGACATGAAAAAAGTTTGAGAACCACTGATATTATAGCGATGTACGTTTTTTTTTCTAAAAAAAACATTTTGTAGAACCCTCCCAGAAGCAAAGATTTGAGTTAAAAAAAATGTTAAAAATTTATATATATTCAAAAGATTTGCGCAAACTTTCAAGATAAAAAAAAAATAATGACACCGATTCTTTCCCGGTCTAAATGGCTTAAGCCGAGGAAGACCATGGGAGTCAGATTCAAGCGCACAATCAATCCTCATTGCTGACACAATCACCCTTGAGCTTCTTTATCTCTATATGGTAAGCAGGAACAGTTGGAGGGTACAGCAAAAACCGCTAAATACAACGGCGGGCAGTAGGTACAATTAGCATGCAATTAGCATAAAAGAGTCATGAGGTACGCCACACTTGTGCCGAGCGCCACCAGTGCCTGTCATCTGTGATTAAGAGCTTTGTGTCCTCTCTTACTCACCTGTGTTGGGACGGCTGTGGCCGGGTGGGAGGAGAGGCCGCCTGGTGATCAGAAGGTCACCGATGTGTCTCCCGGGCCTGCACATACGTCTACGTGTCCAAGTGGCCCTCAGCAACAGTGGTGTACATTTACTTAAGTACTGTACTTAAGTAAAATTTGGAGGTATTTGTACTTTACTTGAGTATTTCCAATTTCCAATACTTTTACTTCTACTCCACACTACATCTCAGATCCAAATATTGTACTTTTACTCCACTGCAATTATTTGAAGACTTAAGTTACTAGTTACTTTGTAGCTTTTGATTATTATTACAAAACATGCATTAACCCGTTCAGCCCTATTTAAACTTTGGCTATTTGAAATTTAGCCAAAGCTGATTTACAAGCTCACAATGCGTCGCATCGCGACGCATTGTGAGCTTGTAGATCTGCTATTTTCAAAAGATTTTTATATTTGAAAACTTCTGAAATGGGACCTTCTGCATAATGAGTACTTTCTACTTTCAGAACTATAAGCACATTTTGAAACCAAAACTTTTGTAGGCTACTTTTACTCAAGTACGTTTTGAATTCCGGACTTTTACTTGTAACAGAGTATTTCTGCGTTTCAGTATTGATACTTTTACTTAAGTAAAACATTTGAGTACTTTTTCCACCACTGCTCAGCAAGACATACTGCTCCCCCCCCCACCCCCTGAGCACTCATCATTACCATCTTAGCATCCATCAGCTGGGTGAAGCTGAAACAGAATTTACAAAGGTCTCACTACGCTCCCTCCTGTTAAGACGGTTCTCACTGCACTGCAACGAGGGAGTCCGTTCTGCTGTGATACTCCACAGCAGAACGGAGCCAAAAACAGCTGACATACAAGCTTGCGTCCGCATCAGTGTTGTCGTGAGCTTGTAAATCAGCTATTTTTGGCACGCGACACACCGTCGTATGATGAACTATGAATCAGGCTTTAGTTAAACTAAGGTCCATCATCAGCCTTGTCATCTATCTTGTTCCTTGTTAAGCACTATTAATTGTCCACACATGTAGGACCAGGCACTGTTTATTAATTAACGTTGCGTCCCCATTAGGTACTATCAGGCATCTCAAGACAAATGACCCCCCATTAGACAGCAGGGTCTCGTATAATGAGAGACAGTGGAACGTGCGTGGCTCCGATTACAAACAACTTTGGGGGGGTGTCCTGTTTGCATTTTTCATTTTTCCATTTTGCACGCCTGGGGTTTTTGTAGTGACTTGGCGTCTTGCAGTGTAGTTAATGTGATTTTTAAAGCGCCACATAAAAAAAATATGCCCCTCAGCATCGGTGTAATGTACAGAAGTCCATCCTGTCTGTAGCCATGCATTAGTTCTACACTCTCAGACATTTCATGAATATTATACAGCAGAATCAGCGGGTTATGTTGTTAGAAAAAAACAAACCTTCCTACCAAATGGTTACCAAGACATCTTTTATTACTTCTGATGAAATAAAATTTCAAAAAAAAGACGGGGTGCCGTGATTTTCAGTGATTTTTTACCCCCCTAAAACATAATCATCAGGTATTATGGTTATACTAGGAGGAAGATTTTCTTCAAAAAAGTGTACAGAAATTGTTAAAATTATGTTTTTATGTGGACACGCCTCCAGTTCATTAAGTATACCTGGTTCTCACCTTAGCACCTCCTCCACCACCTTAGCACCACCCACCTGTCCTAGTCCCTCCTCCTCCTCATGCCCACACCTGTTGTGTTATGATAATGAGGGGGAGGGTATATTTTGACTATGTCACTAAAGGGCTGTTTTTCTATTGGCGCGTTTGACCCTCAAGGTTTCAGCCTTCAGGTAGAAACTCAAAATAGTCAGAGAAGACATAAAACACCATAAACACACCACCAGGGGGCTTAATGAAGTTCTATCAACCTCATAGACACATGAAAAACAGAAAAAGTGCGAAACCATGGCACCACCTCTTTAACTAATGTGTTAATGAGTAAGTATAGCTTCTGTTTAGTTGAGTTTTAAGTCCTAGTTAACTCTTTGACTGCCAGAGTATTTTCATAAAGTAGTTTATTTTTGAAAATTTTCATGAAAATAATTTATCAGACAGCACAAATCCGCCACTAGAGAGCAGCACATGACAGCTTGATCAGCTCCCTGGCTCACTGGCACCCTTCTTGAGAGATTAAACAGTGAATTGCATCAAAACGGATGTGACGTGGTCCCAGATTGTCCGATCGGCCAAAATTACGATGTGATACACGACGGCGATGACTGATCGTCACCCAGACCATAGATTATAGAAGAGAACCTGTCCGTTCGTTTGTTATACAGTGTGAAAAACCGTTTGTTTACCTATTCTGGACGAAAATGACCGGGGAAAAAGAATCAAAAAACGGAAACGGAACCCAGGTCATGAAACCGGATGCAGATGTGGGTGAAGTAAGTGGAACTCGAAAATAACATTGAATATTAAGCAGCATAGCGCAATCAGAGATTAAACAATGAACACGCATCCAACGCGTCTAACGCGTCGACGGCGGGGGTGGATTAAGTAGCAATTGACGCGTTTTCGAGTCAATGGCGTTTATAGAGTTGTTAATAAAGCATCCTGCTTACAGTAGTTCTTTGTTCTATCCTGGTTAATCTATACATACACAGCCCATAATCACACGGTAGCGATTTCCCACACCGCTCAGACTGTTGGCAACAAATTGCATTCTTTCACGGTGACCACCTCCCCTTGAGTGGTTCACTTCTTTTTTTTTTTTTCTTCACCCTGATCAAGACCTTTCGAGGTCGAAACATGTTGGCTGTAGCCTTGTTATGTTTTAATAAAGGCTGTTTCCTCCACTTTACCTTTGAGTGTCTGGATCGTCCGTTTGATCGTCATGTTTGATCCCGTTTGATCCAGGACCACCACTGATGCTTTTAACTATGTTTGAACCGCTTTTATTGTTTTCTCTGGTTCACTTCTTGATGAGCATGGCAGCCTGATCTCCAGAGAATACCGTAACATTGCACGGAACGAGTGCACTTCATTCCGTGGATAGTCGCCTCGGAACTCCCAAATTGCGTGCATATGTACGGCGAGTCCCACGGTGGGCGTAACCAGTCGCAACACGGAAAAACCCGGAAGCAGAGCAGTCTGCACAATAAAATTTACGATTCTGTGCCTATCGGTACATAACTCAAACGGCGCTGAGTAGGCACAGGCGAATGTCCCACCGTTCAGGACGGCAACTCGGTCGCCTTAGCTCCCTCGGTGGTCCTTCACGGGGGGACAATTCGCCTGTGACTGCGCGCCTCCGAAATGGTTTTGTCACAAAGGCAGCGCTGTACCATATGCACGCAATTCGGGAGTTCCGAGGCGGCTATCCACGGAATGAAGTGCACTCGTTCCGTGCAATGTTACGGTAATCTCTGGAGATCGGGTTGAGCATGGAGCAGAGAGGGGTAAATTATGAGTAGGCAACAGGGAGAGCACTTGAAGTTCAGTGTTGTACTGTATGTGTAACAATACATGTTGCTACTTCAAGCATTGGCATTAGATCTAGGGATGTCCTAAAAACTATATATATCAAATATCAATCTGCACATTATGTTACATGTTTAAGACACCTATCAATATCAATGGTAGGAATGTGCAAAAGTCAATTACATGTCTTCAAAGTGTTAATTTGCGCTCAAGTAGTTTCATCTCATGAAACAACCCTGTAGAGTCAGCGCAATTAAAATGCATTTGTTTTTTTGTCTCAGTATACAGTATGTACAGTATACTGTATGCTTTGGGCTGTAGTCAGGGTTTGGGACCAGGGGGTCCAGGTGATGATCTAAACTTTTATATCTACAACGTTTAAAACAATTATTTTCAATATCAAGTTAACGTTCCATTAACTTGTATGACGTTATTTTTGTATTCTATGAGATACATGTCTGACATGCCCACTCATTAATGACTGTTAATGGGCTATTTCTTCTATCATGTTGCCTGTGAGCAACATGTTAGAAATAAATCATATCTGGAGATAACTACGTCTCTGTCGCTGACTGCGTTTAATGAGAACCGTAATCCAGAAAAAAACTTGTTTGTGAGAATACAATATTTAATGGTGGGTTTTAGAACAACAAAAGACTGGGCCAAGCATTCCACATTAAGGCTTTATATTTTCTCATTATGTTCTCTGACCATTTATTCTGTGACTTTTTGGAAAATATTTGAACGCAACAAGTTTATCAAGACCTTTTATTAATTGCCTGGTAGCTGTGCCTTAAATCACGCTGTCCATAATGATGCTGAAATTCATTTCAGTCCTCCACAAGAGACACACAAAGCAGACTTCAGGATGTCCTCTCACGTCAATCCATTTCATCATAGAAAATTGGGTCAAGAGGATGACGGGGTTTGTCTGAGTGCAATTTTCTTGAGGCACAAGTCACTTTACCCACAATACGCCTCTGTCTGTTTTAATGGAGCTGAAGGATGGTCAGCCATGTTGTTTGTTTGGCCTTCGGCTGGACTAACACAGTGCTCTTATCCTGGATCATCTTTCAGTCTGTGTGAGAGCACCGATCTGAATTGAAATTCTTTGCCATTGCATTGCCCAGGGCCATCAACAAAACAAAACCAAAACAAAGCGTGCACAATGCATATGTGTATGTATATATATATATATATATATATATATATATATATATATATATATATATATACAGATCTCACTCTAGGGAATTATCTCTACTAGACCCGTCGGGGGATATGAGCACCCAAAGTATGATTTTGGGGAAGCACGCGCTTGTATCACGCACATGATTTGGCAACCCGGTCACCAGCGAGCGCAAACGCGCAAGCGCACATACATGGCTAAGTGTGCATGCGCACATACATGGCTGCGCATGCATGCGCACTTGGCCACGCATACGCTGTAACGTCGAAAACTCCTGCCGTAGAGTTAAACAGAGGTCTGGAAAAAGGCTATTAAAACTCTTTCAGTGCCATGCTTATTTATGGAATTTTGGTTCTGAGTGCCACAACCAAAATTAATTGTAAAAAAAAAAGGGCTTAGGAGCCGAGATACAGCCTTTTTCAGTAAAAAGTTAAACAAGAAGTGAATGGAGCAGCAAATCTTCAAATCATCATATCTTGGGTTCTGAACATGTTTTTCCAAAAAAAAAATGTTTTTTATTTTTTTCATGACGTATTTGACGTATTGTGGCACACGGGGCGTCAGGCCTCATGACGTATTTGACGTATTGTGGCACTGAGGCTCGAATTTGGGTAAACTGAAAAACGGTTACAGTACAGGGGAAAGTAAATAAACAATGTACGGTATATGATATCATAGTTCTAGCTGCAATGAGGGCCTCCTTCCTAGCCTCAAGCTACTGCTATAGAGCATTCAGAGCAGTCCAGTCCATGTTGTTATCACTAATTGACTCCATGTATGCTCTACTGAACTTATAAATTAGACATACACTTTAGTTGAATTCATCAGATACATTTTTGACGAACTCCACCAGCTGAGCTCACATTATTTGAAATCACATTATATATTCAAAGAACCTGCAGATTGTCACAGGCTTGAATGCAGACTGTTGTCTTTTCCCCCACCGATTTTGAATTCAGAAAATAATCATGTTTAGCTTATCACACACTCACACTTTCACCCACCAACTTTGAATTCAGAAAATAATGGTGTTCATGTTTTTTACAGTCACACGCATATGGAACGCGCGCGCACACACACACACACACACACACACACACACACACACACACACACACACACACACACACACACACACACACACACACACACACACACACACACACACACACACACACACACACACACAACCCTGTGTATTATTGTAAATGTTCTGATTGTGGTTCGGTTTAAAACTTTGTTTGTTTTTAAGTGTGGGTGTGTCAGTAGTGTGTGTCTGTGGAGGTGTGTCAGAATGTGGAGTGGGTCTGTGAGTGTGTGGTTAATTCCAGGTGCTGCCTATGATTGCTGGGTGCCAATCATTAGCGCTTCCTGTGATTGGTTGGGGTTGCCTACTTAACACTCGCGTGACTAACACGTCAATCTGGCCGTGTTTTGAGAATTTAAAGTGGATTATATTCTCTCATGAAGCTCAGAGGAAGTTCCCCTTTCATGACTTTTCCTAACTATTCGATTCAAATCATCTCTGTTTTTTTTTATATCTGAAACGTATTATGAATGTGAAGAGAACGTAAGCTGCGCAGCGAGCGCTCTGTCTGTGTTGCCATGTCTGCTTATCCTATAAGCGACTGTGGGCTTGTTTTTCACGTCTTTCTATTATTATTATTATTATTATAATTATATATATAATTACATTATAATGGTAATAATGTTCTACTCCACTACATCTCAGAGGCAAATCTTGTACTTTTACTCCACTACAATTATTTGAAAACTTTAGTTACTACTTACTAGTTACTTTGCAGATATAAATATCTTTTCGTACTTGTTTAGATTAGAGCTTCATGCATGTCCTTTTGTAAATTATTTTTTTATTAGGTAAATATTTATATAGAAAGGTCTAACCAGGGACTGGGGTTGCAAATTAGCCTCGGCTATATAAACCCCATATACAATGCAATGGTTTCATGTTTTTATAACTTGACTCATTGTTTTTGTATTGTCCTTGTCAAATAAACATAAATAATAATAACTAAAAGGACTGAAACGTTTGCTTTTTTAAATCACTTTGAGCACCGAGCACACCATGAGCATTTAAAATAAAGAAAATATATTTTCTTAAGTCTGTCTAAGGAGTTTTCCTTAATGTTGTTTAATTCTGGACTTTGACCTGTAACAGAGTACTTCTACATTACACACATTTACATATTCAAGGTATGATTTCAGTGCACTCCTCTGGGATGGCCAACAGATTGGTACCTTTGTATTATTGTTAATTATGGAAGATGTGCTATTTAACATACAGGATCTGCAGTTACCATTACAAGTTAGCCTATAATGTTTCTGCCTGCCTGCAACAACATATAACGTGAGCTCACTGAGAAGAGTGGAATTGATATGGAATCCCCCGCTGTGCCCCGCAGCGCGGGGGAGAAGGTGTCGGGATCGTCTGAAGCCAGAGGGGAGACACTGGCCAATGGAATAGCAGGAAACGAACGGTCTTTCTGATCTTAACTCAAGCTGCGTATGGGATGGGCTGACGGCCGTCACGGAAGTGTTAAGAGTTAAATTAAAGTACAGGTCGGTGGTAAGGTACTAACGGTAGTTCTGCCAACGAATACAGGGATCAGACCGTTGTTGTCTAGTGCCACGAGGACAAGTTGTACCATAACAAGACAGGCTGTAATAATAGCCGACAGGCCTAAGAGAAGACATCTTGACTCTTCTAACATGCAAGGACGAACAACATAGGGGAATCGTCAGTGGTGTAAAGTAACTAAGTACATTTACTCAAGTACTGTACTTAACATACTCTACCATACAGATTGGACAGTATTTAAAGTTCATATTGCCAAGCAGTAGATTATTCAGTTGTAAACAGTTGCATAGCAACAGTGGAGTCATGCCGAGTACTTCCCACAAGCATCTGTCTAACACTAGCTAAATGTACATCTGGCTGGTTGACACGGGACCTCACCTCTCTGGCTTTGCGAGGGAGTTGAAATATTGAACGAACGGTCAAGGACATCAGTTATGGGAATAAGGTAGTCGTTTCTAAGAATAGAACAGGAGATTCGCCTGGTTTGATGCACCCTTGTAACCCCTCACAGACGAAAAACCATGTCAGTCAGAGCAGAGACAATGCGCACAGACGGCAACGCATTTCACTTTGAAATAGCCTGAAGTTCATTATCTAAGCTGGCAATGAAATGCAAAGCAGAGATGATCAGCATCAGTCGTCCGCCATCCCCTGTTGTCCCGCTCGCTGACAGCGAGGTTACTTGGGATGCACTGTTGGCGTCTGACAGCTGTCTGCACCCTAGCATCTCCTGCTCCTCCGGATATGCTTCATGGGCGTCCCAGGACAACCTGTTTCCCATCTGCTTGTCAGGGAGAAACGGAAAAGCATATAAGCATTTATACGGAGATGGAGAACTCCAAGGTACCAACGAGCGAATGGGGGAGACGAGGGGTCGGAAAGACGAGCGGCGTTAGGGGCTGCAACTAGCAGTTATTTTCCTAACGGCTACTCTACTCGACTTTTTCGATTGATTTAATGATCTTGAAGGATGTGTTTTTTGTAACTTTTATTAAATAGATTAGTCTGATTAACCCCTTACTTCATTGTACAATGTTGTTGTGCAAAAATAGTTGCACAACCATCTATAAGCTTTCAACACTTCACGATGCAATACATTGTGAGCTTGTAGATCTGCTTTTTTCACTGTTTTTCACACACAAAAAAAAGCTCCCCTCAACCCACCCAAAAAGAAAAAAAAATGTATCAATATTTTTTTTTAAATAATCAATTAAATAGATTTGTTTGATTAACTGTTGCAATCCTGGTGCAGAGTATTATGTAAATATCGCGTATGGAGTCGTAGACATCAATAAGTGAGTAACAGGATTTTCCTAGTTGCCAATTTAGTAGGTGGTGGTGGGGAAGATCACAAAACCTTAATTTCTGCATTTTCTATTACATTTACTGCCCCTTTATTATAGTATTACTAATTCTAGTAGAAGTTAGTCTTTCTCTTTCGATCCTGAAGAATGTGTTCCTTCAATTAGGAGTACACATTCGAAAGGTTATTATTATTATTATTATTATCATTTGTGTGATTTATTTGTTTCTCTTGAAAGCCAGAGCAGATTGTTATGATGATGTTGATTAGAAGTAAGAAGTCAAAAAGAACAAAGATTATTGTTAGTTTTTTTTGTGTAGCTTTTTAAAAATAGCACTGCCAAACCTCATGGTTAAATATCTATAACAATCTATCTCATAGGAGTGGGTGGGTGCACACAACATTTTGATTGCAGTGCTGTATTTTGGTTTTACATTTTCCGGAAAAGGCATTGGATTAGAGACACACTAAAGATGACGTTTTTAGTTCTGCAATACCCCATTCCAAAGAAACGGCACATACCAACTGTAGTTAGAAGGGCTACGCTTGAATGAAATTGAAAGAAGATGTTCATTTGGGAAATATTATTTAAGTCCCAGATGAATGCAATGTCTTGGAAGGGGATGAAATTATGACGGGCAGTTCTGGGCTGCCCTTACATTTCAGTCACGTCGTAGTGTCCCACGCTTGTCTGCAGAAGCAATTTGTCTTCTTGGATGCGGCCACACTGTAGCGGAATCAATGGGGGCTATCAAATGGATTCAGTCAGACCTTTGTGCCACTGATGCTTGCGAGATGTCGACATTAACTACATTCAAATGTACAAAGCTTTCTCTATGGCGTACATGGGTCACTGGCAGCCCGGGGGCCACATGTGGCACTCACCATCACTTAATCTTATCTGACTTCACTTTTGCTTCACTCTATATTAGTAGTATTAAAATGTTATTGCCTTTTTTATGTCCAATATATTTGTATTTAAGTGCATTTGAAATAAAGAAAAAAATACTTTTCAGGATTCCAATTCAAAAATAGCTAAAATAGCCGATCTACAAGCTCAAAACGTGTCGCGAGTAGATCGGCTATTCTTGCTATTTTTGTGTGACATGCTAGAATAATGAAGTAGGACATTAATTTATGAAAAAGGTTAAAATATGGAGAGGTTTCTGCCCGACAGCAACAAAATGCAATGTGGCCCCCTGGAGTGAGTGTGGAAATATAGTGGCCCTCTCCATCATCAAAGTTGCCCGCCCATGCTCTATGGCCAGGTTGGATACATTGTCTACCGTATTCTCCTCTATCTATCAGTCTGTCTGTCTGTCTGTCTGTCTGTCTCACAATGCGTCGCATCGCGATGTGCTGTGAGCTTGTTACTGTCATACGACAAAGTATAAAATAGGACGTTCATTTACGATTTTTTAAATATAAAATGGACATACAAGGTTTCTGCCTGACAACAATGATATCCTTTTTAAGAAGGTGGCATGGACACATAGGACACTATATACTGTATGAAGAGGGGACAGAGGATGGACAGGAGGATCAAGCCTATACTGTAGCCTCTGTGACTTCAACCGCTCTCTCATCATTGAAGAAGCTGACTCCAGCATAAACGAATGAATAACTGCATGTTTAGATGATACGAATAAAGGAGAGAGAGGTTGATACAGTCATGTCCAGAGAAGACAATGCTTCTTTAGTTCAAACCGGTTTGTGGCAAAGGAATAAACCATTGGCCCCGAGCGATTAAGCCACATCCCCTGTGGCACAGAAGGCAAACTGCAATTTGTAGTCGGATGAAAATACTGATCCAAAGCTATACCGCTCGTTTCAAGATAGTGGATTATTTTTCCTCAATTGTCTCCCCAAACTGCAGCTTTATCTATCAACATTTGAGTGTGATTTATCCTGCAATTCCCTCATTTTAGGTTTCTTAATTAAGATGAATTAAGGGTGTTTTTTTGTATTAAACATTCTTTTGACCGTTGTGTTCTGCCGGGCTAATTCAGATTGAACTGATTTAATCGCCTTTGATCCCTCCCATCACACTTTTCCCAGCCTCACGCATATCGTGTCACACGTATTCTTCGCAAGCCAATGGCCTTTGAACAGAACGCTCGCCCCACGGCAGGCTTCTGCTCCTATTTCAAGGTTCCAGCAAAGGCATCGCCGGTGACGGGGAAGATTCACAGGGGTGTTTGAACAGGAGGTGATGCGATGTGATGGCACACCGCATAAGTGATGGGCTGGACACTTCTTTTGCCTTGGTCTAAAGCAGAGTCTAATGGGCGTCTGACAGCCGGCGGCAAGACAACACTGAACGCGGTGGTCGTTAGAGGTGGATTAATGATGTGGCAGCAGGGTAGAAGACTGGTGCAGAGGGACAGGCCTCTGGTACAACATATTGATCTTTCTTTCTGATCATTGTCTTCACAGCACATAAAGCCAATTGGCTGTCTTGGATGCAATATAGAACCCCCTTTTTTCCCAAGGTCTGTCCATTTCAGCCCGACGAGTTAAAAGTTACACAATCACGACTTTCAGCATTACCTCGATTTGTTGTATAGTTCTCTAACGCGCCATTAGCAGACGTGAAGCTGAGCAGCCTTCTGTGTGTGACTCTGAAACACAGATGAAGTTGTGCTGAGAAGTTTACCACATTGATGACACTTGACAGCAGTGTTGATTTTGACAGCAAATTTTTATTTAGTTTTAGTCATTGTATTTTTAATAAAATTCCATTTAGTTTTAGTCATATTTTAGTCTTCTGAAATGTTTTAATTTGTGTCTAGTTTTAGTCAACTAAATATCATAAGATATTAGTCGACTAAATCTACTGTTGACTTAGTCGACTAAAATGTATTTTGGCGGTGCCTTGATGGTGTCATAATGGCTGATTGTACACTTGGTTGCATGCTGAAAATAGCCGATCTACAAGCTCACAACGCGTCACAGCGCGACGCGTTGTGAGCTTGTAGATCGGCTATTTTCAGAGTGCAACACCCAAGCGCAACCAAACATAAAATGACTTGTCTTTTAGTTGTCTAGTTGTCTACTAGATCTCTTCTCCACTAGTCCCTCACTAACATTTTAGTCTAGTTTTTAGTTGTTGACGAAATTGTCAATATATTTTGTCTTAGTTTTAGTCATCGTAGCTTAGTTTTTTATTTAGTTTTCGTCAGTGAAAAAAGGTAGTCCACGAACATTTTTCATCGTAGTTTTAGTTGACGAAATCAACACTGCTTAGCAGAAGCAAAGCTACGATTTGTGAGGAAAAGAAAATTGGGAAGATTTTCTTGACCAATCTAGTTCACAATATGTCGCGAGGTGCAAGGATAAATTAAGAACTGTGACAACTTTGCCCAAAATGGTAGCCTGGGATCCAGCCTGCTTCGCTACGTTCGGCGGACTTTTTTTTTTCTCTTCGCTTCTCAGTCTGGAAAGCACCCTATCTCCAAGGGAGGCGGGACATGGCATACGGCTGGAATCGAGCCGTGGCTTCTGATGTGGTGCGGGTCAGGACAAAAAAAACAGTGTTATCGTTGTGATTCGTCATTCATTTGAACAACATCCAATCAGCAACGACGTTGCCTAACGTAACATATGTAGTTCCAGTGTAGTTCTGCAAAACGAGTCAATAGCGTGCTTTCCAGACTGAGAAGCGAAGAGAGAAAAAAAAGTCTGCCGAACGTAGCGAAATGGGGACCATTGTTAATGTGATTAACAGACATTTTTCTTGAAATTGTTAAATTGTGATATTATCAGACTCTACATGGCCCAAAAGGAAATGCATATATTTAACTCAGTCTGACCAGAAGCACAGATGAAATATATCCCCACCGGTGATGAAAATGAATGACTAGAAGGGGGATGGCAAAAACAGAGGCATGGATATCCCCCCCATGCCCCCCAGCAAATCCAACCCTTTGTGGGGGCAAACGCCCCAGGCCCCAGCCCATCCCCATGGCTCACTAGGGGACCCGTGAAGGTTGTTTTTGTTTGTTAATTTTACATTAATTGTTTTTCAGTGATGATGTTCTGACCAAAGAAAAAATTATTATAGTGTAAGTTCTTTAACACTTTACAATATGGGCGTAACAAGACAGTTGTGTGTTCTACAAAATCACAAGTCATTCGTCAACTGCAACATAGCTTGTTGTCATTCCATCGTTGCATTCTATGTGCATCGACTACGGCTGAAACGGTAGTGTTGGTAATGGCCTAACCACAAACATCAGGAGGCGGCTCTTTATGCTGCTTTGCTCTCTTGGGTGTTTTATCCCTGTGTAAAAAAGGGCATGGTGCTGGATCACAGCGCACATGGCCTGTCGCTGTCCACCATGCAGTGGTGCTGAAACGTTCGCCAATCGATGCGTTGCAGAGCCTTTTCCCCCTATTATATCATGACTGGCAACCTGTTTTCTTGCCGGCGGGAACGCATCTGTGTCATTTTAAGATGTCTTTGGGCTATTCAAAAATAGCTGATATACAAGCTCATAGAGCTTGTAGATCTGCTATTTTTGAAAAATCTTGAAAATTTGATCAAATCTTTGAATATATATCTTTTTCGAAGCAAACGTTTGTAACTCAAATCTTGTTGTGTTAATTAGGATATGAGTTTACAGTCGTGAATTTGTAAGTCATTTGATAAGAAAGGCCCCCTCGAGAGTGCTCTGTGCTGAGAGTCTACCTACACCCCTGTCACTGGGGTATAATTGGTGAATGTGAATAATTTACTTCCTGTTTTTTTTTTTATAATTATCTTTTACTTCAGAAGTCAGGTTCATGTAAAGGCGGCCATAGACTGTGTGGTCGTGCTATAGGCTAGTGCGTGACAACAGAATACATCATGGGTATTGTAGGAACACAGAACAGCTGAAATAGACTGGGGAATTATCTCTGTCAATAGGCATCATATCAATATCGTTGTTTCTATAGACTATGATAATCATCAACAATTAACTGAAATGGATATCAGCAGTGTGGTAGTGTTCCTTAACTAGGCATGTAACGATGCACTCAACTCATGATACGATTCGAATCACGATTTGAGGTTCACGATTTTTCACGATTTTTTTAACTAAAATTATTCTCCAGACAAATGACCAAACCTTTTTTTATATTATTATTTCTCTTACACAAATCCAGTATTTTCTTCTCTATTATTATTATTTTTTTACATTACTGTGTTTTCTCTTATCCTCTTTTCAATAAAGTAGCAAATGACTCTTTATCAATTCTCTTACAAAGATCCTCTATTTTCTTTTGCACACGTCAGTGACAATACTGACGAATCCTTGGTATCTTTACTTCCGGGTTGCATAATAGTGACATCACTGTCGAATCCTTGGTATTATGATACTAGCCTTTCAACGTGTCGGTGTTTACCAGCTGCGTCACTACATGCTGTATTTAGATTTTTTTCATACTTGCGCTAATGAAACACTAAACAGGACTATTACTTCATGTCAACATTCAAGTACAACTATCAGAAGATGTAAACCAGGTAAAGTAATGTGTCACTCTGCAAGTTTAACAAAAGTTTTCCACCTTTCCAAAAGTTCATCACATCGCGATTCACTTTTTTATTAAATCGATTCAAATTGTCACCCGTTTGAATCGATTTAAATCGATTTACGATAAATCGTTACATGCCTATCCTTAACCACTTTAACCCTGTGTACTTCATTGACCGTAGTCTCCCAGGGGGCTATTACTAGGGCCACTACCTTTTTGCCTCTACAGTCAATCTCTTTCCAGAATTAGGATTCAAGTGGCTAAGTAGACAGGCCTCTGGCATAGTACAACTGACTCTTGCTTTCCAATCATTGTCTTCAGTACACACACCAATTGGCAGCAATGGATGCAACGTTCCACCCTTTTGCGAGGTCTGTCCGTGTCAGCTATAACGATTCGTTTTGAAACATAAAGTAAGTTAGCCCACATGCGATATGACGTGGGACTGCACCCCACTGATTATAATTAATCAATCAATCGTAATTGGTTTAGCTGTTGATAAAAGACAGGTGTCTGACTAGGATGTATGTAGTTTGGCTGATTAACCTCTAGCTAGATTGAATTTTTACAGACACCAAATTAAGTCCGGTAAACAAATAACTTCATAAGCAAGTCGTGCACGCACACTGGATTTCCTAATAGGAAACCACGAGGCACACGCCAAAGCCACTGGGTTGTGTAATTAACTCCACACTTTCCATTCAAAATAGCTACCCGCTAAGATAAAAATAGAAAATAAATTGTGGCTGAGGGAAAAAATCTGCTGCATCTATGAGGGTGACTGTGTAATTTTCGGTGGGGTGAAGTGCATCCGTTCTCACACTGTTCCAGAGATTAATTCACTTTGCTGCTTTTCCATCATTATTCATGGATAGCTCACCTCACATGCTGTGGAAATCTAATGGGTGACTGATTTTCGGGGAGCGCTTGCTTCACATTCAGAAGTGTCATGAAAGGTCTCCAATGATGGAACGCCGTATTCATGTAATGAGCACTACAGTGTTGGCGGCTATAGCCTAAACTATATAGTGAAGGATGCTCTGGGAACTCTTCAGTGTTGGCAAAAGTTCAGTGAGAGAAGCGTTCATATATCACATAATACCAGCAAACATTCAGCATCGACTTTTTTAGGTAATTGCACTTTACTTCTGCAGTTTCCTGTCGCAATCGATAGGCGCTCTGCCCTGACAAATTAAAATTAAAATGCTCACAGGTTCATCTTTTCACCAACACACCAACATTTACTGTCAGGGTTGAGACATTTTTAAGGAAATCTTCAGTTTTCTCCATTATGATTGGTGCCCTTGGACATCGCAGGAGACACATTTGGGATAAGGAGCTAATCTGGGAGCCAATCTGTGCCCGGGCTTTTCTTTCACGCGAGCGGAATTTGAATTCTCAGCATGCCTGTAGGGAAGGTGAAAATTATTCCGGAGCCATTACTGTGGCCCCCATGTCGCCGGGGCCAAAGAACTGACTGTGCAGAAGGACACTGGGTCAGGATAATTACAGCCATATTGCACCGAGATAAAGCTTTTTTTATCTGACATCCTTCAGCCGTATAGACCATGGAAGGTGCGTATCTGCCTCTGAACTGAGAAACCTATGGCTGTTGAGGGGCGTGGGGGCGGGGGGGCGGCGCCTTTCTTACATTTTATCTTTCAAAGCTGTATTTCTGTCTAAACGAATGGCATGGTAATGTGAACGCTCTTGGCTGAATAAGACCTACCAATTTCTAAATTTAATCATTGCCTTCTTTGCCCTCTGTCTACGCCCTCAAAGATCTACAGACACTTAGGAAGGCTGAGTCTTCGGCTATGGGGGGAGGCTTCTTACCTTGTTCGATTGGCACAGCGAGGAGCCCCGCTTTGTGGAGAGCAAAGAAAGTCAGGAACAAAAGCTCGATATCTCTTCATTTGGCATCGGGGTGGAAGAGCTCCTCGCTGAATTACCTGGAACGAAATGAAAACGTGGCAGGCTCCACCGGCGATGATGACCTCTTGTGCCCTTTCTGAGTGAGGTTGAGCAATGTATTTTTTTGGTGTCATGATTGTTACGCTCCCTTCTCAGTCTCATCATATAAGCAAGACTTTTGACCTTTTAGATACACCTGGAATCTTCATAGTATTATTGTCGCTGTCAGGCAGAAACCTTGTATGTCCAAAACCTGTTACTTTTCAGGAAACGGAAAAATAAAAATAACCTGTGTTCCAATGGATCCAATGTAGTTATTATTTAGGCACAAGCTCATGACTTTTCATTGGTTAAATATTTACAAAACCCACAGACAGACTTTCCACCTGGCATCCCTATTTTGGGCATTATAGGCGAACATTTTCAAATATTTAGCAAAAATAGCCACTTCACGACACGCTGTGAGCTTGTAGATCATGTATTCTTGATACTTTTGTATGACACTGTCATGCAATGAAGTAGAATATATTTATTATAGCTATAGTTATTTATTATATTCAGTATATACATTTCTGTGCAAATCTAGTCTATATTTAAGCTAATGTTGTTCTCATTGCTGTGTAGGTGATTCATACAATCTGAATTCTTGTCACATCAGGTGGTCTAACCTTATCAGAAAAAGAAAGGGTATAAGGAATTTCATAAATGCACTGTAATACAAAACAACGATTGTGTCAGTATTTAATTGACTTACAATATGCGTATGTTCGTGGACTACAGCTCGGCATTCAAGACAGTAGTTCCTGCCAAGATTGACAGAAGGCTCAGAGGTCTGGGCCTGCGTCCGACCTTAATGTGAGGCTGGATACTGGTCTGGACTTCCTGACAGGCCGTCACCAGGTGGTGAGATTGGACAGCATCACATCAGACTCACTGACCCTTAACTCATTAAGACCTGGAACACATCTGTGTGTCATTTTTAGATTTCTTTGGCTATTAAAATAATTGCAGATCTACAAGCTCATAGCGCGGCACCGAGTGCCACGCTATGAGCTTGTAGATCTGCTATTTTTTTTTTATAAATCATGATTTTTTTTTGCAATTTTGAATATATATAAATATTTTTTTGTTTGTTAAAGTGAACTGAGGATTCTACAAATGTCTTCAAATTTCTTTTTTTTTCTTTTACGTATGTTGCTATAATCAGTGGTTTCCAAACGTTTTCATGCAAGGACCCCCAAAATTATATGTATCTGGCCACGGACCCCCATCTGAAAATATGTTGTTCCAGGGACCCCCAGAAGCAAAGATTAGATTTTTTTAAATTATATATATATATATTCAAAGATTTGCACACATTTTCACTTTGTTTTAAAAAATAGCAGATCTACAAGCTCGGTGCCGCGCTACGAGCTTGTAATATTTTTTAATAGCCCAAAGAAATCTTAAAATGACACACAGATGCGTTCCCGGTCTTGATGGGTTAACACGGGGGCCCCTCAGGGCTGAATGCTGAGCCCTCTCCTCTACTCTGTACACACTCGACTGCATGGCTATATGCGCCACAGCTCCAATGTCATCATCAAGTATGTTGACAACATGATCGTCAACGGCGATGAGACAGCCTACAAGGGATGAGGTCAGATGACTGACACACTGGTGTAATGAGCGCAACCTCACACTCATGTCAACAACACCAAGGAGCTGATCATCAACTACAAGAAGCAGAGAAGACAGCACGCCCCATATCTACATTGATGGTGTCACATATGGAGGGGGTCAGTGACTTTCAAGTTTCTCAGCATACTGAGGAAGAATTGTGGTAGATTCACGATTCCCAGTGGTGGGAAAAGTACTCAAATGTTTTACTCAAGTAAAAGTATCAATACTGCAATGTAGAAGTACTCCGTTACAAGTAAAAGTCCGGAATTCAAAATTGACTTGAGTAAAAGTACAAAAGTATTGGTATCAAAATGTACTTAAAGTACCAAAAGTAAAAGTACTAAAATGTTTGAAAATAGCAGATCTACAAGCTGCGACGCGTTGTGAGCTTGTAGATCGGCTATTTTCAAATAGCCTAGGTATAAAATAGGGCTAAAGCGGTTAACGTCTGCAAAGTAACTAAAGTTTTCAAATAATTGTAGTGGAGTAAAAGTACAATATTTGCCTCCAAGATGTAGTGGAGTAGAAGTAAAAGTATGGACAATTGGAAATACTCCAGTAAAGTAAAAGTACCCCAAAGTTGTACTTAATACAATATAACTTATACAATTGGGGTGGTTGTATTTTGTCTCCCTGCTCTTCTATTTAGATCGTGTCAAAGGTCATGTCTCACCGAGACACAGGATCTGATTTCTGACCTGATGGTCAAGATTCATCCCCTGAGCAAGCAGACAGGCTCTATTGGCTTAATGGTAAAAATGTCAGCACTTGCACAGGGAACCGGGTTCAAATCCGGGGTAGAAGAGGAAAGTTACATAGTGCAGCTTTAAATTAACAGCAAAAGAGTGTTAATTTAACTCAGTTAAATTAACACTTGCGCATATTCGATGATGTCAAAAGTCTGGGAATTTATGTGCACTAGTACCTCTCTTCACAATCTTGGCTTGGACTGAATACCTATTCTATATAATTGGGATGGAGTTACCGTGCTCAAGAATATTGCCTGGACTTTCCTGGACAAAAAAAAAGAACAAAAACGTAAGACATATATTCTTGAAATGAGATATCTTCCCTTTAATGATGGGCTCTCTTATGTTGTCTACCTAATACATAATATTAAAGTAGGAACTTAGTTTACAGGCTGCAAATTGTAAGGAGATTATTTATGAAGCCCTTGCCTCTCCTGTGTCTTTTGCTGTACTAGATTCACTGAATAAGTTGCTGCCAGATTTAATTCCGACTTGCCTTGTCTGCCTTCCATCTGCAGTGATTGCAAAGGTAAACAAAGCAAAGGGAGCTGTAGGCTGGCTGCTTGACAATGAGAAAATAAATGAGGAACATATTTGCCCACCATCTTTCCACAGCTGTCATGCTCCCACGCTGAGAATTAACATAACGGGCAAACATTTATTATATATACCAAAGGCAAACACTCCTGTCTGGAACAACAAAGTAGTAGGGCTTTCTCAATTTCTAAATCTATTTTTTTCTGCCCCCCACCCCCCATACTGTCACATCTTAGTATTGGGATTCCTTTTTAAATATCTAACTGTCATTAGACAGTGGTGCAATCCCCCCAGGGAAAGGTGTCCAGAAGCAGAGTATGTGGTATCCTTACTCCATTCCTGAGTGGAGAGGCACACAGGTTATGTCAAGATATTGTCATTGGGGGGCACGGTGGCGCAGTCGGTAGTGCTGTCGCCTCACAGCTAGAAGGTCCTGGGTTCGATTCCCGCCGGGGACGCTGTGGGCGCTGGGGGGCGTGTCTTCTCCTCCGCGTCATCAGCGCCCATACCCTAGGTGGGGTTGGCGAAAGGGCCTTTCTGTGTGGAGTTTGCATGTTCTCCCCGTGTCTCCTAGGGTAGGTACCCTCACAAAAACATGCAGTAATCCTGGTCACAATACTGTCTCCCCCTGGCCAGCCGGGGCACCTGATGGAGGGGAAAGGAACTGGTTGGAATAACGTGTTCCTTCCACGGGCTACGTCCTACCGGGGTAACTCTCCCCTCTCAGGTGATAAGAAGGTCAGTTGGCTCTCATGCATTGAAGGAGGCATGTGCCCAGGATTACACAATTGGCACTGGGTGTAAAAAATGGGGTCACAAAATCGTGGGATAAAAATTTAGATTAAAAAAAAAGATATTTTCATTGGCCGATGCCTGCCAGCCCGTGCCTAATGGTTCCATGCCTAGATATACAATCTCGCTTTGGCCTCTGAAGTGGCTCTAAGTTGATGGCCAGGGTCATTCAGGTTAATGCCAATGGCCTTTTGGCAAAACTTTACAATCTTTCCCAGCCTGTTTTTGTTGATGTTCATTGCAAAAGTTAAAACTGACCCAAAAAAAATGTATACAACATTTTCAATAGTGATTTCTCAACACTGAAACCCCAACGTTCTCAAGAAAAACAGTTTTTTTGCTGATGGAGTCAGTATTGGTAAAGTCATTCTAGAATGGTGCCCATCTTACCTATAGTACGGTAACTTATGCCATTAATAAAAGTCAGGGCAATCTTATCCAAGACTGGACCATGACCCACCTCATGGTCCTGCAGGCTGACACTCACTAAATCATCACACAACTTGATTATGAATAAACCTTGATACTCTGGCAGTTATTGGTGTAAAGCAAAAATTACAAAGGCAACACAGCAGACACCTGGGGTGATCCTGCAGAACACATCCGGGCTTCAGACAAAGTGTCATTAACATGGGTTGTCTGTCCGGAAGTCAACCACCCAAAATAGTGTCCAAGTCAAAGCCAGATTGCTGTTGAAAGAGGACGAGTCATCGGCAAAGCATAATACATGCATCTACTTGCCCTCCTGTTGCCCAACAACAAAATCATGCATCAATCTGCATGTTGATTTCCATATATGTGCATTTGATGTGACATCAGTGCACGTTGATCTCCATATTGTGTGCATTTGATGGGAGGCGCCACCAGGGTCCAAGCTGGCGTAATTCCCAACCTGCCTGTGCCTCTCCTTATCAGGGCCGACTGTACGCTGTCCGACCGGTACTGGCCAGCCATGGGGCCCAGTGAGAAACGCTGACAGCCTGGAAGGAGGAGAACTGGCCGGTGCAGCCTTTGCCAGGGTTGCCAGATCTGCTTACAACATGTCGCATCGCGATGCGACGCGTTCTGAGCTTGTAGATCTGCTATTTTCAAATAGCTGATGTACATGTTAAAGTACTCATGGCCCATAGTCGCTTCTTTTGGGCTGGTTTTCCTAGACCTGGTTGCTTGTTTCTCTCACAGAATCTGGCAACACTGCCTGCATGTCCTACTTTCGGCTGTACGGCTGTAGCTTGCAGTGACTGGCTGAATGGTCAGCATCCCCCGTTCACCCAGGGCAAAAAAAGGCTGGGTAAGTGATAAATCCATATACTGCACATGTATAGCATACAATTATGAATGCTTGATCGCTTGATGAATCTACAGTATACACAATTAAATTATTTGCTGAATTCCATAGAACATGCACATGCATGTACAGGAGCATTTTACAATGACACCATTTCTTTTACTGAGAGAATTGAATTCGTTCAGGCATTCACGGCTCCATCCAATTCCCCCATTCCTTTGCATCTCTTCCATTTGGAACCACACACAGACCTGGATACAAGACCAACAGCTTTGCTGCTCAAAGTAGTCTCTCCAACAAAAGGCATGCCTGTGGTCTTGGAATTGAATGGCGTCATAGAAAAGGGCTTTATACCCTGACAAATGAGGACCAGCGATGATTCGTTCCCATTAGAATCTGCCATCACCTGAGGCTACCCTTTCTCCAAGACGCTGCCAATCTAGTGAGCATGAATAGTCTGTGACCGAATTTTCTCATTGTGCAACTGGCACACTCACATAGAGAGATCCAGAATGGGTTTTTCTCCTCCACACAGACTGCTTGAGGGAAAGAAAATGAACTCCTATATTCCACAGGGTCAAATGAAACAATTACAAACTTTAATCTCTTTTTTTTGCTTTATCCTTTTGTTTAGTTCATTTAATCAACACATTTTCCCCAGTCTGTCCACCCCCTTCTAAATAGCACTGCACATTATGAAAAAAAATAAAACATTCTGTTACATTCACAATACAATGAATGAATGCAGAATCAATTAGCTGTCACAGTTTGCGAGGAAAATAGGAGTAAAGCACTCTCATCCATCTTAGATGCTCTGATCATGTACAGATGAAGAAATGAAGAATTTTGACAATAACATCGAATTAAGATGCTGCAAGTTGGGCAGAGTTATGCAAGGGGAGCTGTTCATCTGTAATGTGCCAGTTTCAAAAGGAATATATAACTAAGAGGAGAAAGAAAAAAACACAAAAAAACTTCTTAAGCTGTGAACCTCATCAATGAGCCTCGCAACACGCTTGTGGTTTGATTTATTGGGGTTAGCGGTGCAGTGGAAACAGATATACTATGTACGGGTTCCAGAACATTTGAGTTTCTACATAATGCCCTCAAGTTAATTGGCGTATGGTAACATAACGAATGATGGAATGCAGGTGAGTCCTGTCTTATCCATTTAGATGGGCCTGCTGTCACATTATCCCTCTATGAAGAACGCTATGAAATAGGCTACATAGTATGAGCTATACATCAGTGGTTCTCAAAGTGGGGTCCGGGGACCCCCAGGGGTCCCTGAGGGGGGGTTCCAGGGGGTCCCCACCCAGCTAAATGTGTTAATAAATCATCACAATTATTTTAAGCACTTTATCCATTTATACGTTGGCTATATTCAAAAATAGCAGATATACAAGCCACGCTGAAAGCTTGTACATCTGCTATTTTTGAAAATAAATAAATAAATCTTGAATGTATTGGTCTTTTACTTTGAACATATTGACATACAAAGACTGGTCTTACTGAAATGTTATATCCACAGTTTAAGATAAATCTTAAATCTAGGAGGCACTAATTGCTAATCTTTCACTTACTATTATATTCTTCAAAAGGTGGGCTATCATTTATTATAGCATTATATGCCTAGCTATGCTCTTGCAGTGTTCTAAGAAAAATGCAGACAGTTAATAGGGGGCACTTGGATTAAGAGATCACAGGGGAAAGGGGGACTGAAACCAAAACATTTTGAGAACCACTGAGCTACAGTACAACATCCACGCTATGACAAAGCAAAATCCTAAGGCTTGAGTTAACTCTGAGAGAGTGTAAACATTTAGACACATGGACCTGATAGTATGTGTTCGTTTAAAAAAACTTGACCACTCTAACATACAGAACAGGAATTATATCACACCGTTTACGGCCTGTGTACTTCCGTTTGTACGGCCCTGTACTTCTTTGTGCACTGCGCGAGAGATCTGAAGAACGTGGCAGGCCAGCAATCGCTCACACTAGACTTTCATTATTCTCTGACAAAATACCGCCTTTTCCTTTCTGAGTGACGGCGCACTGGAAGCCTGCAGACAGAGTGCGCTGGAGGGTTTTGCGGGGGGGAAAGACTGATGACTTTTAAAGGATCATAAAGAAGCCCCGGGGGACGGCTCCGCGGAGGATTATTCAAAAGCATTTTAATTTATTGGGTAATTCTAAGGGAAGGGCTCCCCCCTTATCAATGAAACAGCTCCGGTCTGAATGTGAGTCGTGTGACATTTAATTTGCACACACCCCCCTCTCCCCCCACCCTCCCCCCCACACACACACACACACACACACACACACACACACACACACACACACACACCCACTGGAGCTGCCAGTCTTAAATAACACAGCGGGAGCCAGATCTCTCCTCTGGATGCCATTAGGAGTAATATCATAACACACTGAGTGGATGCCGGGGCTGCAGTGAGATCTGCCGCATCTGCAATTACCCCACATGTTATTGCAGAGTGACGGGGCTTAAACCACATAGCAGCGCATGAACATTTTGCTGCCAACTGGGACTTTCCAACACAATTACTGTATAATGGTAACTTTGATCCAGTGCCTGCAGCATCCAAACGACTGGAATAATTCCATCAATTCAGTTACTGTTATTTCCTCTGATTCAATAATGGTCCATATAATCCAATAATCCCCAAAAGAATATTCCCCTTTGATACACGTTAAGAAAAGCTGCTTGGGTCTGTAATTATGTCTGACTAGTAAGAGTCAGGTGTTCTTTGGAGAGGGTTAAATCGTAAGACATACGAGTTTAAGTTCCTTTCCTTTGTAAAAAAAAAAAAAAAAAAAAATACTAAACCCACTATTTGAGGATTTGGGAGTGCGCAAGGGGCGTTCCCGTGCAAAAGTTGTTATTTTGGGACACCTGCCTTACCCGCCAAACACCTGCACTACCCGTTACATTACGCATAGGTGTGGTTTGGGCGTTACAATAATAAAACCAATCACCATGCCAGATGCCATTGGCTTTAAGAGAAGACTATCCCCAATTAAATGCAAACTTACGCTCTCCTCTCTCCCTGTCTGCAGTGCTGCCAGGTCTGCTTATTATAAGCCACATTGGGCTTGTTTTTCTGTAAAGTTGCTTGTAAATAATGGTAGTTGTGGTTGTGAGCTTGTAGATCGGCTATTTTCAAATAGCCAACATATATACATATGCACATTTGTTCAATAGCCGATATCTATAGGTTTGAAGTGCTCATGTGGCCTATTATAGTCGCTTCTTTTGGGCTGGTTTTCATAGACCTGATTGCTTATTCCTCTCGCAAATTCTGGCAACGCTGCTCCTCTCGCAGGAGCCGCACTGAGGGCTTTAACATTGGACACCATACACCCGAAGTTTACTTAATAGGCTCTAGCCTTTGATTGCCTTTCAATAAAACCACATTTGATTGACATACGTATCACCTACATGTTACTGATTAGAGAGAATTTTATATTTTTGTGATCAGTTCATTATTTCCTGCGTAATCGATGAATAACACTGCAGTGTGTAATTTGGAGAGCATTGCATTGCATTTTTGAATAGACTATCATCTTATATAAACACAATTGACACAAGGAATTGACACTCTCCCTTCTGCTGATTATAGGAAAATTAGAATCACAGAGATTTGTTGAGAATTTAGGAGAGAGGGAGACCTCGAATGTTGTGCTGTTGTGTGCGCCCTGATCGACTCCAGACATGTCCATTGCAGGAGAGCTCTACCAAACCAATTTGACAATTTGGGAAAGCACTCCGCTATGTGCTTTCCCAAACTTGTGTGGCCAAAATAGCAATTTTGGGGATAATGCAACAACACGCCCACGGACACACCTCCAAGCGCAAATAATGGAGTTGGCATAATGAATAGCGGGTATAGAGGCAGCAAAATACCATTTAGGGACAGTGCCAGCTCCCTTATCCGTAATTCACGGGTAGCGGGCAGTAATTCACGGCTAGTGGGCAGTGGGTGCGGGTATAGCAGTGGGGCTATTATAGGGCCGACAGTGTGTTGAGTACTGAAAGGGTTCTTCGGTTATGTGTGTGTGTCTGTGTGTGTTGGGGGGGGGGTACTGGGTCACCTGTGAATTCTCTTTTTAATCTTTGTCAGCCAGCCATGCTACAATAAAGGCGTTTAAATGTGTCTTAGGTTTGTTTTTCTACAAAGGAAAGGAACTCGTATGTCTTAGTATGTTTGTTTGATTGAAAAAGTCCCACGGAGTGCAATAACTCGTATGTCTCTTAACCTCTGTTTCCAAGAGCTCTGTTAGCTCCTCACAACTAATTAATGTCTGACATTCCACCTGTCAATCAAGCCCCAAATTGAAGAAGGAAGGGTGCGGTGCTGCTCTTGTGATATATAAAGTGGAATTTGTCCCAAAGTGCTAAAAATACTTCCACAGACGCTAGGTGAGTGACCTTATCATGAAAGACACAATTGAAACACCCTTCAGAATGAGCGTGTCCATCACACGACTGATTGGTGAAGGGCAGATGACAGCTTTGATGGAAAGGTCACTTTGGAGTTGCTGTGTCATTGATTTCAATATCTATTTCAATATCAATGTCAAACTCAGTAACTTTATTTCATTGAACTTTACTTTTTTTAATATGTGCATGAAAATGAATGGGTTGCAGTGTCATTAAAAAAAGCATAAACGTATTTATGCATCAAATGCATAAATACTGTAGTTATATATCAAGATCTGTTGGAGCTCAGCAGGAAGGAATATCATATGGATATCGTATTTTATATCATATTCCTTGGCATTATGTACTGTAAGGTCAGCCTTGTGCTCTCTCCGTAAATAAATCAAAATATGTTTGTTCTCCACTGGCTTTTTTGACCTGTTCTCTACTGTGCATGTCTGATCTTGTATCTCATATTGTGCTTCCTGATATCTCCTTGTAATGGAATAGCGATACAAGTAGAAAACAAGTTAGCTCTACAAAGGTCAGTATTTGAATATAGTGCTCCAGTCCCGAGGACACGTCAACTCAAGGTCACAGAAAATCAACTTTTTGTACCACACGAGAATAAATAATCGCAGATTCTTTCTTCGTTTTGTCTATACAGCCTCTCAGCCTACCTTCTCCCGTTCTCATTTGTGCGGAAAAGGTGCCACAACACAATCTCCTGCCAGCTTCCCACCCACAAACACTGCCATTATGTTATAACAAAAGACGGTAGCGCTGCATGGCTCCAAAGACTCACTCAACGGGAGCTCTTAAGTAGAACAGGTAGGTAGGCCTATAGATAGAAACATTATATCCAAGAAGTCGTGCTTGATTTAACCCATTTAGACCGGGAACGCATCTCATTTTTAGATTTCTATAGCTATTCAAAAATAGCAGATATACAAGCTCATAGCGCGGCACCGAGTGCCGCGCTATGAGCTTGTAGATGTGCTATTTTTTTTAAATAGTGAACATTTGTGCAAATCTTTGAATATATATATATTTTTCAAAGTGAACATTTGTAACTGAAATCTTTGCTTCTTGGGGATTCTACAAATGTCTTCTAAACAGTTTTTTTGGAAGAAAAAAAATGATATAATATATATATCAGTGGTTCTCAAACTTTTTCATGTCAAGGACGCCCAAAATTATATGTAATTGGCCCTAGACCCCCGTATGAAAATATCTTGTTCCAGGGACCCCCAGAAGCAAAGATTTGAGTAAAAAATTTATATATTCAAAGATTTGCACACATTTTCACTTTTTTTTTCTTCTATAATAGCCAAATAAATCTGGGGGAAAAAATCCCATTACAAATAAATCTTGTAATGGGTTAAAATCTCCCCCCCCAGTGGTGCAGACGATCAAGAAAAAACTAAGTTTTGACCTGAAACTCTTTTTTCTTCTTCTTTGAGCAAGGGCCAAGCCGTCGCTGTCGGGGAATTGAACCCATGGCCTCTGCGCTGCTGGGTGAGTGCTTTACCTCTTGCTTATATATTCTTCGTAGCACTGGTGTCATGCTAATAAATTCAAATGCTATCAGGAGCGCTTATTAGCCTAAAAAATACTGACTGCACTTTACGTAACTCTGCCTCTTTTGTGTTTGTTCTACTGCACGTCTTTGACCCCTAGGAGAGAGCTCAGAAAGATGAGTGGAGTTTTCTCACTCCAAAGGAATGTCAGCATCAGTAGAGAGGGTGGGGGGAGTGGGGGGGGACTGCCAGCGGGCAAAGACAGACACGGTAGACAAGCCCCAAAGCTTTTGGAGGATGAAAGAGACTGTTACTTAATGAGCAACTACCTAGCTTCACTGCAAATCCCGAGCTCACACAAGTTTGGCGTTTTTTGTTTGTACCTATGCTAGAGCCTTGCTGACATACTCGGTAGGAGGTTGGAGCGCGTGGTCGTGTGGCATTTCCCTCTGGTCATGACATTTGCTAAAACATCTTACATCTTACAATGATTTCAACCCTGGGGTGCCAATTGCCTGGCAGCAAGACGCAGTCACGCAAGTTCGATTCCCGCACCAAAAGACCTTTGTTGCGTGTCACTCCCCATCTCTCTCTCCTGTCATTTTCAACTGTACTATCCAATAAAGGCAGAAAATAAGCCCCCAAAAAACAATGAATTCAACCCTGAGTGGCAGAACTAAAGCATCGCCCTATACACTTCCATACGGAAACATTTTGTGTATTTCCAATTTGGGAAATGTCGTCTTCAACCATATGTCACTCTAATTTGGTAGAAAACAGGAGAAGGGGGGCGGTGAATGACTGCAGACAGTGTGGCAGAAGTTAAAATGAATGGGCGTCGTAATTATGCCGGGAGATTCCAACAGGCTTGGAGATAATTGCATAATTAATCCTACATCTCAGTCAAGTTCTCCAGAACGAGCTCTATTCATCTCTCTCTGTCAGTGCCATACACTTCTAATTAAAAAAGCGACAAAAGCTCTGGGAGTTAGTTCGGCGATTCGACACCTTTGTATCAACCGTTATTCGTACAGACTGAGCCCCCCGCCGTATACTTGTTTGCAATGGTCCAGGTGTCGCAAGGGCTTTCTACCACTGCACGACTGCCTCTGTGTCACTTAACCCATTGAATCCGGGAACGCATCTGTGTCATTTTAGCTATAGGCTGCACTAGCCTTCCTGCTTTCGTGTATAGAGGGGCGGGTTTAAAATCAGCACGGAGAGAATGCGCCTGATCCCATTGGTTCACCGATCTGTCCGTCAGCCCCCACCCCGTCAACACAACATTACGAGCGACGCCCACTGCACTCTGGTTGGTTGGGGAAATGAAACGCTTCCTATACCGGGTACACCGACGCCGAGATAATGCCAAGAGCTTCAGAACCCTTGGCATAAATATACATGGCAGACGATATATGTAATATGCACATATATCGCCCGTTCATTCTTTTTCCCTGTGTGTTCCGGAAGCCTCCATTTCTCCTTGTCCCCTGGGGGGAGGAGGGGTGGGGGGGGGTAACACTTGCGGTGATGTGAATAAATAAGAAACTTGCACAGAGTTCTGTTTGCCTTACACTCAACAATGCCAGAAGATGAATTTGGGTAATTAATGCGACCCACTGCCGACGCTTATAGGCTAATTTCACGAGTGTTGCATCATTCTCTACATCTTACTGTATACCGTTAATAATTGAGGGAACTCAATGCGTTTTGTATTAAGGAGTATATCTCAGTTTTGTACTGAAGATACTTAATTATTGAATGGTGTGAATCATTTGGTTATGGGGCCACTGAGACGCAGCAGCATTAAGAGGATCTTTTACTGAAATGGCACTCTGAATGAGGAGACATTCTTGGGAGCGTAATTGATTCAGTGACTTAACTTTGATTCTCTCTCTAGGAGGTAAATGCCCAGGATTTGGGGAACAGAGAAAGACCTTAATGCAGGAAAAAAAAAGTACAATTTAGGCAGATGAATTACGAGAGAAGATGAAAATCTATTTGGAAAGGTGCACTCAGTAGTGCAAATCTCCAGCAGGGGGCATGCACCCTCCCTCCCTCCCTCGCTCTTTATGCCTGCTGGGGCATGTTATTGCAATGTTTTGGGCTTGTGCACGTGTATGAAAAGGCACAGGGCTATGATGCTGGCTGTTGATTCCTTGTGGCGATTGTTTTTGCACAGGTGGAACCAAAAATCTGTGTGGGATTCAAATCATTGGTTCTCAAAGTGGGGTCCGGGGACCTCCAGGGGTCGTTGAGGGAGTTCCAGGGGGTACCCAGCTAAAGGATAGATAGTTAGGAACCAAATTGACCCTTATGGGTCTCTAACTCTGAGAGTGTACAAATGGAACCAAATGGTTCCATTTGTACACTCTCAGAGTTAAATTAACATTGATTTTACAATATAAGTTGGGTACCCAGAGATGGAAATGCCATTAAATGAGGGTCCGTAGCCTAATGCATGTCAAACAGGGGTCCTTGAAATTAAAATGGTTGAAAATCACTGTTAGAGACGTAAAAAACTTCTCTTATGGGGCAAATGGGGGTCCGCGGGCTAATAAGTGTCAATTTGGGGGTCCTTGACCTGAAAAATTTTGAGAACCACTGATTTAAATGACAGAAGCCCCCATATCTGTCCAAAACAGACCAAAAAATAATGACGTAGGCTAGTTAGAGCATGCAGCCAAAACCGGCTGACAGTCAGTTTATGAATGTAATATAATCCTTGTGTTTTGCACTCCATACAGTAGTGTAGTGCACAGGCTTATGGAATAATCTCACAGTTTTGGCATCACTTGCAGTTTTGCACTCTGGCCTATGGCAGGAAACAAAAGGACAAACATCTTCAACTTCCATCTTCATGTTAAAATGTGTTGTCCAGCAGATTACATGTGTGACTAAAATGTGTGCAATATAGGCTAATTCACATCATACTGCTTGTGCAGAATGTTGATCTTTCGTTCCTTCTTTTTCAATGAAGTTGAGTTTATTTGATTTGAGTAAATGAAAAAAAAAAGTTGTGAGATATAATAGGACAACATAATGTGCCAATAAAAGACTACAGTGGAATCTCCAAATGTCTTTCAACTGTTATTTTATGCCTGTGAGCTGCAGTGAACTTTTGTTTCATATAATAAACCAAGCTCTCTCTTACTGTCAACAAAGGGGACTGCAGGATAGCTTGTGCCAGTGCTACACCATAATTGGTGACCTATAACGAAACATTTGACCCCAGTGGCTGCTGTTTTAATCGTTAAGATTGATCCTATCCAGTGGCCGTAAAAAAAATTACAAACCAGCCTGTTTACCCGAGATACATAAATGATAAACGTTGATGGGATTTCATGCAGCCTCTGCTTCTGATGGGATGGCAAAACAGGAACTATGGAGTCATTACAGTGTAACTATAGCAACCAACATTAACGTTTCCTCTGACTTCTGACTCTGACGGGCTGAGTTGATTGAATTGAATTGATTGAATACTTTATTAGCAGTTTGCAAAAAAAAAGGCACAGGAAAGTACAGTTCAATGCAAGGTCAGCTAAGAGGATTTAAAAGCCAAGAAAGCCTATGGCTTGTTTCCATTGGGGTCCTTTGTACTCAAGGAGGTGAAGTAGAGTAGGGTTTTACACTCCTTCACGGCTTTTGGTAGGACATTCCACATCTTTGTGGCATAGCAGGAGAACGAATTCAAACCCTTGTTAGTGCCAAATCTGGTTTGAACGTGATCAGTGGAGCTATCTCTGGTGTCATGATTGTGGACTTCATTTACGTTTTTGAAGTACAGTACAGTAGTACATGGGTGTCTTATCAGTGTTAATCTCTCAAGAACAGATTCTGCTCTGCGTTTGAATCTGTCGGTAGCCATGTTGACAACCCGTGCACATTGGCTACAAGTGGGCGTGCCATCAGATCAGGAAGCAGGCCGCGCTTTACCCAATCAAATGTAGTGGGCGGGATTTACGTGTGTGCCGTTCCTTCCCCACTAGAAACAAACCGAAACTCATTTAACAATAGCGTCCTCGAAGCCGACAAAACCACGGAAAGTTAGTAACATTTTAAAATTGCTCTTTCATCATAGAAACAAGTGGGTTTATAACCAAAACGATCCATGTTCTTTGGGAGAAATGGTGTTAAGTGTTCCGTGGAGAAATATTGTTAGTGGGAATGAAAACATAGTCGCACCACCGGAAGTGAAAGGCTGAAGGCAGACCAAAACCGCGGTTTCCCTGAGCACGGGTCCTCCGTTCAGCTCCGCCCAGAGTCAAGTGAATAAGTAAAAACAGCAGAGGGCGCTGTTTTTCCTTTTTATTTGGCGATGGGTTCCCAGTGATGCGATTGCAAGTTGCTGTACTTTGTCTTCAACCATGAGCCGTCCGACCCTAGCAAAGTGAGCAGGGGTTAGATGAGTCGTAGATGTAAGGCCAAGAGGTAGCCTTACCAGTTTTTTTTGGGATGTCTGGAGCCTTGTTTTTAAGGCCTTTGTGGTGTTGTGGTACCATGAGGTGGAAGCATAGTCGAAGTAACCTTGGATGAATACTCCTTTTAGAGTCCTCAAACTATTTTTACTGACCAGAGAGGATAAGGATAATTCCTTATAACAGGACGTTCATGAAAGTCCTTGTGGTCTTGTTTCCAATGAGGGCCTGTGAGCAATTAGGGGTTAAGAGTCTTGCTCAGGGACAAATTTCATTTCATCGACACATATGCTGGCCTGGCCTGGAATCGTACCTGGGGCAACCAGGGCCTCTGGCTCCCTAGGCGGGCTCACTAACCACTCAGCTATGGCCGCCCCAGGAGATCCTATACAAAAAAAATGTTCTTTGGTTGATTTTATCACTGGAAAGATTTGCCTCTAAAATGGAACCTAGATAGGTAATTTCCTCTTTTATTGTGATAACATTGTCACCCACTTTGATTGTGAAGCCGTCGGCCAATTGCCCGGGTTCAATTTAGACCCTAAGAGAATAGATTCCGTTTTTTCCCAGGTGTAATGATAGTTTGTTATCAGAGAGCCAGGTGCAGATTCTACCGAGTTCAGAACTAAGGGTTTTTTCAACCTGCAACCTGTCCCTGTCCAAGACCAGCAGAGGTGTCAGTGGTTCTCAAACTTTTTCACGTCAAGGACCCCCAAAATTATTTGGCCACGGACCCCTATCTCAAAATATTTAGTTCCAGGCACCCCCCAGAGGCAAAGATTTGAGTTACAAATGTTCGCTTTAAAAACGTATATATTCAAAGATTTGCACACATTTTCACGATTTCTCAAAAATAGCAGATCTACAAGCTCATAGCGCGGCACCGAGTGCCGCGCTATGAGCTTGTAGATCTAGTGTAAAATAATGCTTTTTATCTCAAATCTAAAAATGACACAGATGCTTCTCTCTGTCTTAATGGGTTAAGTATATTTTGATCATACTTTTGCACTTTTACTCAAGTACATTTTGAATTCCTGACTTTTACTTGTAACAGAGTATTTCTACATTGCAGTATTGATACTTTTACTTAAGTAAAATATTTGAGTACTTTTTCCACCACTGCTATATAGTCTGAGTCTGAGTGGTTATGATGCTCTCAGTGGACCAATGATTGGCATGTGTCTGGGGCTCCCAGAGCAGCCTGTTAGCGGGGGGCTCTTCCTCCTGGCCAGCTGTGATGACGGATGTCTGGGGGGCATTTCAGAGATACTGCCCTTGTAAACTATACGTGTTCAGCTCAAAGTCACTGCTCTGATGGCTAAAGCCACAGGGAGCGCCTGCTGCTGGGCTACCATTCAAAATCAGTTAGGGTCCTGCAAAGACCATATGCTTTGCACCGGATCAAGAAATGAAGAATGAAGGAGAAAAGAAGGATGAAGAAACAGGACAGACATTTTCAACCAGGATTCTCCTGTGAAACGTCGGCGTGAACTTCAGGAGGGAAAAAAGAGAACAAGTATTGAAAACATCATGGATTGGGGGCACGGTGGCGCAGTCGGTAGTGCTGTCGCGTGTCGCCTCACAGCTAGAAGGTCCTGGGTTCGATTCCCGTCAGGACGCTGTGGGCGCTGGGGGCGTGTCCTCTCCTCCGCGTCATCAGTGCCCATACCCTAGGTGAGGTTGGCGAAACGGCCTTTCTGTGTGGAGTTTGCATGTTCTCCCCGTGTCCCCTAGGGTAGGTACCCTCACAAAAAACATGCAGTAATCCTGTTCTCTATACTGCCTGATGGAGGGGAAAGGAACTGGTGGGAATAACGTGTTCCTTCCACACGCTATACGTCCTACCGGGGAGCCTCTGCTAACTCCTCATGCGTTGAAGGAAGCATGAACTCAGTTCGGGGCTCTCCCCAGGCTGGCAGAGGGAGAGTAGCGCCCAGGATTACAAGCTTAGGCATTGGCACTGGGTGAAAAATAGGGATACAAAATCATGGGATAAAAATTTCAACAAAAAATAAGACATCATTTGGCATCCCGTGGGGGACGGCAATTGCCACTCCTATAGCGTTTGCATTTAACCTCAAATCCAGTTATTTTATGCATATTTTTGCAGATATGGCTCAAGCGGTAATTTTTTTTTTGTGCCAGATTCTAGTTTTTGTGACGCCTCTGTAGGACACCAATTAAAACTCAATCTATGATTTGCTTGCCGTGGCATTTCACAGGCTCTATATTTGAGGATCTCGCTTAAGTATTCACCTCCTCCATTTTACAGTGCATTACTTATACAGCGTACAGGCCCTGCAGGCCCCGATTCCTCACGCTCTGTAACGAGGGCTATCCCTCGCTGACCACCTCTCTAAGCACTTTGCCGGGGTCCCCGGAGACGAGGCTAGCTGCCCAGCTCGCAAGTGAGCGCTGCAAAGCGAAAAGATAGAATTTAGCTCAATCAAAGCTGCTGACCTCAGCTCCTTAACCACCCCCATTAGCCGCCCAGATATCTCTTTGCATTCCCCACGCTTGGAGTTTGCTCCGGGGTTGGTGCATAAATTTAGTAAGGATGGATGCTCGTTCTAATTAGATTTATGGTTAGAAAATGTTTGGGGACGTGCGGTATATGGCACCGCTGTTTCGTGATTAAGCTCGGAATCAGGTCAGACGAAAATGAGCTGCATCAAAACGCTCTTTGATATTTATGAGTTGTGAAAGTGAAACAAGGTGCTAGGCTATGAAATTTAAAAAAAACGTAGACATAAGTTTAATTTAAAAAAAAAAAATGTTTGCGGAAATCCCCAAAAGCAAGCATGTTCAATCGATGCATGACTTCAGAGGAGGGAGAAATCCTTAGAAATACTTTAAATGTTTCTCCAATACCTCATATTCATCTCCTGAGTCTTAACTCTATAGGATATATTTACAGCTGCAGTGATACTGACATTATATATTATATTACTGATACGAGCCCTAAGCCCTAAGCTGCACTGTATACTGTTTACATAATTTTGGGAAACTGTTGTCAACGGTTACAACCATTTCAACAAGTACGTAGTAGTTGTCTGTTCTTGCCTTCCTGTCCAGTAATAAATCCATTGTGAGATCAGTCATCCAGATAGGACAACAAACCCAACAGAGCAGACCTTTCATGCTCTGGTGGCTTTGGTGAAACAGAGACGTATAGGCTACACCGTAAAATCCTCAGTGTTCGTTTGACTCGGAGAGTGTACAAATGGGCCCAAATGGGCCCAGTGAGGTTGACCCTGAAGATGTTACTGTGCGCCGATGGGCCTTTAACCCGCTCAGCCCGGGAAACTTTCTGTGTCGTTTTAAGATTTCTTTGGCTATTCAAAAATAGCAGATATACAAGCTCATGAGCTTGTAGATCTGCTATTTTTGTGAAGTAATGTGTGCAAATATTTGAAGATAATATATTCAAATATTTGATATATATATATATTATATATATTTTTAAAGCAAACATTTGTAACTCAAATCTTTGCTTCTGGGGGGGGGGGGGTCACTGGAACAAAACATTTTGAGATGGGGGTCCGCGCGCCAAATACATCATCTAAAAATGTTTTCTAAATCCTAACAGTATGTTGCTAAATCAGTACTTGTCAAGGACCCCCAAAAGGATATGTATTTGCCCGCGGACCCCCATCTCTAAATGTTTTGTTCCAGGACCCCCAGAAGCAGAGATTTGAGTTACAAATGTTCGCTTTAAAAAAAATATATATCAACAACAAAAAAATACGATTTTTCAAAAACAGCAGATCCACAAGCTCATAACGCAGCACTCGGTGCCGCACTATGAGCTTGTATATCTGCTTTTTTTTTTTATTGACAAAGAAATCTGAAAATGACACAGATGCGTTCCCGGTCATAATGGGTTAAAAAAAGAAAACACTTTCGAACTCCCAGCAGTCACTTCACCCGTTTTATTTGTTTGTCCTTTACAATGCTTACAACATAGAACTGCAATTAAAATTATATATAGAGAGTTTGCAGTTCATCGGGCACATGATTGAGTTTAGATTGATGAGAAGAGATGGGAGGCTGCATTGCACCAAAAGCAATGTCAGCTCATTCATCATCTTATTCATGATGAAATATCTCATCTGTGTATTTTAGGCAACACAACTCCAGCAATCCATCATCAACCTCAGTCAGGCTTCAAGACTAAAGGAAGGGCGTAAAGCAGCGCATATTATTAGCAAGATCATTAATAACACTAATAAGCTTTAGAATTAGGACTTTTCACATTCCAGTGAGTGCTTAAGCCACAGCGATAGCAATCATTGTTGATGAAGAGACCATGGTTAAGAATCAAGAATCGAGACGGGTTTATTTGTCACTCACTCATAAAGGTACAAGCAGTGACAAGTTGGTTTGGACGTGTTCTGCAAGACTGTACTAACAGAATAACCAGTGGTGTAAAGTAACTAAGTACATTTACTCAAGTACTGTACTTAAGTACAATTTTGAGGTACTTTTACTTTAATGGAGTATTTCCAATGTTCAATACTTTTACTTCTACTCCACTACATCTCAGTGGCAAATATCGTACTATTACTCCACTACATTTATTTGAAAACTTTAGTTACTAGTTACTTTGCAGATATAAATTATTAAATTATAAAACATACATTAACCACTTTAGCCCTATTTTATACCTAGGCTATTTGAAAATAGCCGATCTACAAGCTCATAACGAGTCGCATCGCGACGCGTTATGAGCTTGTAGATCTGCTATTTTCAAATATTTTAGTACTTTTACTTCTAATACTTTTAAGTACATTTTGATACCAATACCATTGTACATTTACTCAAGTAGATTTTGAATTCTGGACTTTTAGTACTTCTACATTACAGTATCGATACTTTTACTTAAGTAAAACATCTTATAACACAAAATAACAAGATATTAAAATTTAATATCTTGTTATTTTGTGTTATTTCCAAAAAATATATATTTTATTTATTTAATAAATAAAATAAAAATAAGAACATTATAGAAAGTACAGGCAAGCATAATACCTATAAAACCTATAGCATATATAGGTATGTTATGGTATGGTCATGAGTCATGATTCAATTAAGATTTTCACAAACCCTTTTTCTCATTCAATTAGTGCTTCCGCTATAAGGGACCAGGAACACGGGGATGCTGTTGTGTAAGATGGTGTGTTTCTTTGAATGCAGCTGCAGCAGAGTGAAACAGAATTACAACCCGAGTCCCACCTGGCTGCTGTGAGGCTCAGAGGAGTCAGCTAATTGAATAAAGCCCACGCGCACCGATTGAGTCTTCCACTGTGACCTCGCACAGTCCAAGGAACATCCATTTAGATTCCATCTGCTCAGAATTAAGGGCATGCGCGGTCTCATTTTAGCACCGGCTGCTCCAAGCAAAACAATCGTTTGCGAGGGGGAATCACATAAGCAGTGCCAAGTGCTTCTACGTGAAACGAGAGCAGCTGCCTGACACAAGAGGACAAATAGAAAACATGAACAAGTTATACTGTCACCAGATGTAGATGAGTCGCATGGACTGTTGTGGCGTTTGAATACTGACCTCGAACTTTGTGTTTCATGTTGCCTCTATTATTTTCTTTCAAAAGTCGTTTTACGATAATATCATAATGATGATATTATCATCAGGGATGAATACAAGTATCATTGAAAAATGGATGAATAAATACATCTCAACACATAATTTCAGACATGACCAACAGACCCACATAAACGCAAACCCAGCTAGCCTAATCATAGGTGCATTTTAAATTGGGAACAATTGTTTTTAATACAACATAAAATGACATAAATAAATAAAATACATAATTTATGAATAATAAAGAAGATAAAAAATTAAGTAAAAAGTTTAATTAAAATAAAAAAGGAGGTGGGAAGAGGTGGCTACTCAGAAACTACTGTAGAGTCGCAATGTAGCAATTTTCAGAAAGGCTTTTTTTCCTGTAATGTTATGACAGATTTTCCTCCGATTCATGCAAGAAATAATATCTCTCTAATCCAGTGAGATTGGGAGAGCACAGGGCAGCATATTTCCATTTGAGCAGGATAGCTCATTGTGCCAAGTAGAGAGGCAAAGGCTAGCACGTCCTGCTTTGTTTTGGGTAAATGTTATTCCTCTGGGACAACACCAAAGGATGGATTATACAGAGTTGAGAGACTAATCAAAATGGAGCAAGTTTTTATCTCATCTTATCCAAACAAATGAATTAACTTCTAATAAAAACAAAAATCAAAACAATGATAAGTGAGATTTCATCCAAGCCAACAGCATCAATTCACATCAAAACAACTTTGAAATCAATCACAACCTGCGTGAGCCTGCCAAGCAGCGCGGCATAACGAGGGAACACCGTCAACCACGATGTCTTTCCATCACCAGTGATCATATCTCAGCCTCAGTGAGAGTGTCATATTCTTGGCTTTAATATTTGGTTTCCTCCCCTTGGAGCAGACAGGCACAAAGCCACATTAGCATACAGCATGAATAATTAATGAACACAGAGCTTTTGTACAAAAGCTTGTGTTATTCGTGTATTGTATAATAAAAAAAGAGGCCTCAGCATGCCAGGCATGATCAAGCAAGTTTCTGACTTGCTGAAAGTCGCACCATTGTCTTTGAGTCCTTGTCAAAAAGAAAGCATTTTGTGGATGTCTCAGTTAACCCTTTAAGACCGGGAACGCATCTGTGTCATTTTAAGATTTCTTTGGGCTATTCAAAAAATAGCAGATATACAAGCTCATAGCGCGGCACCAAGTGCCGCACTAAGAGCTTGTAGATCTGCTATTTTTTGGAAAAATCATGGAAAATCATGGGTCTTTGAATATATATATTTTTAAAGCGAACATTTGTAACTCAAATCTTTGCTTCTGGGCATTCTACAAATGTCTTCTAAATCCTAACAGTTTAAAAAAAAAACGTATATAATATCAGTGTTTCTCAAAAATTATATGTATTTGGCCGTGAACCCCCATCTCAAAATATTTAGTTCCAGGGACCCCCAGAAGTTGTAACAGAGTTAAAAATGTTTGCTTTAAAAGATACATATTCAAAGACTTTTTATGATTTTTCAAAAATAGCTGATCTACAAGTTCGTAGCGCGGAACTCGGTGCCGTGCTACGAGCTTGTATATCTGCTATTTTTGATTAGCCAAAGAAATCTGAAAATCACACACAGATGCGTTCCCGGATTTAATGCGTTAATTGCAGCGTACACAGTGAATGAAGCTCATTTTGATTGGCATGCACAAAACAAATCAATCATTTCCCCTGTGATGTTATTATGTATGGGCGGATATTAATTGCTTGTAAACGAACATCGCTAAATTGTGTCAAATTTACTGATTCCATCCCCTCATTCATCTCACAACAATCCTCCCCCAATTGTGTAAAGAATAATCTGAGTTCCCAGAAGCTCTCGCTTGAAAACGGGCTGCAGCAAGAACTTCTGGTCCCAAGCTATGATGTCTGTGGAACAGGAAATGGGAATCTGTGCAGATACTAGGCAGTAGGGAGCTCTGACTGCTGAACACATCCCTGTATAGCATTGGAACCCAACCTGGGGTCTGGGCCTTCCTTGGGGGGGGGGGGTGTCAAAGATCACGTGGCTATATAGTATATATGTAACTATACGGAAGGGCGGGGGCTTCCCACCGCCACTGGGCGGGGCTTTCACTCTACAGGAGTTGGGGAACCAACCCCTTCGGTGGGGGTTGTCACATTCTAATACGGCCAGAAAACCCTATTCCAGCACCGGCCTCGTGGCGTGCCTCGCTAATCATTAAACTACCAACCCCAACCTCCTGGGATCAAGGGCGCCGATACTGTGGGTGCCTCGGGGCTAAAGCACCAAGAGGAAATGACGAGCACCCATCACAAACTCATCACAAAAAAAATAAAATAAAAAACCTCCGATATCTTCACTTCATGGAGTACATTTTTGGTACCAAATTAGCGCGCGCATGCACGCGTTGCACACCCAATAGCGTGGACATAAATCGGCGCCCCTGCCTGGGATAGAATCCCGCTGTCAACACTATTTTTCCAACAACCGCAGACAATGTTTTTCGCCGATAAATTATAGTTTTTGACCATGACGTAGGCACGCCGAACGTGCCGAACGTTGTGAAGTTGGCTTGAGCCGACCAAGTTATGTACCGATAGGCACAGAATCGTACATCATGTTGTGGGGAGAGCTTTTGCCCCAACTGCCACTCAAAGTGACTACTGGCCAATCACAGCGTGTCTATTCCGGGAATTTCCCAACTCCCTTGCATGCAAATAGCTGGCGAGGCCTTGTCTGTTTGGCAGAAGTGAGAAGTCTCCCCTGAGGGCTTTCTGCCAGAAAAGGGTGCGGAAAGCGTCTCTTTCTGACAAAAAGGGGGTTAAATAATGTTTATTTTATATATGCTAAAAATGTGTTGTACTAAGTGATACATTGATAGCTTCCCAAACAAGCTGCAATTGCTCCTCAGCAGTCCACTTCCTTAAAACTATATGTAAGCCACACCCTGCGCAAGCTGGCTGCAAGCGACAGCGAACACAGGTGCTGGTGACAGCTACACACATGGCAATACATACTGACAAAGTCGCTGCCGGCACGAGCGCTATTAGGCTGATGATGACACAACTGTTGTTCTCCTCCCCTCCCTCTGCCACACAGGTTGAGGAGCACATCACTTCATGCCTGGCTCTCTTCCAGCCACCTCAAGCCCTCTTCCCTTCTAGTGATTACATCCTGGTGGCTCCTGTTCCAAGTTCCGAGTTTTTTGGACATTAACCCATTAAGACCTGAGAACTTCTAAATCAGTCGTTGTCTCCGCCAGGCTGAAGGCGTGGCCAAAGACAACAACTGATTCAGTCTATGTGTGTCCGTCCGTCCGTCCATCTGTGAACAGCTAATCTCCGATTAGGCCGATTCGTGTTTTTACAAATAACTAGACCGATTGTCGTGAAACTTTGCATTGCTCTGTCCTTGTATCACTAGATCACACATGGGCAACATATGGCCCAGGGGCCGGACCTGGCCCTTTGACCATCTCAATCCAGCCCGCCAAGTCCTCAAAGAAAAACAAAACGACCCCCCCCAAAAAAAATCTACATTTTAAAAGGCTGCCGTATGTTAATAATTTTGAGGAAAATGGTTTTAACTCGACTCTAATTAATAGTACTAAATATTTACCATTTGAGTACTATACCTGCATTTCTCCATTCGTATGTACTCAAATGTTTTATGTTTATAATGTAACAGTGAAACAGTCAACCTTGAGTCCATATTTATAACATAATGCAATGTGTTTGATCAGTGACCAATGGAGTGGTGCATATCAGATAAGATGCTGTATACATTTATAATAATAATATAATAATAATAATAAACTTTATTTGTATAGCACCTTTCATTACATGAAATGCAGCTCAAAGTGCTTTACAGAGCAAGAATACAATTACGGTTGCAACCAATTTAACAATAAAGCAAAAAATAAAATAAAAGCAAAAGCATAAAACAACATTGAAATATGCAATACAGTGAGGACTTAAAAATCAACCAAAGAATCAGCTAAAAGCAAGAGTGAAGAAATAGGTCTTGAGCTGTGCTTTAAAGCTATCGACAGAGGCTGCCTGTCTTAGGTGTAATGGGAGTTTATTCCACACTGTCGGTCCGTAAAAGCAGAATGCTGCTTCACCGTATTTTTTATATGTCATTGTAGGCACCTAGAGCAGGTCAGCACTTGAAGACCTGAGGGGCCGGTTTGGAACATATCTCTCTAGGCAGTCATAGAGGTAGGAAGGTGCCAGACCATTTAGAGCTTTATAAACTATTAAAATAATTTTAAAATCAATCCTAAAAACAACCGGGAGCCAGTGTAGTGAAGCTAGAACTGGAGTGATATGTTCTCTCATCCTAGTTTTAGTTAAAATTCTGGCTGCCGCATTTTGAACAAGTTGTAATCTGTCAGTTGTTTTCTTTGGCAGGCCAGAGTAGAGTGCGTTGCAGTAATTAAGCCGAGAGAAAACTAAAGCGTGGATTAACGTTTTTGCATCGTCTAACGACAGATAGTCTCTAATTCGCGCAATATTTCTAAGATGAAAGAAAGCAATCTTGGTGACATGATAAATGTGTGTATTAAAATTCAATTCAGAATCGATAATAACCCCCAGGTTCTTTACTGTGGTGTTACTTTCTACAGCCAGGTTACCAAGTCTACTTATTATTGATTCTCTCTGCTCACTGGAGCCAATTATGAGAACTTCTGTTTTATCCTCATTTAGCTTAAGAAAGTTCTCACTCATCCAGCATTTTATACTGGACAGACAGGTCAACAATGGGTCTAGAGCACAGGGGTCGTCTGGAGCTACCGAAAGATACAGCTGGGTATCATCAGCATAGAAATGGAAGTTCACTCCGTGATCGGCGATGAGTTCTCCCAGCGGTAGTATATACAGGGAGAACAATAAGGGACCCAGAATTGAGCCCTGTGGAACACCAGAACAGATGTCGTGTTTGTCTGAGAGTCAAAGTTAGCCAGACTGACAAAATAGCTTCTGCCTGTTAGGTAAGAGTGAAACCAAGACAAGGCTGTGCCTGACAAACCAATCCAGTACTCCATGCGTTGTAGTAGAATTGTGTGATCAATCGTATCAAAAGCAGCGGTTAAATCAAGGAGTAGGAGAACGGATACATTTTTGTCGTCAGCGGACACCCTAAGATCATTAATTACTTTTACAAGTGCTGTTTCTGTGCTATGACCTTTCCTGAAGCCAGATTGGAATTTGTTATGAACCTTATTGTTCTGTAGGAACACATCCAGTTGATGAAAGATAGTTTTTTCTAAGACCTTGCCCAGAAATGGCAGATTAGAGATTGGTCTATAATTACCCAGCACCAATGGATCAAGGTTGTGTTTCTTGAGTAACGGCCTGACTACAGCCGTTTTCAGTGAGTCTGGAAAGACGCCTGAAAGTAGAGAGCTGTTTACAATTCTTAGGATATCTCCAATCACACTGTCTGAAACCTCTTTGAGAAACGGGGTGGGTATTGCATCCAGTGAACAAGATGATGATGTCATCTGTGATATAGTTTTACGGAGTTCCTCTTCATTAATTGCGCAGAATGATATTAGGCTTCCTCTGGAGTGATCTACATTTTTGCACCATGCACCATTTGCCGCATTTGCTGTGCTAGCAGCAACATTCATAATACCAGCTCGAATGCTAAAAATGTTGTTATCAAAAAAGGATGCAAACTCATCACACTTAGCTTTAGAAGCAGGGAGCGACTCCTTGTAAGCCTGGGGGGGGTTTAAGAGATGTTCAACGGTAGAGAATACCATTATAGGCTCATTTAAAAGTTGATAAGGCATTGACGTGGATTGTTTTATGTAAGTAATATTTTTATTGTAAGGCCAAAGTACACCAGAGTGATACAGTACAGTACAGCTGTAAAACAATAAAAACTGAACAATTTTCAGTTAAAACATTTTGTAACTGATAATTATGGTTGTGAAATGTGTGGCCCTTCACTCACTTTATCGAAGTCAGTATGGCCCTCTGGAAATAAATGCTGCCCACCCCTGCGTTAACGCATCGAATTCTGCTAAGTCCCAGCCTGCCAACGACGAGTTTGGGTTTTCAGTGGTTTTCCACTAGATGGCGCTGTTACCTATCCTATGGATGATGCTTTCACTGCCTGATGACGACAGAACCGGAAATGACGTTGTTTAAAAGAATAAAAGCGTGTTTACTTCCTGTTTATTTCCTGCAGTGAAATGGCCATATCTCTGCTAGATCTCCGTTCCTCCTGCTTTACAGCAAAACAAGCCTCATTGAAACGGCCATATCTCTTGAATGGAGGACTATTTCCCCCCCCCTCTACTATGACACCCGCGTGCGTGCAATGAGCCGATGTCCGTGAGGACGGCGGTCGCAGAGAATATTTCAGGATTTTTCAAAGGTACAGTAAAATCGCTGTTTTTGCTGGCAGCAGTGGCACACTATTACACTATTGATCTGGCAGTCAAAGAGTTAATAAAGGTTTACCTTGCAGGTCGACTATTTCTGCTATTCGTCCTACGGCGCATTAAGGTTGTACGCTAGCTTAAGTTGTTAAAATGCATTAGCATGACTTGACATGGTAAATGTCCAGTATGTAGACCATGGCAACTGGCTAATCGTTATCCATCTCGGCCTCCCCTCTGCTCTCCGTTGTTGAGCAGACGGCAGAGTCGCCAGGACTGACATCCCAAGAGAAGACCTTCTGCCGAGAGAATGTATACTCAGCAACTCCTGGCTCTGACCTGTAATCTGTGGTTAGATGTGAACATGATGATAATGAAATAATATTTGTCAGTTATTAGTCAGTAATGCACCATGTCGAGTGAAGGATATCATGCGTCTTTAGACAGAAAAGTCGACTTGTTACCTTGTCCTGGGGACGGGAAACTCATCAGAGTGTTCTTCACATCCTCTGTCAGTCTCACTTCACGCCGGCTCCACTCTCTTTCAAGCAGCTGCTTCCATTCTGCCTTTAAGTCATTGGTGCGGTCCAGTTCCGCAAGCAAATCTAACAATTAGAATGGCGGTTTTAAGAAACTTTTGAGTAAGGAATTGCACAGAATTAATATGTAGGATTAATCAATCAATCAAAGCTTAGTGTTAGTTCAAGTTAACACAGTCACACCTATTTAGAGTTTGAATTAAATAAGAAGCTCACCAAATGCTCCTTTGTCCTTTCTGAAGTATGTCTTCAGTGAATGTTCCATCAGCTGTGGTAAACTCAGCCCTCCTGTTTCAAGCTCTTCTTCCTCGAGTGAATCCTCTGTCTGGAACTCCTCTCCTGGACTTGACTCTGTTGTTGAAACTAGAAAACACAACAGTATGAAAATTGCAATATAGAATCTATTGTATATTAATTATATTTTTTGGCAAAATGCTTATTTCTCCAAATCATTACAATATAATACATACATGATATAATGTGGCCCATACTCCGATTTGCATTTAACACGGGCTGCACGGTTCTTGTGCATATTCGGTACATCATGGCTCGCCACTCTTGAACGTCCCATTTCCAGTTCATCCGGAGGACACTGAGCAGGTCTTTGAGCAGCGGATCTTCACCTTGGTCTGTTTGGTTCTTTATGTCCCCTGGAGGTGGGATATCCTCTGGAGGTGGGAACGCTGTGCTCGGATCAAAGGGAGGGTGGCCAGGTGCTGCAACTGTGTCACTGATCAGTTCAATCAGATCACTGATTGGCCCCTGATTGGCCCCTGGCCCCTGGTCTTGAGCCAAGTTGTCAAATGCAAAGTATCTGTGGTTACACTTGTCAACGAGCCACCTGAGAGACTCGCCTTCGCTCTCAATGTGCTCTTCAATGGTGTACTGTCCCAGCCACTGAGCATCGGTGAAAACCACAATGGTGTGTTCCCAGACCTGTTCCCCTAGCAGCCTCATGTTGTCCTCTGTGATCCTCCGCTGTTCTTCAGTGAATGCCGTGGCTGTCGGTATCATCAGAAGGAACGCGTGAGGATGTGGAGAACACAGACTCACAGCTCTCCTAATTTCAGCCTTGACCGAGTCTGACGTGAGCTTGGCCGGAAAGAACTTCCACCATCCTGGCGTGTCCACAACCGTGATCTTCTGATTACCGACTGTTCCTTGTTTTTTCAAACACTTGATTGTTTGTTCTTCATCTCCCGAGTTGTTGAGGATGGTGTTGCGGATGATGCTCTTTTTGGAAAGGACCCATCCCAGCAACACAATGTTTAACATGTTGCTTACAGGCTTTCCTAAGAATTGTATGAACATTTTGTCAAAACCATGCAAAACTTGTAGTTTTCATTATGATATTTTTTTTCTGAGATGACAAAAAAAGACGTATTTAATACTTTGTCATACAACAGTGTCACAACATATAATGACGTGATGGGTTGTGAAGTTGTTAATTTCTGCATTTCCCCCCAAAATTGATTATTTTATTCATATACATTATTTTTCATAATTTAGTTTGATTAACTGTTGCACCCCTAGTCAAAACCTCAAAACCTACCTCTGGAGAGGTTTCGTTTGTTTTGTTCATCCATCCTTCTCTGTTGCCTCTCCACCCCCTTCACCTTGATGGCCTTCCTCTCACAGATGAGGTCTCCCAGCAATCCATCGTCGATTTCAAAATGGCCGCCACCGTTTCGCTCTAACATCTTGTCAATTTTCTTCATTAATTCTGCTGCCTCGTCGTCCGAAAAGCAGCTGTCACTTTTAAAGTCGGTGAATCTGTGTTTGCATTTTTCCACCAGCCACTGCAGAGCCTTTCCCCCTCTCGCAATGTGCTGATCAATACTTTTGTCTTTGAGCCAGCCTGTGTAGCCAAACAGCACAATCGTATGATTCCACACTCTCTCTCCGAGAAGGTTCATATGTTCCTCCAGCGATCTCCTGGATGCTTCTGTGAACGGCATGTCCGCCTGGACAACCAGGATGAAGGCATGAGGTCCAGGGCGGCAGTGGGACACACTGAGCATGATCTCCATCTTGGTGACCTGTGTCGTGTCACATGGTTTGTAAGCCCTGTACCAGGCAGGTGTTTCAACCAAATCAACATTTCTACCGCTTATTTGTCCACGTGTACATTCGCAGTGAGCAATCCCTATGCTGGGTTTTAATTCTTCTCGCCCCAAAATGAGGCTCGCGGTCGATCGGGCTTCGTAGGTCTGTGATCCCAGGAGAACGATCCGGAGGTCTGAAAGGGCTACAGACAGAAACACATACAGAGACTTAGATTAGATTAAAAAAACTATACTATGCTGCCAAAATACTTTTTCAGAAGTCCAACATGATTTCCAATATGATTATGTTGATATGCTGGTGGTAGCAGGAAATATCCAAATGGCATTTAGATGAGCACACTGCAATATCTGATTATTTTATCAGAAGATAAGAAGAAGATAAGATTAAGATTAAACCAGTTTTAACATTCGCGGCCAGGCTACTTTATGCCTAGTTTTCAGCCTTCCTTTGACCATCTCAATCCGGCCCGCCAAGTCCTCAAAGAAAAACAAAACGACCCCCCCCCCAATGCTGTATGTTAATAATTTGGAGAAAAATGTTTTTAACTCGACTCGAATTAATAGTAATAAATATTTACCATTTGAGTACTATACCTGCATTTCTCCATTTGTATGTACTCAAATGTTTTATGTTGATAATGTAACAGTGAAACAGTCAACCTTGAGTCCATATTTATAACATAATGCAATAATCCAATGGTGCATATCAGATAAGATGCTGTATACATTTATAGGCTCATTTAAAAGTTGATAAGGCATTGACATGGATTGTTTTATGTGAGTCATCTTTTTATTGTAAGGCCAAAGTACACCAGAGTGATACAGTACAATACAGCTGTAAAACAATAAAAACATTTTAAATTCTTCAATTTTCAGTTAAAAAAAATTGTAACTGAAAATGTGTGGCCCTTCACTCACTTTGAAGTCAGTATGGCCCTTTGGAAATAAATGCTGCCCAACCCTGTCATACACAGTATAATTCTACATTATACAGCTCAGTAATATGAAATTATTTCTATAATTTAGTGATTAATGTACACATTTTATGGCAATGTTTAATTCTTACTGACAGATTTGAGCACGTCAAGGTGCATACTGTAGGTAGTGTACGACCACATTCTGAGCTTTAAAGTTGCAGTATATTTTTTGTTCCCCTCTTTTACTTTTTGTTAAGTTAAAGTTTATACACTTACCCTTTTGGTTCTCAGGTTCCATGTCTATCGTAAAGTCTTCTTCGTTACTGAAATGATCAAAGCAAACGTTTGTGTTGCATGATGAGGCTGTTCCATTTACAGTAGGTCTTTTGCTAGGCTGTCAACAAGGGTAAAGCTTTGCGTGTGCCAGTATAACCAGCTTATTATCAATGCCTGCAAGAACCTGTGCGTCCTTTTTTTCCTAGTTTTTAATCTGTTTGCACAGTAAGGGGAGTGTTCCTGACTGTGCAGACTGAAATATTACCGTAACTCTTCATACTCCACCTCACTTCTATAGCACTTCTCTTTTCTTGTATATTGCCTAATTTATGATCCTTCATGCTACGTTGTTGTGCGCCAAAAATAGATAACGTTCAAGCTCACAACACATTGTGCGCTTGTATATCTGCTATTATCAGCATGTGAAGCGGTCGACCAAGGGAAATATAAATCTCACTGGCAGCTCTTAATCATTACTCAAGACCCGGTTCAAGGTTCAAGGTCTCTATTATTACTGGTATGGGTGCATGAGACTACAATTAGTTTTCATTCATTGTAGCAGCAATAATAGTAACAATAGTAAACCTATGCAACAGGGAGAATAGCACTAGCAGCATTATCACAAAAAAAACAGTTGTTTGTTTAAACAGTTCTAGCTCTTAAATAGTTTGAAAGTCCTGTATGCAAGCCAATGTTCTCGTTATGTTGTTACCACAGCAACCAATGTGGATGGGTGGATGTTTGAATACCCAAATACCATCTGATCACTTGAAAAAAAAAGTCTGTGATATAGATTTTTGGAATGAGCAATTTCCTAAAATAGAACAATATAAGCCCCTTAAGATTTTTATCTTTTTTCCCCTTATTTGGTGGTGTTAAGTTATGAGGGGTCAATGGAATTTGAGTAGTGTCTTTTTGCCTCTGTTGATAAACATAGTACCATGTGAGATAGCACTGCTGCAGAATAACCCTAACCCATTGATAAAAGGAATCCCAATATGACGTTGTGTTTTCTGAGTTAGTGTTTCTGATTCTGTTAACGATCCCGGTTCTTGATTCCCATGCCTATTCATAGTGTGAAGGAAAGTAAATAGGGATGGGGGACATTTCCAAAGACAAAGTGTATATTCCACTCAACTTAAGTCAACTTATCACTGTTATTCCCAATGGCTCACAGTTCAAATGTACCCAAGCCTATTCACATGTACAATTCTCTTCAGAGTTTAGCAGTTAGTCGTTATTGAATATCCAGGGAGGCCGGCCGGCCGGCATAAACGGTGCCTTCCTCCCGCTTGTCTTAACAATTAGCTTAAAAGGCACCTGGGAGATTTGTAGCTGCCTAACCTATGAATTCACTCAGTTTTCCTCTGATAGACACAGTCCACAAATAAATGTATGAATTCGTTGGGAAAGACCATAGCGAGCCACTGTAACGTACAAAGCAAAATGTACCTTTCAGCTGACAGGGCTAGAGTGAGTGAGGGGACTGCGGCGAAAGAGCAAGCTGGGGTTTTCCTTTCATGTGTCGTGCCATAGTTCAAAGGGACCCCCCCCCCCCACATACACACACACACACACACACACACACACACACACACACACACACACACTCACCATGGCCCCGGAGAAGCTACCCACTCATTCATTTTCTAATTGGGAGCAGACGGGGGCGAACGCCCCACCCGAGGCTCGCCGCCGCTCCGACACATCACTGTCTGCTTCCTCAGCTGGGACACCTCGGCTCTCATTACTCTCGCCGGCAGGGAGTCCCTCTGGTGGCCGCCTTTAAAGGACCTGTCGAATATCGGTTCAGCCTTATCTACACCACGAAATGAATAGACTTGTACGCAAACGTGTCGTCCCCACCCACGGGCAAACAAACGATACGGCAGTGGATTCGTGAGGTTTAGCCACTGCCATTGTCGCCCCTTCCCTCCCTCCCAGACACATCACTGCTGTAACCAGGGTTGCCAGATCTGCTTATTATAATTTCCCCGCAATATTTTGTTTGAAAATAGCCGATCTACAAGCTCACAACGAGTTGTGAGCTTGTAGATCTGCTATTTTCAAATAGCTGATGTACATGTTAAAGTGCTCAATGTGGCCCATAGTCGCTTCTTTTGGGCTGGTTTTCCTAGACCTGGTTGCTTGTTTCTCTCACAGAATCTGGCAACACTGGCTGTAACTGTTGCTTCTCTACATTTCATGTGTGTCCCATTGCAAATGCCAAAGGGGCCAGGGTAGGCGACGCAGACGCCACGCGACCGGCATACATCATCAGACGGCAGATGTTATTGCCACATGCGTTGCATTCTTGAGAAGGCCATGTCGCGAAGACACTGCCTTGTCTTGAGAAGTGACAGGTGCATTCAGGGAGCACAGACTACACTGCCATGCCTCAAGCAAGGCCCGTCGTCTATATATCCACAACTAGGAAGCGATTGGTATCAACCCCAGTATTTGCCTGTGAATGCTTCCATGGTCTGCATGTTAAAGCGGTTCACCATTGTGTGCCCACAGCACTAATGATGTCGACAGCAGCATTTTATTGGAACAGCATGTGTTTGGGAAATGCTAAATCAGACACTACAGGGATGTGCGGGCTTTGACGGGCTTGTCACATATACGCAGATACCGTTACTTGCGGAGGTTGCGATGATTACTGAACTATAACAATCATTTCCAGCCAGACAGTGAAAATAGTTGGCTTTCAATGTAGAATATCCCTCATTAATTTGATATCCAGCCAGGCCTAGTTGCAAGCCACAAACAAATGCTCGTGACAGCCTCATCTGGGGCAATTGGCTGCATGCCTGTTAAGAAGCTTACAATTGGTTCGGGGGCCAAATACAGACAGTGAAGTATTAACCCAAAGGTTATAACAGAAGAGACAGTTTTTCTTCTATTCTGCCCACTGTAATCATATTTCAAGTATTTTTATTGTGTGGCTTTTTTCAACATGGTAGCAAAATAGCATATATTTATTCATGTTTGAGAGTAGATGTGAGTGTGTTTCCAGCCCAGCAGGGCAAAGTGCCAAGCCATAAAAACTTTCACCCTGGTGTCCCTATTTTGGGATTGTCATTATATGTGAAACCATTTCTAACACAAAAAAAAAAAAAACTAGCACAGTTTTCAAAAATAGCACAAATAGCACAAGCAAGCTCACGCCGCGTTGTGAGCTTGTAGATCAGCAATTTTCGCTATTCGACGTACAACAAAAAACAGGTTGAAGTGGTTGAACTGAGTGCCACGGTGACTTTAGTGCGACTTAACAGTTCCCGTGACTTCAGAAATCTTCTCTGCAATCACTTGTTGCATCATACCAGAAATAGTTCCTGGTGAATAGAGTGATGTATTACAGGGAAAACGCTGCCCACAAAGTTGCTACACTTGCTGGATTTCACACCGGAAATCTCCAGGTGCCAGCACTCAGGGGCTTTTGGTGGAATTCATCTGTGATGTTGCAGCCTCAGCACTTTTACTCTATGCTCCTCACTACAACACTCTGTTATAACATTACATTCATAAAGTGCCATATTTTCTTACAGCCATATCCAGGAAATACAGTCACCCATTAAAAACCCACAACAGTGGGGCCGTATGTATTACTCTGGGTACTCACGGTATACCTATTGTAATCGGGCCTGTGTGTGTGTGTGTGTGTGTGTGTGTGTGTGTGTGTGTGTGTGTGTGTGTGTGTGTGTGTGTGTGTGTGTGTGTGTGTGTGTGTGTGTGTGTGTGTGTGTGTGTGTGTGTGTGTGTGTGTGTGTGTGTGTGGGCGCGGGCGCGCATGCGCTTCGCACACACATGCATGCATGCAAGCCTGCATGTGTCTTGTACAACCGTCTGACTGTTGGCAAACAAATTTTAAAATGGACAGGCTGATTTTCATTGGTTAAAATGATCAAAGTTCATAATCAATGTCAAGGAAAAAATAAAGAAATTACATAGTCGGATCGGAATGGAAAGAAATAGATCAACAGATGTTGATGTGGGCTGTGTTTATTTTATTTTTGGTGGGGTATTGTGACAGAACTAATCGGGATATATATTTTGCAGACACCAATGTCGTCATGAAAGTCAAATAATGGCTGAACGATATATCGGTCTGTCTCTAGTCTTCTCCTCAGCTACAAATACAACTGCACATGCCATCCCACATTCCCCGGGTTCTTGTTTTATGCCTATATGCCTGCACAGTCAGGTTAGGTCATTCCTGTCCCAGACAGTCCTTTGATGGATGTTCACAAACAACCCAGACCTTGCTCAGAGAAGCCGCAAACACAACGGTTGAACGAACATCTGAAGCAAATGAATGGCAACTCGGTGGTGGATCTCAAAGGGTGCAGAGGAGATGCCGACGCACTTCAGATTACACAGACATTGACTGAGGGGCTTTGATGACATTCCTGCTTTAACTAATGTTGACAGGACTTTGTTAACCAAATGCCGATCGATTCCATCGTCACGTTTTGAAGTGACATGCGCATCAGAAGGTTTGGTTCAGGCAGAGAAGGTTGAGATTGAAAGGCAAAACAAACTGAAAACGAGCTTATGGGACTTTTAACTCCCTACAGCAAACAAAACAGGGAAAAAAAGAAACGAAAAGACAAGACAAGTCCTAATAACAAATGAAGTGGCCTCTTCACACATATCTCACACAGCAGAGATCTGCCAGTCCCTCTCTTTGTTTGTGTGAGGCCGCGCCTCTGTTGCCAAGTTATTTCTATCATTCAAGAATGAGGCATCTCGGTCTCCCTTGGGGCCCTGGCAGGCACAGACTAATAAGAGCTGATGTGGCAGCCACTCATTATCCGCTGATTGTTAGCCCAAGGACAAGTCAAATACCCCTCTCTCACTGCGGAGCAAACACGTGCGCACATAATGCATGTGTGCACAGCAGCACAAGCACCGCCATCACCATATCCGGAGTGGAAGGCATCAAATGCGCCCCAAACACATCATTTATATCTGACATCAGCTGTAACACTTTCAAAGTCCAACCATCCATTTCTGAGCCTATATATATGACAAGCCACACAGAGATTTCTAGCCCGGAGCCTTGATAGAGGGGGAGAGCGGAGGTTGGACGTGTCAACAGCTTTCCTTCAGGTGATGACTGGCCGTGATGACCCGAGCACTATTAAGTCTTGAGTAAAATGCAGTGAGCCTCCCATTACCTGTTTGTCTTAGACTTCACTAGAGTAGCCCAGGAAAAGCAGTCACGCGCTCGTAGCCTCAATGCAAAACGTTATGTATTGTAAATAGATAATGTTTCAACATGACAGTCTTCTTCAGGGCATTGCTATAGAAATTACCTCATCACAAGGAATGGTGATAAAGATGAAAGTGTTTAGCGGCACAGAGTCTGCGCACGGCACTATTGGGTGGTATTAAGCCTCTAGTCTAGATTATTCATGAGTGTGTGTTTAGGTGTTACATTAAATAAACCAAGATCGGACTGTCTACTCCCTTTCCCTTTAAGAGAACCGGTGCTTAGTCTACAGGCACAGATGCATTTCTATTTAGATGACGGGTTGGAGAAGCAAACAATTATCAGCTGTGGAAAATCGAGCAGTAAACACATACGTCTGGGATTTCTTGACATAACTTAATAATCACTTCTCATTCTCAGTAGATATGTTCTTCTTTATTTAAACCACCACTTAAAGGATGACAAAAACATACGTTCTGTGCACACTGTGCCAGAGCTCTATGGATATTGATTGCTCACAGCTGTGCATTGAGCAGAGACAGAGACAGAGAAAACAATGCCAGGAGGCTAGTATGGATTCACAATGTTCTTACATGACGAAAGGTTCAATTTCAATAAAGATCGGTAAGTAACCTGCATGTAACACGTGCAACACTGTGGACCCAATTACCAATCACTGGTTACCAAACAAACACATATCCAAACTAGAAAAGGTGCTCCTCGGAGCACAGGTCTCCGCCAGGTCAGGTAGGTTATTGTGGCCTCCTGGTGGCGCTATAATAGGCCAATGTGAAAAGGGTGCCATTTCTTCCTAGGTCTTTCAATCGGACACTGCATTCATGATTTGAGCCATTTTGTTCCAAAAATTTGTTTTGCTAAATTACACCTGCTGGCGGCGCTATAACAGGCCAATATGAAAAGGGTGGCGTTTCTTCCTCGGCCTAGTGGGAAGCCAGGTGGGCACAAAATTTCACGGAAATGGCATGCGTTGATGATTTGAGGCATTTTGTTCAAAACGAACCAATCCTGCAGACTTTTGAAGCCAATGTGGAAAATTGGACAGATACGTGTTTAGATATTGTGAGATATTGTGTACCGACTTGCGTGAGGTTTGGACAAAATCTGTAGGAGTAATATCCAAAAATATGTTTCGCACAAATCGGCGGTGGCGCTATAACAGGCCAATCTAAAAATTCGGGGTAGAGGTTTGGCTTTGGCATCCAGGAAGTGTGTGTGCACAGTATCGCAGTGGCCGGGCAAACGGTGCCGGAGATTAGCTGTTCACAGACAGACACACGGACACACGGACGGACGGACGGACACGGTGCAAAACATACTCTCGCCATGCCTTTCGGCCTGGCGGAGACAATAAGCAGAATGGGACCACATATTATTGTACTGTCAGTGATTAAAGTAGGTTACAATTAACTGAAAAAGTTTTTCATCTGAAGCACACCCACCACAACCAGTTAGACATACTGAACAACAATCAAAAATAGTTATATTTGCACATTTATTCCAAAACAACTATTAGAGTCAATGGAAAAATAAATGCTTTCTCACAACCTCAAGAGCCGAATAGCTTGAGAAACCAGCAAAACTAACACGATACAAAGATGAAAGACTGGGTTGTCAATTGGCAGTGGTGACTGCACTGCAAATCTCGAGCATCAATTTAGCTCTGATAGTGTAAATTTGGATCAGTAAGGGTACATTTTTACCCTCTGTTGGTAAAATCAACACTTGGGATTTTGTAGTGTTAATAAGTATTTCTTGATGGAGAAATTAGACAGTGAAGAACTACACCTCCTCTCCAAGGGATAACTAATGTACATTTGCAACAAATGGAGTAAACACACATATGAACTGTATATCCTTACAGAGGCATACAGTATATCTAGGGTATATAGAATTCACAGTAGAGATTCAGGGCTATGGTCGTTTATCAAAGGAACCTTGTGTTAAGTAGGCCAGTCGGAGCCTTGAGTATCATGGGGATGTTTAATCAAGTTGTTTGTTTGAGAGTTTGTCTAAAAAAACGGGTTCTAATCATGTTTTTGACAGCGCTCCATCAAGAAACCATTCGTCAGATGGATCTTGAAGGTCTTGATGATATTCTGAGGGATCGGTGACAACGTTTCGGCCATTTGTTCTTGTCTGAAAATGCTGTCCCTGCAACTAGGGAAGCTGTATTCGCGCTGTCAGCTCAAAACTTGGCAAACAACTTCGAAAACGTTTGAGCAAATGAACAACTAAGTACTGACTTTCCCAGGCCGGGGGACACCATGCAGTATAGATCCTCACATTCCTCATTATTCGATATCCGACTTGGCGATGCTTCTAAAGCTTGTGCCTTAATGCTTGAAAAGTTTGTAAATCTGTAATAACTATACAGTGCTGTGCCTTGCAACCAGCCTCCCGGTTGAGGTTTGAGGTTTCCCCTATGTGATTTTGGACGTTGAAGCATGGACTTTCCGCGGTAGTAGCCTGTCTGTTGCAGGTGTAGTAATCGGAAACTTGAGATACTACAGTTTTAACCCATGAAGACCTGGAACGCATCTGTGTCATTTTTTTATTTGAGCTAAAAAGCATTATTTTACACTTCGGCTATTCAAAAATAGCAGATATACAAGCTTGTAGATCTGCTATTTTTGAAAAATCGAGAAAATGTGTGCAAATTAATATACTTATATTCTTTTCAAGCGAACATTTTTAACTCAAATCTTTGCTTCTGGGGGGTCCCTGGAACAAAATATTTTGAGATGGGGGTCCGCGGCCAAATACATATCATTTTGGGGGTCCTTGACCTGAAAACGTTTGAGAACCACTGATATAAAAAACATAGGTTTTTCAGAAAACTGTTGGGATTTGGAAGACATTAGCTAAGAATCGCCCTCAGGTCTTAATGGGTTAAATGAATAGGGAGCCTGTTATTTCTCTCTCTCTCTCTCTCTCTCTTTCTCTCTATCTCTGTATCCATAAAGAATGCATACACACAAACACATACAATATATAGAAGGAGGACTGAGTTTGGGCCATCTTGTTTTGCACAAGTCTCATACATGGTAGGCACCTGTAGCAGCTACTTGCTGGGTGACCTTGAGCCCAGGCCTATGAGCAACATGCTATTTCAGATAGACCTCCCAGAAACACACGACAAACACTCCTCCTTGGATTTACAGTATACATGGCAATTAAACTCACTTAATGCATGGACACGACTGCACATGATGGCCATTTAGTCAATGGTACGAGACTGAGTTTTATGCACGCTGGCAACGCAAAGTGTGGAGGACATTTTTGACCTCATTAATCCATTAAGACTGTGTCATTTTAAGATTTCTTTGATTATTTTTTTTAAATCGTGAAAATGTGTGCAAATCTTTGAATATATATATATTTTTAAAGCGAACATTTGTAACTCAAATCTTTGCTACTGGGGGTCCCTGGAACTAATTATTTTGAGATGGGGGTCAGCGGTCAAATACATATCTAAAAATGTTTTCTAAATTCTAACAGTATGTTGCTATTTCAGTGGTGCTCATGTCAAGGACCCCAACAATTATATGTATTTGCCCCCCAGAAACAAATGTTTGAGTTAAAAATGTTCGCTTTAAAAACATATATTCAAAGCACTAATTTTCCAAGATTTTTCAAAAAATAGCAGATCCACAAGCTTGCATATCTGATATTTTTGAATGGTGAATATCTATGAATGGTGCGTTCCCGTTCTTAATGGATTAAATGGAACGCCACCGTTATCATTATCTCGCCGCCACATCTCAAACTCCTACGAGAGTTTCAACACAAGGCTTCAATCTGAGGAGCCCTACCAGGGTGAGCCTCCCCCTCGTTTATCATTTAGGGGAAGCAATTTGCAGAGCACCTGTCCCAAGAAGCAGCCTATTAGGGGCCTTCGATGAAAGAGGAACGGCGGGACTAATGGCTGAGAAGCAGAGCTCGTTTAGAGAAATATTGCCTTCCTTGGATTGTTTGATGAGCGGGCTGGGGCTGCTGGGGCCGTTTTCCTGCAAAAGGAGCGGATCGCTGTTCAGTCAGTCATTTGGACCCAATATTCCTAGGTGAAGTGTGTGCTTAGTCAAGGCAGACGCGCTGATTGTGATTAATGTGCTCCTGTCGTTTCCTCTCCACTGACCCAAGGTCTTGGTGTCCCTCCCGGGGAGATAAGATTGGGGCTTCTGTTCATGAAAAACGAGATCCGATACTGTACCACTTTTGTTAAGCGCGGCAGAGTAGTATTTCTGTCGCCCGGTACCTTAACAGCACTATCTGCATTCAGCACGGCAGGCAGCGCGTGGTTTAGCATCTGTATTTACCCAGCCACCACCTCACTCCACCTCCCTTTCTCTCGTGGCAACGCCAAGTTTGAGGATCAAGGTAATGCATTCAAGGATTATGGCTTTTGTGACGCTGGCTCTCCCATGACAGTTCAGAATGAGGACTGTGTCTATGCGGTGCAAGGGGAGGGGGGGGGGGTGTAGGCAGCTCTGCGCCCACAGTCGCCTCGCCACGCCAATCTTTAATTTCCCCTAATTTGAGCTCGATTTGAACCTCTCCAGTGCGATCATAACGGCACGAGTGCGCAGTGTTGTCCAAAAGACACTCAACGAACAACCAGTGGTGGACAGTAATGAAGTACATTTACATGAGTGCTGTATTGTACATTTTTTTTAGTATCCGTATTTTACTTGAGTAGCCTATTTGTTTTTCTTTTGAAAGCTCAGGACTTTCACTCACCTACATTTCAAAGGCAACTACTGTACTTTTGACTCCCTGCATTTCTCGGAATTGATATTGAAAAGAAACTCAAGCACACAATAATTTTTGATTGAGCAATTTTCACTTGCAGTGAAATGCAGTGGTGGAAAAAGTACTCCATTATTTTACTAAAGTAAAAGTATCAATACTGCAATATAGAAATACTGTGTTACAAGTAAAAGATATTCAAAATTTACGTAAGTAAAAAAGTATTGGTATCAAAATGTACTTAAAGTACCAAAAGTAAAGTACTCATTAGGCAGAATGTCCCATTTCAAGTTTTCAAATGTATACAAAGTATTTTGAAAATAGCTGATCTACAAGCTCACAATGCGTCGCATCGTGAGCTTGTAGATCGGCTATTTTCAAATGGTCGAAATATATAGGGCCGAAGTGTTTAATGTATGTTTTGTAATAATAATAAAAATCTACAAAGTAACTAAAGTTTTCAAATAAGTATAGTGGAGTAAAAGTACAATATTTGCCTCCGAGATATAGTGGAGTAGAAGTAAAAGTACTGGAAATTGGAAATACTCAAGTAGAAGTACAAATACCTCAACATTTTACATAAGTACGGAGTTCACCCAAAAAATTACTTATTTTCTATCAATTACACACCCCATGAAGCCTTGATTTCATGGATTTATTTTTATTTTTGTGGCATTCCTAAGACAATAATTTGATGACCGTGTGTATTTCCGGTAGGAGACACAAATAATCTACTTTGTGTCTCCTACCGGATACATTAGCCGGTAGGAGACGGGAATCAAATTATTAGCTTAGGAATGCGACAAAAACTAAAAATAATCCATGGATTCAAGGCTTCATAGGGTGTTCAATTGATAGAAAATAAGTCATTTTTTGGGTGAACTCCTCCTTTAAGATAGTAAAGTAATAATTGACCAGGAATATATTTTGACTCAAGGGTTGAGTACTTTGTGCACTACTGCGAACAACACAACCCCTCAGAACGCAGTGGGTTATTCATATAATAGCACTCCCCTACCAAGACACAGTCCTCAATTGGAAGCTGCAATTGCACTGGCATGGTCGGCAACGGTTCACATTCAATAACATGAATAATGTGTTATGTAGTCATGGGGGACTTTTGTGAGTGTTAGGCATGCATGCATGTGGAGACTGTCCACGTTCAAAAGTCGTTGTATTATTGAAAGGAGAGAGAAACTGTGAAAAGGCTGGGCTCTAGCTCTGTTTGGCTTATATCATTCCTAATGTGGGCGTCTGCCATTTTGTTTGTGTCGCAAGGCCGAGAGTCCCTGGGGCTTTGCAGCTTTCATGTGTGATGTCTATGTTGTCAAAGACAAGTCAGATCCGTTGCACACTTTTAACTAATCTGAGAGAGCAAGTAAAAAAAAAGATAATGCATGGTTTAAATGCAAAGTAATTGCATCTCACAGTGACTGGAACAGAGGTGCTTGATCCTGTTTCTTTTTGTTTTTTTTACATAAAAGCAAAGCTCTCAAAGATATGCTGCAACTGTGTCACATGCTCTGTTAGGGTCAGACCGGGAACGCATCTGTGTAATTTTAAGATTTATTTGGGCTATTAAAAAATAGCAGATATACAAGCTCATAGCGCGGCACCGAGTGCCTCGCTATGAGCTTGTAGATCTGATATTTTTGGGGAAATAAATTGTGAGAATGTGTGCAAATCTTTGAATATATAATACTGTATATACATTTTTAACTCAAGTCTTTGCTTCTGGGGGTCCCTGGAACAACATATTTTGAGATGGGGGGGGGGGGGTCCGTGGAAAAAAGCATAACATGAAAAAAACGTTTGCGAACCACTGATATTATAGCAACATACGTTTTTAGTTTTTTAGAAATTAGGAATTAGAAGACATTTGTGGAATCCCCCAGAAGCAAAGATTTCAGTTACAAATGTTCGCTTTGAAAAATATATATATTCAAAGATTTGAACACAAAAAACTCAAGGTTTTTCCAAAAGAATTGCAGATCTACAAGCTCATAGCGCGGCTTGTATATCTGCTATTTTTGAATAGCCAAAAGAAATCTAAAAAAAAGACACACAGATGCGTTCCCGGCTTTAATGGGTTAAAAGACCTGCTGTGTATAAAAGCCGGTGGGGCGTGGGTGTAATAAATACTGTTCATCAGGTATAATTTTCAAACACCAGGAACTCCACAATGTTGTTTCACAATTTGTTCGGCGCCACTAGTACCAGCGGGCAGGAATAATCTACAAGTGTGATTGTGGCTATAATGACCATGTTAATCCTCTGTACTCCAGCGGGGCTTTGGGAGAGCGTTCCCTGTGTGTTCACCAACTTTGATTCAACTGCTATGAGCTCATACAGCATGTGAATTACATTTTAGGGTGGAATTGCCATTTAATGAGGTGGCTTGGCAATAAACGAAAGGACAAAAAGGTTTTAGAGACAAGGCCAGTAAAAGAGGAAACAAAAGGCTCGGGAAATTAGCTCCTAATGGACAACCAAAGCTTCCACTGCAAGTTGGAAGGCTGGACTAAGGTGTATTGTACTGTATCACTACACCCATTAAATATTATAATCCAGTGATGGATGGCCGCACAAAGGAGGCTTTATGTAGGGGCCTATTAATAATGCACTATCTGCCACCTTATTGTCTATGTAGCTGGAAAAGACTGTCCGGAAAAAACTTTAATATGCCCAATATTTATGAGAGAGGCGTTTCAAAGGTGGAGATGTTGGAAATAATATAACATTGGCTCCATGATGGCATCATATACTGTAATTACTGCTCTATTGGAAGAAATGGTGAATTTATGGGACAATTTATAGTATGTATTTTTTACACATGCAAAGCTAGAATACAGTACACCGCCCCGGGCCATGTAGCGGAGATATTTTGGTTAGAACCTTTTGGTTACTACTCAGTTTTACCTGCTGTGGTGCCAACCTAGCCTATGTTAATGTTAATTTAAAGATTCTGACTGAGAGAAAAACACTCAGGAACACGCTTCCCTTTTCTAAGTAGGCTCAGCCTCGTACTCCTTTGGTCTTAAACCAAAGGACATTCCTTTCTTGACCTTCTTTTTTTGAACAAATAAGTGATTTTATACACAAACTATGAAAGTTCGCTCCTCGGAGCGCAGATCTCTGCCATGCCAGATTGTCTATACCCAGGGCTGTGTCAGTCACGGGGTGCAGCCTTAAGGACATCATGAGGAAGCTGCAGGAGGAATAGAGTTTGCACGACAGACAGTGCAACTGTTTCCGTTTGTGGCGCCCACTATGGGCAGAAGTGAAAGCAGCTTTGGTGGTGCAGTCTATAGAGGCCCCTCAACGTGCGATTCCAATTTGAATATGATTGGATGTTGTGTTCCATGATATAATGCAAATTTGGAAAGAAAGTGGGCCCCGGCCACAAATTTGTAACGCCAATTACAGGCAAACAGTATGGAGTATCAAAACCCTGTTTGACGGCCATTGCCACATGACTCACTTACTACACCATGCGTGCCTAATTTGGGAAAATCGCGTTTCGACAACAAACAGAGACATTTGTAGCTGAAAAGAAACCACCAGATACTGTATACAGTAGCGTACTCCAATTTATTTTTAATGCAAGACGTTGGCTCAGTTGCACATCTCTTTATTAAAGGCTGCTATAACGCGTCTCGGCCATCAGCCTCGGCCTCAGAGCAGATTAAATGATCTGCTCTGAGCAAGGCTGATAGCCTAAACACATTACAGCGTTTACAGGCCGATAATGCAATGCAAGTTTCCAGTAGGGTGTACCATACACCTGATATACACTTACTGATCCTGGGTGCAGATGCATCTGCAACTAAAAACATTTGCATTAATATTACCTTATTCATTAGGCCTGCGTATGCACATTAGTTCAAACAACTTAAATGTAGTATTTTCTACTTAACATTTTTCCAACTTGTTGACCCATTTTGAGAGCTTCCCCCAGAAAACACTGATCGAATCGGCAGCCTTCATCATCACAACATACTTTTTCAGCTTCGCATTCAAATTTTGATACGGATATTGTATTTTTAAGGCTGATATTGCCTGCAGTGTTGTCAGGTCAGATCTTGTTGACAACATTTCTGAACTGTTGCCTACAAGAGAAAAATAGGTTAGATGTATTTATGTTATTGTCAAGGTTTTGTTCTACAGCCAGAGAGTAATCTTACTCTGTCCTTAAAAAACAATGGAGATCACAAAACAAATCGACTGAAGACATCGTCCTTTTATTTGGAAATAAATTTGTCAATACTTACAGTCAGTGGTGGAAGAAGTACTGACATTTTTTACTTAAGTAATTAAAGTATCAATATCACAATGTGGAAATACTCTGTTACAAGTAAAAGTCTGGTATTCAAAATGTACTTGAGTAAAAGTAGCCTAAAAAAGTATTGGCATCAAAATAAAAGTTATAGTAATCGTTATGCACAATGTCACAAGTCCAAATGTATAACATCCTTTGAAAATAGCCAAAGTATATATAGGGCAATGTATGTATGTTTTACAAAGTAACTAGTAACTATCTTTTACAAATAATTGTTGTGGAGTAAGTACAATATTTGCCTGTGAGATGTAGTGGAGTAGAAGTGAAAAGTTAAAGTCAAAATACCTTAAAATTGTACTTAAGTAGGCCTACAGTACTCGAGTAAAGGTAAGTTAGTTACTTTACACCACTGCTTACAGTTACTATCCTCTCATAGTTGCAGCTGACAAGACCCAAATTTGACATGATATTCAGCTTAATGACATGACATCGCCCATCCAAAACAATTGTGTGTTGTGTGATCATATTCACAGGGATATCCCTGTCTGAGGAGCTGAACCTGGTGAGCATCATTACCATCATCATCATCTTCGTCTTCTTCTGAGGCAGGGCAGGAGGCAGACAGAGGAGGAATTGGAATTCACCACCTCAGTGCAACAGAATAGTCATTAATCTCCATGCGGGCGACCCCCCTCGATCCCCCCATCCCAGTCCCCACCACACACACACACACACACACACACACACACACACACACACACACACACACACACACACACACACACACACACACACACACACAGAGACTGTACAATACATCAAACCTCCACCAACTCCAAGCCATGTCTCCGTATTAAAAATGTATTCCATTTGCATACAAATCAGAATTCCAGAGCAATCTTGATATGAAGCTGGGCAGAAAAAAAACTTTTTTCTTTATGTATCCTAGTGAGGTTTGATGTGCAGGCTCCTCGTTCAGCATGGGGAAAGGACAGGGAACGAGGTCAACTCACTTCCCCTTTTGCGGAGGGCAGGGAGGTGGCGAAAATCGGCTTTGCCGCGCAAATCCTAACCCCTTTTTTCAGCCCCCCGGATAATGGACCATCTGAGTAGAGAAATAATCTTACTGAAAAACTGTAATGAAGAAATAAAAATGTGCATATGCTATTATAAATATGATTCATGATGTCTTGTGCGCTATAGAATTATGTTAACCCATTTAAACAGGGAAAGAATCTGTCATTTTTAGATTTATTTGGCTATTCCAAAATAGCAGATCTACAAGCTCGTAGTGTGGCACCGAGTGCCGCGCTACGAGCTTGTAGATCTGCTATTTTTGACAAATCTTGAACATTTGTGCAAATCTTTGAATATATATATATGTTTTTAAAGCAAACATTTGTAACTCAAATCTTTGCTTCTGGGGGATTCTACAAATGTCTTCTAAATCCTACAGTTTTAAAAAAAACATATGTTTCTATATCAGTGGCGCTCAAACGTTTTCATGTCAAGGACCCCCAAAATTATATGTATTTGGCCGCGGACCCCCATCACAAAACATTTTGTTCCAGGGACCCCATGAAGCAAAGATTTGAGTTACAAAAAATATATATATTCAAATATTTGCACAAATGTTGAAGATTTTTCCAAAATAGCAGAGTGCCGTGCTACGAGCTTGTAGATCTGCAATTTTTTTTAATAGCCAAAGAAATCTAAAAATGACACAGATGTGTTCCGGTCCTATTGGGTTAATATCGGTCTCTCGCATTACTGTTGGCGTCAATTAACATTCACAGCCAAGAGTGTGATGTGTTTATCATCTACTATACTGCCTTGTGTGGCTCTGCTCATGCTTATATTGCCAGTGGGTTTGAAGTTTGTTCATGTGTGAACTTTTATTACATTACATAGTTCCGCAGTACCAGTAATTGTGTTATTCCACCTCGGCTCCGTGTGCTGCATAGGTGTAGCTTTGCCCTCCACCTCAGAAGTTCCAGTACATAGCTGGTACGTTAGCAACGGATGGTGGTCAAAGAGTCAAGGTGCTATAGCTATATGTTAGAGTCAAGGGTGTCGTCTCTCGGCATCGCTCCGGGCCCAGTCATGCTCCGCGGGTCTCTCAAATGTGCTCACACCTCAGTTTGGGGGCCCAGCCTTCCCTAGAGGTCGGCCCCACGAGCGGTGGCACAACGGCCTGGCCACAGGCGATAAGAGGGACAAATGCGGGGGGTGCAGGGGGGTCGTCTGCAAATACAGCGAGGCAAACAGAGACGGAGAATGGCTGTGGTGTGTCCCTGCATTGTGCTGAAATGCAGAGGCAGTGACCCTTGTGAATTGGATATGCTGCTCTTTAAAAAAAAAGACATGTTGGCAAAAAAAAAAGCATATTGTGCCCATGCCCTCCAGCTACAGTTTTGCAAGCAATTTGTAGAACTCAAACCCATAAGTAAGAGTCGGTGTGAGTAGGCTAAAGGTTGTATGAGACTAGAGGCTGACCACTGCCAGAATTTCTACCATTATTTAGTGAAAAAGAGAACATTTTTATTAAAGTTTCTACAAAAACGTTGAGTTTCTATTTGAGAATAAGTGAAATATAAGTGAAAGAGATTTCACATATAAGCAAACAAATACAAATGAACAGAAATACTGTAAAGTTTTGATAGATAAACTTAAAAAAATTATGTGTTGAACTGCAATATTATGAATTTTATACAATAAACAAGCAAATAAGTAAACATAAAATGCATACATAAATTGGACAAATTGAACCACTTAAGCCCCGTTCGAAGATTATGAAAACGTTCGCCAAATGACATGCCCAAAATAGGCACACCAGGTTGAATCTCTCTCTCTCTCTCTCTCTCTCTCTCGCCCCCCTCCCCCCACCCCATTTTCCTCTCGTTTTTCCAATTGGCCCCTGGCTACCACTCTGAAAACCACAGGTTTCACCATGCTAAAGTGCAAGGGGTGTGCATAGGTGAGGACAATTAAACTCAAGGCAAGCGAGAGTTTGGGGGGAAATAGATTTTTAAATCCTCAACTGGAGCATAACCTCGGCGAATAAATCCTCAGTGAAGCCTTCTGTGACGGCTTCAGGCAATGACGTACAAGCAGGAAAGCAGCGTGAACTATGAAGGTCTAAGTGACATGAACAACCGAGGGAACAGGGGGCTATAAGGTGAATGTTTCACTAAGTATGTGGATTTTTTTCTCCCTTTGTATGCATGTCCCCCTTTTGGTGACATTGGCCCAGTTCAACATTGCCGTTGTAAAAGGATTTCCGAAATGAAGAAAACTAAGTCGTACGGTTTATCCACACCTTATGGCTATTGTCTAGGTAGTGCATCAGCTGGCTTAGCAAGCTTTGGTAACTGATGCGAAGCAGAATACACGAGTAGAGTCGGACCAATGTCAAAATGTTTGGGTCCGATTCCAATCCCGGTTTGAGAGTCCTATAGAGTCTAGGAAATATCAGTCAAAACAACAGTAATCGGTTGTAATCTGTATTATAGACATTAGACCACACACACACACACACACACACACACACACACACACACACACACACACAGACATATATATATATATATATATATATATATATATATATATATATATATATATATATATATATATATATATATACACACAAATATATTACACATATACATGCAGGCTCTATACACGAGAAGGGCTCCCTGCTTGGGGGTACCGTGTACCTACTGTACAGTACTCAATGCAGGGTAGGTCAACAAACCATGTCAGTGTTAGTACAAAAAAAGAAGACGGGAGAATTATTTTTTTCTTGAAGAAGATCAATAATGGAGCATAACCAGTCAGCGGGTATTATTTTTCAAAGCAAAATTCAAGTACCACATTAGAAACTACTTTAATATACCGAAACAGGCCCTGACGGCAACAAATCAAACACTGCTTGGCGGTATTGAGCTTCCCCAAAGTCTAAGTTCAGTGGCCACAGTAACTCTGTAGCATCATGTTCACACCATGTCATACTTTTGTGATCGAGTTTGTGGAGCATCTCAGCACGCCTGTCAGTTTAGGGTGGCACCACATGTCAGGAATAACCTCGACCGTATGCACAGAGGTGATTTTGGGACCCAGAAGTGAATACGCGTGGACAAATGAAAGTGACCCCGTTTCCAGTCCGCCCTCCACACCTCTTAAACACAGTGCTCCTAATGGGTTTGCTGTTTTTGCTTCAAGGAATGTCACACACACACATGATACAACCTAGACCCCGCATGAACCCCTCATAAAACAGGAGAAAGATATTACAATTCTCCTCACGTCGACTGTTACACAGTATATTCATGCATGTTCTTGTGGGTCATTTCTCATTTGAGTAATTGAAATGCCATTTTTATCTTTTCATACACGTAAGAAAATGCATACATGTATATATGCAAATACAAGGATGCATTTAATCATTCGCCAATGTAAGCGGTTTGCTCTAATATAGTGGTACAACAAAACAATTAATGAGACTGGGGGTGATCTTGATCTAGCATTGCAGAAGATCTATCTATCTCCCGTTCGTCTGACTATGTGATAGAAACACTAACAGAATATCCTGAGGAACATCCACGTCTCATTTCTGTTTCTTTAGCAATTATTCTAAAATTGTGATAATCTTCATAATCTGTGTATTACATTATGCATGATGATAATTATCAGCATCCAAATTAGGAAATGGATATATTTGGAAACTGTTCAAATGAACTTGAACTTGTTATATAATTAAAAAACAAAATACCTTAATTAAAAAACAAAATACCAAAAAACAAAATACCAAAATGTGAATTTTGGACAAAACCCAGTGACAATTTGTTGTTCTTACAAATGTACAACAAACTTTCTGTAACAGAAGTTTTTTTTTGTGAGTAGGCCTACCATTATATAGAATACAACAATACAAAATACAAAATCACAGAGACAGAGCAGCTACGGAATGTAGTGATGAGACTTCTAAAGAGGGCTGCATGTAATGACTACCCGGTCTGCAAAAATGTCAAACGATAGCACAAAGTGGCTCTGATATAAAATAAACAAGGAGAGCCTCTCTGACAGTGTTTTCATCATGGAAATTGGGTTCGTTTTATGAGTAAGAGAGGGAATACATATATAAATACAGCCTAATGTGTTGAAGGACATTCAATTATCCGCCAAGCAACATCAAAACGGCGATACACAGCACCAATGCTTGATTCCTGAATCAAGGTTATAGTTTGTAGCTTTGGTAAATAAAAACAAATCGATCGTCAGTATACATGCGTATTACACGCACAAGTTACAGCAACCCAAACATCCAGGCCTGCCATGAACTACAAATAACTGTGTTATGATTAACTTACTTTTTGTGGCGTATCGAAAAAAAACGAAATCCAGTTCAATAACGCAGACAGTTAAGCTACTGACAAGTTTAACTGCATTATTACTGAGGTTTATTATTCTTCCGACTTTATAGGCGATCGATCTACTCTCACCCTAACCTCAGCACAATGAGTTGCGAGGCCCAATTTTGTTTTTATGATTCTGTTCTTACAGTTTGGCTCAGCCCCAAGAGACGGAGGAAGTGCGTTATTTTTTTTCTTTGAATGGTTTAGGTTTAGGCATTAGGAGTGATGATTGGTTAATTATAAGGAAGGGTAAAATATCAGGGTAAGCCAGTCAGAGACAGAGTTGGGCGGGTCTTTATTTTGCATGAATACTTTAAAGACGGGGTGCCGTGATTTTCAGTGATTTCCCCCCCTAAAACATAATCATCAGGTATTATGGTTATACTAGGAGGAAGATTTCTTTCAAAAAAGTGTACAGAAAGTGTTAAAATTATGTTTTTATGTGGACACGCCTCCAGTTCATTAAGTATACCTGGTTCTCACCTTAGCACCTCCTCCACCACCTTAGCACCACCCACCTGTCCTAGTCCCTCCTCCTCCTCATGCCCACACCTGTTGTCTTATGATAATGAGGGGGAGGTTATAATTTTACTGTGTCAATAAAGTGCTGTTTTTCTATTGGCACGTTTGACCCTCAAGGTTTCAGCCTCCAGGAAGAAACTCAAAATAGTCAGAGAAGACATAAAACACCATAAAAACACCACCAGGGGGCTTAATGAAGTTCTATCAACCTCATAGACACATGAAAAACAGAAAAAGTGCAACACCATGGCACCACCTCTTTAAAGTGTGTGCACCAGAAAATTAGCAAACCACGCACCCATCGTTTTCATTGGATAAGCTGTTCTACCTTTGGCTGGAAGGAAGTGACATGATAAACTATTCTGTCCACCATGGCTTGCCAACTCATACAGCATGCTGGTGGGCTGCTCGGCGCCGGCACTGGCTCGATACTGGCTCGCCTGCCGGCTCACTGTCAGCGCGCCTGCCTTCTTGTCAAGTGATGAGAAAACTCACAGAGATGAGGGTATGGCTTGTGACATTTTCTGGTCCAAAAGACATAGCCTGGCTACCTGTGCACGCGCACACACACTCGCACACGCACACGCACGCACACACACACACACACACACACACACACACACACACACACACACACACACACACACACACACACACACACACACACACACACACACACATACACTCAAAAGTAAAAGATTTATCTTGCCATACTGCTCCAGTATATAAGCCAGACAAAACTAAACAGACTCATTGCAAGGTATGTTGCTGAAGACATGCTTCCTATATAAACGGTTGAGTCTTTTTTTTTTACTATCATAGTGACAATTACCACAATGACAGATGGAATTTGAGAGTTGTCTTGTCTCACACTGTAGAAAGGACACAATAAAGAGGTTTTAGGTGCACGGCCAAAAAGTATACACAGTAATACTGTATTAAGAGAAAGCAGCCAGCACTCAATAATGTCCTTTCGATGTTTTATTGGCCTCAGCGGGACGCACACTGTGCCACGGGAACACTACAATAATGTGTACATTAATATTGTGGCAAAACACAAATGTTACTTTCCTTGGTGAATTATTTTTATAATGCAGTAACTCAGTTAGTAATTCAGTTTTTGAGAGCAGTAACTATAGTAACTGTAACTAAGTGGTGATTTTCATCATCTCACTCTCAATCAAAATGACAACCATGTATATGGTTCAATGTATTTACAGTTTACCTAACCAATAATACCAACATGTTGTCCTACCTTTTATCTGAAGGCTCCAGATGTGGCCTTGAGTGTGAGAAGCAGGCGAGAGTTGTCTAACTTAAGGCCCCTGCATGCTACCAAATGAGGTGGTCACCCTATCACCGTTTGTGACCACCAAAACGGTGGTTTGGATACTAGGCGCTCATAGTCCGATGTGTTGAGGTGAGCGGTGAGTCGCTCATCACCGCGGCTCAGTGACGTCATGTTGTAGTTTTCGAACCACCGCGGTGATAAGGTGACCACCAAAAATGGTAGCATGTGCCCCCCTTTACAGTACCAGAGAGATGGGTAGCATGTGATTTAAGCTTACATAGTGGCCATTTACTGCATCTGAGAGTGCAGATACATCACCCAAGCATGTATACTGTAGTTATGGCTCAGGCTCATACGCTAGCCCTCGGTTGCATAAACTCAAAATGGCAATGCAGCGATCTTAGTTTACACCAATTGTTCACAGCTGTTGACATATCAGTCCTAGGGCTGATATCAGTTATAACCCTCCTGGTACTTCTCCTCCCCCAGGGCAAATACAGGCTGGATATGTGAATTGATCCAAATCTTATATGATCTGTTTCTAATCACATAAAAATAAAATGTACCAAAAAAAAAGCCTTAAAGCTGGTGTCAAATTGTGAGACATCTTTGTACTGTTGACCATACAAATAGTCTGTTAATTCATGTGGATTACAGCTTGATTATTATGTCTATTCAAATCCCCCCTTTTGCGTCTTGTCTGTTCAAACAATGCTCACGTCTACATGCTATATTTTCCTTCACTTGAAACCATTTCAGCTTTACTGAGTATATAGAAAATATAATAATAAAATTAAAAGCAGGTGCCCTTTGGTCCACTGGTCGGTACAAAAATACAGTTGTTTCAATCAATCCATGATATTCATTGTATCATTGATTTCTTCCAAGTGTGTGTCTCATACATCTGTCGATTTTGTTTGAAATGAGTCGAGTGTCATTTGTTAATGGGGTTTTGTGCCCGTCTGTATACTGTAGATCTCCTTCCTCCAGGTTAAACCCATTGATATCCCCTAATCCTAATGCAAGCTGCCATCTACAAAAAAGATAAATCCGTTACAGTAGCTGTGATAGCTGAGTAATTTCACACGCTAATCTATTTACGTTAACCCATTAAGACCGGGAACGCATCTATGTGTCATTTTTAGATTTCTTTGGGCTATTCAGAAAATAGCAGATCTACAAGCTCGTAGCGTGTCACCGAGTGCTGCGCTACCAGCTTGTAGATTTGCTATTTTTGAAAAATCGTGACAATTCATGGCAAAATCTTGGATTATATATTTTTTAAAGCGAACATTTGTAAAATATTTAGTTCCAGGAACCCCCAGAAGCAAAGATTTGAGTTCCAAATGTCCGGCAAAAAAAAAGGAAAACATTCAAATATTTGCACAACTTTTCATGACTTTTCAAAAATGGCAGATATACAAGCTCGTAGCGCGGCACTCGGTGCCGCGCTATGAGCTTGTATATTTGCTATTTTTGAATAGCCCAACGAAATCTAAAAATGACACACAGATGTGTTCCCCGTCTTAAAGAGTTAACCCAAATTCAAACATAAGTCTGTACATAACACCACACCAGACCTTTCCCCGTGCCACTCAGTATGACACACTGAAATCAATGGATTTTGCTCAAACAAATGACAGCAGAGCATAATAATTACATCTTAGCACTGCTACAACTATGAATCGGGATTTGAGCTCCATCCATTTACAGCTGGGCTTCTCCTATAGTGACAGATTAGCAGTGGCTTGATTGGCATCTATTCATTTTCACCCGAAAAAAAGCGGGCACGGGCCAAATCGTAGTCAATCATTGACCCATTCAGACACATGGCAAAGGATTTCATGATGGAAAGGATCAGCCATCTCAGCCACTACCCTTGTTTACTTCCTACATTCACAAGCCAGTGTAATGTTACTTAAAATTGCACAAGACCATTAATCATCGCATACAATTTTCATTCCCTTCCCAATACCCCGTTCAAAGGATTTCATTTCCTGTCCAATGTCCTCATCTCTCGCGGGAAAAAAACTAAGCAGAGAGAGGGATAATGCTTAATTTATGCTCCGTCGTACAATGGTGTCGCACAGACAACGGGGGCATAAATCGTGGCTATTATGCATTCATGACTCGAGACAATGAAGACATCACCATTGTGGCGCGTGATACTGAGACAACTCGAATGGCATCGCTTTTAGTGAGTAAGATGACAAGAATTTCATTGTCGGCTTCAATGGTGGAGGAACAGATCCTAAATTATTCTCTATTCCTCTATAATCATCCTAATCGTCTTTGGTAACAAACAAAAAAAGAAATGTCTTTCTCCCCACCAGCACGTTGCACTACTTGCTCTGCTCTGTACAAATACAGTCAGATTGTGCTGGTGGGTCTTTTTTTAAGCCTCTAGTCATTGGGTATGTCCATTATACTGGCTGAGTCTAGTGACAAAAGAAATAAAGGATCAAAATGTATTTTCATGATGCCGTTTAAGTAACCCCTCAGCCCTCAAAACAAAAGCCACACTTATCGCATGCTGGTGTTAACAAGTAAATGAATATGCCTGTGTTAGAAATTGCACATAAATTGAGTATCAGTGGAGAGACACTGTTATTTTGTTTTGTCTCCTCTCTCATGCCGGGGGCTCATCAGCATGAGGAGGAGTGATCGTGTTTTTGTTTGATAAGCTGCATTCACTGCACCTCTAGAATTAAAAATCAACTGGTGCATGAAATAAACAAAAGGCAGAGCGCAAGATGGCGTCTTCTCCCCTCCAGTGATTACCGGGGGAATGAAATGTAGCATTCATAATCACATGCCGGATGTTTTTACACTATTCCTGGCCAGTGGTGTAACAAAGTACATTTACTCAAGTATTGTACAATTTTGAGGTACTTCTACTTTACTAAAGTTTTTTTTAATTTTTATGCGACGCGTTGTGAGCTTGTAGATCGGCTATTTTCAAACACTTTAGTACTTTTACTTTTGGTACTTTAAGTATATTTTGATGCCAACACTTTTGTACTTTTACTCAAGTAACATTTTGAACACAGGCCTTTTACTTGTAACAAAGTATTTCTACATTGCAGTATTGATACTTTTACTTAAGTACAAAATGTGAGTACTTTTTCCACCACTGTTCCTGGCATATAGGTGCCACACAGCCCTACAACAAAAGTTCAGACGATCGCTTGTCCTCCTGAACATAATACTCAAAATATAAAAGACCAACATGATTAGTATTAAGTTATGCCAAAGTTTAACCCTAACCCCAGTGATGTGGGCGGCAATTCTACATTAGTGCTGTTAATTTCACTTTCATGCACTCTATTAATTGAAGGACATTTTCCTTCCCATCCCTCTACATTAATATGAATATATCTCTGCTGTCCGGCAGAAACCAGCTAACTCCAAAATGTTCATTTTTTTAGTTAGGAGGTTTTGTTCATCATTGATAAGAACAGCTGAATGGACCTCCAAGCTCACAATGAGGTTGGAGGTCAAAAGGGGGTGGAGCCTGGAGTCAGCAAAACCAGCTAACTCCACCCCCCTTTGGAGGACTTCGCTGGTTTAGCAGAAAGTTTGAGGTTCCAATGGAGTTAGCTGGTTTTGTCAGAATCGCTTTTTAATACTTTTCATTGGTTCAATATTTTTGCAAGGATATATAGGTTGTATATATGTTACAGGGAAAATGGCATTCCAGGGAAATTGAAAGGGGTACGCTTGTTTTCATGCCCCTCATGCAATTCTGTAGAATCAACGCTAGAGGGCAATGCAAGCCAGACATGAGCCCCACACCACACACGCACGCATGCACAAACCAGCACGCACACACGCATGCGCACACGCGCGCGTGTACACACATACACACACACACACACACACACACACACACACACACACTCTCCAGGGGGCGGGCCTGGCGGGCTATGTTAGTGCAGTGAGTGGCACTTGGGGCAAACGCAGTCCCCACACAACATCATTTACGATTCTGTGCCTATCGGTACATAACTCGGACGGCGCTTAAGTCGACTAGCAGACCATCGGCAGGTCGTCGCGGGCACTCGCGCCTGGAGGCGCTCGGGCGCGACTCCTCTGCCTCAAGGTCTGCTAAGTCGGAGCGCCTTCCGTCATGGTCCAAAACTATACTTTATCAGCGAAAAAAAAGTAGTCCGCGGTTGTTTGAAAAAGTAATGTCCCAAGCTGGAGTCAAACCCCGGCTCCCAGTGGTAGTGGGTGGGGAGTCCAATGATTATCGAAGTGCGCCACTGAGGCTTGTACTAGTGGTGCAAGTAACAAAGTAGATTTACTCAAGTACAATTTTGAGGTATTCGTACTTTACTTGAGTATTTCTCTCATATTATCCATTTTATTTTCAGCGTTTCCCTAGCGTAGCTTCCTGGTTAGTATGTTGTTGTTGTGGTCGTCGTCCTCGCATCAAAGCCCCGCCTCGCAGCACCACCCCGTGCCTATAAAACAAGCGCTCCCCTGTCAATTTCCCTGGAATGCCATTTTCCCTGTGACATATATATTAATAGGTTGGACTATGTACCAGTGCATCTGTTTTGATAAGCTGGAAGAAGGCAAAGGATAGGAGAGCTTTTTGTGAGGGTATTGGCTTGCTTTGTCAGGGGAGATGACCCAAGTATAGATTCATTACAGTTAATTGATAAAATAAATAAAGCAGGAGTCCAAATAGGGAGCAGGCGGAAATCCAAAATATATGGTAAATACAAACAAAAGGTTAAGACTCACAGGTCAGGTCAGGTCAGGCAGGCAAAACAGGTGTCAGGCACTAGGAATATGCAGATTACACAGTTGGCTAGAATGCTGATACAGGAACCACAAAGTAACAACAAAGACCATAGGAAAGCAAGACAAATACAGGGAAAGCAAGAGTGGTGGAAAAGGTACTCACATTTCTTACTTAAGTTAAAGTATCAATACTGCAATGTAGAAATACTCTGTTACAAGTAAAAGTCCGGAATTCCAAATTTACTTGAGTAAATTTACAAAAGTGTTGGCATCAAAATTTACTTAAAGTACCAAAAGTAGTAAGTACTCATAATGCAGAATGTCCCGTCTCACAAGTTTTCAAATGTATAACATGTAACCAAATCTTTTGAAAATAGCAGATCTACAAGCTCACAATGCGTCACATCGCGAGTGGAGTAGTGGAGTAGAAGTAAAAGTTGGAAAATTGGAAATACTCCAGTAAAGTAAAAAATACCTCAAAATTGTACTTAAGTAGGCCTACTTAGTTACTTTACACCACTGGAAAGCAAGACTCCCAAACTTTGCCGTATCTGTGTGACGTGGGTGCCGTCAGGCTTGTGAACTTGCGACCAAAATGGATCACCGATGCCACAAGATGGGCTGACAGGGTCAAAAATAAGAGGACAACTTTAACATCAATAATAAAATGCTCTATCTGGACTTGACTTCAGGGTTGGTGGCGGTGCACATTTTGAATGCTAATGTCAAAAGTGAGAACCATCACTGTAGATGAGTATGGCTAAATACTCTTGCCTGCCTAGGCTACACGTACATGGATCTTTTTCTAAACGCACATTTTTGTGTGCGTTTGGGCCTTTCAGCCACACGCAAACGGTGTTTTTGGCCGCTAAAACGGATATTTTTGTAAACGGATAAATAAGTGAAGGTTTTCCAAAACATGCGTTTCAGTGGATCTGTGTGGACATGTAATCCGGAGATTTTGAGAAACGATTACGTCATCGCGCATTCGCACATGGTCATTATAATAATAAATAAAATAATAATAGTAATACATAAACACCAGACCGCTCATGGTCATTATAATAATAAATGAAGAGAGAGAGAGAGCAGCAACACTTACAATCTATGGCAAAATAATGTCATAATTAATAATAAGACAGTGGTGGGAAAAGTAGCTCATTCACTGTGTGATGAAAACCCTCTTTCTCTGCGCCGAGTAGCGCACACGGCACGCACACGGGTTGAATGTGGGGTCTGTCGTCCAAAAACACAATCGCCCCGGGTCAAAATCCAGCGACCATGGAGCGGCCGCAGGTGGCCCGCTCAAAGGGTGCGTGGGGCGGGGAGTTTTGGGACGATGGAAATAATTGATGAAGTAAAACTCATCTGTTTGCGTAGCCCTGAAACATGACTGTCATACCATGACAGTCATGGTGCTTAGAGTCCCTGCTTTATGGTGGTGTTCGATTTTTTTTTTACATTGCTAACTCTCACATGTACATAAACGTTCAGATTTCAAATATAAAGTGCTTACCCCTGAGCCACGGACGTTACAAGGCGATCCGGACCGCGATAAGTACCCGTATCTCCCGTATTGTTCAATAAAAAGCATTTTAATCCGATCGCCGGCCATTTTCTCCAAATTTTCTCCGATGCTTTCAACCATGCGCCACTAATGGTTGGGGGGTGTATTGCACTCTGATACATTACCACAAAAAAGGAAAACAAGAAAAGAAAATGGCCGGCGATGGGATTAAAATGCTTTTTATTGAACAATACGGGAGATACGGGTACTTATCGCGGTCCGGATCACCTTGTAACATCCGTGGCTCAGGGGTAAGCACTTTATATTTGAAATCTGAACGTTTATGTACATGTGAGAGTTGGCAATGTAAAAAAAATTGAACACCACTATAAACCAAGGACTCAGCGTCATGTGAACCATGGCTACTGTTTGCGCTGCAGCTGCGCCCTAATAATGTTGTTTTCGTTTATGTTCACCTATGCTCAGTGGTGATGCTATTAAAATAATGCAGCTATTGCAGTATTGGGCCTTAACATGTGATTAAAAATATGTATAGGCTATATGTATTTGGCCCCTCATATATAAAATAAATGTAAATATAAAATCTGATATAAAATTGAAACTTGCAGCTGATCAATGCGTTTCTGCGTCTACGTGTGGACAGGGATTTTTTTAAATCTTTGTCATGTGGCCAGGGATTCTTTTTAAAAACGGAGGACTAAAATATCCGTTTAGTAAAAGATCCATATACGTGTAGCCTAGGCCGTGTTTCTTTTTGTCGAGTGGACCACAGTGGAAACAAATTTAGGCTTTTTTGTTTTAATCCACGTTGGTGTTTTTATTGTTGTATTTTAATGCCCAGGCATGCAAACAGCCCCGAGGTGAAAAAGGTGACAACATGTTGTTTTCTTTCGGGTCAGGTGTCACACAATTGCCCTATTTGGGTTCAAAAAGGTGACTGTAGCTGAAAAGTGACACTTTTGCATGTCTGAATGCCAATAAACTGTTTCTATTCTATTCATCCACCTATGTTTAGATAAAGAAAAACAAACAAACAAATGAGCTTGGACACTTAGGGTAATTATAGTCACCTTGGCTTGGTAAATGTTTAAACAAAACCATTCTGTAGTGATTCTCACTCCAACATTCACTGAGAGCATTTTTAGCCCCGCTTAACCACTTAAACCCTAACCAATATGTTTATACTTGTTGACCGGGGTACCCCAGGGGTCTATACTTGGCACCGTCCTTTTTCCCTCTACATCAAATCTCTTTGGCAAAAATTGTAGATCTACAAGTTCACCACGAGTCCTATGTTGTGAGCTTGTAGATCTGCCATTTCTGCCGAATGTTTGTCTATTTTTGCAGAATGTTCAACTATTATGACATGCCGAAAATAGGGATGCTAGGGTTCATGTGTTTGTTTTTGTGTTAAATGCCTTGTTCACGTAATTAAAATCTTGTTTTAAGAAGAAAATAAAAAGTCATGAACTACTGGCTGAACTGCCATAGAATGTGTTGTGCTCCTCAGAGGATGAACCTTTACAAGTCTAAAAGTCTATAATATTTAATATTTAGTCTATAATATTTCTGCCCTAAGGATAAAGGGGTTTTCTTTCCATATCAGTTCACTTTATATGGTTAACACCTCTGATTCCTCTGCATCAGTAGCTATTTATAAAATAAAAGAATACATCAGCAAAACGCCCGTGGTGAAGGCAGAGCCTTTTCCTTTCAGTCTGATAACTGTAAAAAGGAATGATTATGCTAAGGCCTATTCCAGCAAAAGGTAAAAACATGTATTTCTCAGTGATTACAGAAAATTCCTGTCAATTAAAAAAACGATCTTGAAAAATACAGCACTTTCGGAGGCACCAATTTAACTTGACGTCTTGCAGATGTAAGAATAAATCCTTTACTTTTGGATTGGATAGAGGGGTCAGGATGGCGGTTAAAGAGGCGCAGCTAGTCTGAAAATGTATTCAACAGAAACTAGTAATTTCTACATGAATCGAACAGAACACAGTCAATCCTTGTGGTGCACTGGAACGACGGGCCATTTTACCAGACAGGACAATCGTTTTCACGATTCAGTTTCAATTATTCAACCAATTTGAAGAGAAACACGCCCAGGATCTGAAAATGAAAACTATGTATGTTGTTTTGTTTAATAATCAGTGCACCAACTCAGAACAACTTAGTTTTCTAGCTGTAACACTGTCCTCGTGTTGGAGTAAAGCATGGCATACTTTGAGGCTTGGCAAGCTGTTGATAAAGAGAGATAGTCAAACTAAGATGGCAAGATTTACTGTCACATCACACAATACAGGTTGTAAAAGAGTGGGTGAAATGATTATTATTATCGTGTGCAAGCTCTCAACATTTACAGGAAGAGTTATAGAATAGGCAAGGCAAGGCAATTTTATTTGTATTGCACATTTCAACAACAAGGCAATTTGATGTGCTTTACACAGAACATTATAAGGATGCATAAAACTAAAGAATAAAAAATAACAAGTACAGTTACAGAGCAGAAGTCGAGAAAGAGAGAAGAAAAATAACTCAATCTACGGCAGCGGCAAACTGAAAGGTCTTTAATTGTGATTTAGTAGAAATAAGAGTGGCAGCAGACCTGCAGTTTTCTGGGAGTTTATTCCAGATACGTGGTGAATAAAAACGAATGCTTCCCCCACGTTTATTTTTGGTTTTAGGTACAGAAAGTAGACCCTTTCCCAGATGACCTGAGAGATCTGGGTGGTTTTTAATATCGCACAAGATCAGAAATGTATTTTGGCCCTAAACCATTTAAAGCTGTATATATGTTACAGGGTGAATGGAGAACCAGGTAGATTGAAGAAGGCTTGTTCGTTTTTACCACCCACCCAGCAATTCTGTAGAAGCAACACTAGAGGGAGCCACAAGCCAGGCTTGTGCACAAACATATATGGCTGCGACCACACACACACAGTCACACACACACACACACAAGCGCACACACACACGCTCATGCTTTTTTTGGTTTATTGAAAGCAGGACTGTTAAGATACTTTTATTGTGTTCTGGCTTTTGTTTTACTTTCTCCCTGACACACACACACACACACACACACACACACACACACACACACACACACACACACACACACACACACACACACACACACACACACACACAGTGATCCATGAAAAGAACTATTCTGTCCCTATCGGTTTACAACTCAAACGGCGCTGAGTCGACAAGTGGAGCATCGGCCGGTCAGCGCGGGCACTCGCGCCTGGAGGCGCGAGGGCGCGCTTCCTCGGCCTCAAGCTCCACTTGTCGGCGCGCCTCCGTCGTGGACAAGCGTGTGCGTGTGCACGCGTGTTCAGCGTTCCGCTTCGGCACATCAAAGCCCCGCCTCTCCGCGTTCTCCTTCTCCTCCTCGGAGGAGGAGGACGGTTTATTTCGCGAGGAGGAGCTCCTCCTCGCTTCACGTAATAAACCCCCGCCTCGCAGTGCCGCGTCCTCCTTCTCCTCCTCCTCCTCGCGAGCCTCGCTAATAAACCCTATCTCGAAAAGCCCCGCCTCGCCCCGAAGCCCCGTGCCTAAAAACGAGCGCTCTGTCTTCAATCTACCTGGTTCTCCATTCACCCTGTGACATATAGACCAGCAGTAGTATTTAGAAAACAACTATTTGACACACAGGGAGCCAGTAGAGTAAGGATTTATGAACTGGAGGGAAAGAGATGGAGAAAGGAACTCAGAACACGGAACATGTCATCCTCACAAACAACCGGCTTCATCATAAAACAAAGTTGTAGACAGAGCTTTGAATGCAGTGGTGGAAAGTAACTAAGTGCATTTACTTAAGTACTGTACTTAAGTACAATTTTGAGGTATTTGTACTTTAATTTTACTTCTACTCCACTACATCTCAGAGGCAAATATTGTACTTTTACTCCATTACAATTATTTTTAAACTTTAGTTACTAGTTACTTTTCAGATATGAATCATGATATTATGAAACATACATTAACCACTTTAGCCCTATTTTATACCTAGGCTATTTGAAAATAGCCGATCTACAAGCTCACAATGCGTCGCATCGCGACGCATTGTGAGCTTGTAGATCTGCTATTTTCAAATATTTTAGTACTTTTACTTTTGGTACTTTAAGTACATTTTGATACCAATACTTTTGTACTTGTATTCAAGTATTTTTTTTTATTCTGGACTTTTACTTGTAACAGAGTATTTCTGTATTGCAGTATTGGTACTTTTACTTAAGTAAAGAATTCGAGTACTTTTTCCACCACAGTGTGAATATAATGGCACAATAATATTAGCCCGTAGTGTCTTGCAAAGCCAGACATGAGGGAGCCAAGCTCGCTAAAGCTTGGAAACAGAGAAACAAAGCTAGGTAATTTTATATTAAGGCAAGAAAACAACTTCACTGACAATAAATAGAAGACAGGCTGCTTAGTGCTTAGTAAAACTTTTGTCTCCAAATTAGCTTAATTTAATTGTCTTTGCAAACAGAATCAGCAAAGGAGCCAGAATCCCATAAAATCACCCTGGCTCTTGTCACGATTATGTCCACAAAATCAATCTCCCATTTACTGTCAATGGAGCAACCCCAGGGTTTGTCTTGGCCTTATTGTTGCCATCTGGAAGACACACTGACTGCACAAATCAGTCCAAATCAGAACCTGCACACCATTCTCAGAGTAAAAGGTATTGGTGGAGAACATGGGCTTTAAAATATAACTTTAACGGGATAGTTCACCCAAAATATGTATTTTTTGCACCCCATGGAGACTTGAATTCGTGGATATATTTTTTTTTTTGTCGCATTCCTAAGCCAATAATTTGATGACCAGCGGACCGGTGGGCAGCGGTTCCGGTAGGAGACACAAAGGAGACTCTTTGTGTCTCCTACCGGAACCGCTGCCGGTCATCAAATTATTGGCTTAGACAAAACAAAAAAAAAATGTCAAGTCTCCATGGGGTGATATTAAAAAAAAGTAATTTTTGGGGTGAACTATCCCTTTAAGTAAATGAGAGAATAGTTCAAATTTAATGACTGAATCAATAAACAATAAACATCTTTAGTAGACATAAGATGAGACGAGCAGGAATATTTAAGGCTCTTGAAATTATCGTTTCATATTGGATTATTCATGTTTTAATCCCTCAGAACCTTTAATGAACATGTTTTGTGAAGTCACTTAATCTTTGACCAGGGCTGGGACGGACAGACGGATGGGCGGACAGATGGACAGAGAGACGGACGGACGGACGGACGGACGGACGGACGGACGGACGGACAACCTGTCAACATAATGCCTCCGGCCTTAGATTGTTGGAGGCATAAAAAGAAGCTAGGATGAAGTTCTATGTGCATGGAAGTGTGTATGTACAGTATCAAGTACTTGTAACAGAGTACTTCTACATTGCGGAGGAGTTGTGTAAACACATTTCTCTCTTTCTCTAACTCACTCTGTCCTCCATTAGAGAAGATGAATGTCAGCATACATTTATGCCACCATGATGTTTTCTTGTTGTTGTTGCCTAGAACCTGCACCATCATCGCCACCATCGCCCACTAACTCTAAATCTTTCTTTATGGCATCCCTCTCACCATGCTGTGCTGATTTAGTGATTCTAATGTCCCATTACTCTGAACAAAGGTTTATTACAGGCAGAGAAACAACAATCGTTAACAGGCATAACAACCAACATGGACAGTTACCTGTGTGTGTGTGTGTGTGTGTGTGTGTGTGTGTGTGTGTGTGTGTGTGTGTGTGTGTGTGTGTGTGTGTGTGTGTGTGTGTGTGTGTGTGTGTGTGTGTGTGTGTGTGTGTGTGTGTGTGTGTGTGTGTGTGTGTGTGTGTGTGTGTGTGTGTGTGTGTGTGCGCGTGCCTGCGTGCGCATCCACTCTGATATTTCTACTAGTGCATTTATTTCAAGGCAGCAGATTCAGCCATTGGCTTTGTAATCAAATCGCCAAAGTCATTTGATTTGCCCTGGAGTCTTCTACTTGATAGAATTAATCATCTACCCCAATCTCCCATGACCAGCCTGGCATCAGGAAACATGGGATTCTCTGCCTACAAATCAATGGCTGTGCAGAAAGTACCCAATTACAAACTTAACCGTCCCTTCCTCAATTTCATTAACCCTCTGCCTGCATGCCTCCGCCTACCAACCACTGAATGAGGTGGTCGATCGCAGGGAGAGCACGGGCCCCATTAAAGCCTGGTTTATGCTTTGCGTACGACGTTGTCACGAGTCAAAAACAGCCCATACATAAGCTCACAACGCATCACATGCAGACACAATGCACTGTAAAGCTTGTATATATATCGGCTTAAGGGTGAATGAATGAATGAATGAATTTTTTGTTTCTGTGTCTGGACAATTTCTTGACCCATCCAACATGGGATAGAGGTGGACAGTAACTAAGTACATGTACTCAAGTACTGTACTTAAAGGGCAAGACCACTTTGGTAGAGGTTTGGGTTGTGTAGTTACCTTGCCATGATGTAACTCCAAAGATGGGCAAGAAATCAAAAATAATTGCTCCATTGATTATAAATTGATAATTCAAAATATGCTCCTCATTGACTTACATTGTACGGTAAAACAGCTCTCAAAGTCACTCTTTCAGCCCATAAATGAACCCAAACATAGCTGATTCAGACAATATAGAGCATCATCAAACCCAGTACTGTTTGTTTTTTTAATAAAAATGTCAACTTCCTGTTGATTTTACTATTTGAAGATCTGGATCCGGATCCGCGGATCCAGTCCAGGTTTTCTACACATTAAAAATGGCAAAATCAACAGAAGTTGACAGTTTTATTTTAAAAAAAAACAGTACTGGGTTTGGTGATTATCTATATTGTCTGAATCAACTTTGTTTGCGTTCGTTTATGTGCTAAAAGAGTGACTTTGAGAGCTGTTTTACCGTACAATGTAAGTCAATGAGGAGCATATTTTGAATTATCAATTTCTAATCAATGGAGCAATTATTTTTGATTTCTTGCCCATCTTTGGAGTTACATCATGGCAAGGTAACTACACAACCCAAACCTCTACCAAAGTGGTCTTACCCTTTAAGTACAATTTTGAGGATTTTTTACTTTACTTGAGTATTTCCACTGTTTGATTTTTCTTATTCCATCCTGATTGGCTTAGATTGACATCTAAAGTTTGCAGGAGTGGCACGTTTTGAACAAAATGCCGCAAATCCTGAACGCAGCGTCCGATGCAGTGAAACTTTGCACGCACATTTGCACTACGTAGACAAACAAATGCCACCCTTTTAACATTGCCCTATTATAGCGCCACCAGGAGGCCGATTTTTGCGACACTTTTCTTTTTTATACTACTCATACAAATTGTGTCCAAACATCATGCAAATCAATATACATTATCTCTATAGTCAAGTGATCAAGATGGTTCCGTCCGATTTTTCATATTCCATCCTGATTGGCGAATTCCGAATATTGCTGGCCCAAAATAACCTACCTGACCTGGCGGAGACCTGTCTAGTTATTATACTGTTATGCACATTTATGAGCTGCGCTCATCCAGGTGAAAGCGAGAGCCATCAAATGCATCTCAAAATGCATCTCAGTCCATAGCACTGGCGGTTCACCCGGCAAAGCAAAGCGGAAAATTCTGCCATCCAGTTGACAAAATGTAGGCTTTGGCAAACAACATGCAAGCCGGTGAGTTTGTTTCATTTGTTTATCTCTGTAAGTCTCAGGCCTAAACTCAGACAGGATGATGCAAAATGCAAGTGCACGCAGATAAGCTGACAGGGGAAATGCAAGACACAAATATAACCATTATTATTTAATTCACAAAGAAATGGAGCGTGTGTGTGTCGGGGGAGGGGGCACATCGGCAAAGTGGAGCGTGTGTGCTATTGAAACTGTTTCTGTTTCAACAGCAGTTTGAAACAGGAGTACAATTCCCTAAATCCATCCCTGTGTCACGAATGCATACGGAGGAGGACCCAAATGCAGGCGACAGGAGGCAGAACAAGTTAACAGTGTTTATTAACCAAGCACAGGATCTTCCATATAATGGGCAAACGAAGGCAGGGCAATAACAGGACTTTCAGAATTCACAGGACAGACTCACTCAACAGGGAATTACGAACCGACAAGAACACAACCAAACACAGGGGTTAAATAGACACAGGATAACAGGACATAACAGGTGAACTCAACTGACAATCAACACTGGGATAGGCTGGGGGACTAAGAGGACACAGGTGGAAACACTGACAAATCACAAGACTGGTTGGACAAGGCAGGAATAGAACTACAGGGCAGACAGGTGGGCACAGAACATACTACAAAATAAGATACTGTATACAACAGCAAGGCAACAGAGTAACCGAAATACAAGACTAATACAGAACAACAGAAACATAGGCCTAATAAGTCCAAAACTAAAAAGGACAGTCAAAGTCCACAGGCCAAGGAGTGGACCGTGACACCCTGTGTGCGTTAGGCCAGTACATGGTTCTCAAACTAAAATAATAAAATTAAAATGATTGTGATGCTACATGAATTTATTTTTCTGCATGGGGACCCCCTGGAACCCCCTCAAGGACCCCTGGGAGTCCCTGGACCACACTTTGAGAACCAATTATGTGAGGCACTCAAGTGGTCTGAAGGCACAGTGGCTCATCCAGATTTCTTTTTTATTGGCTGGTCTGTCACTTTGATTGATATGTTCTCTGTTTCCTGTTTTTCTTCGAAGCATGCAGGTGGTTCTTCGGGCAGAGCAGAGTAGTTCAACTTAAAACAAGGTCATATCAAGGTCCATTATTTATTCGGCATTTGAGCCATGGACCACCATTTGATGAGATGTAGCCTCTCAGACCCAAAACTTTGTCCACAATTCCATGCTCTATTGATGTTGGTACCATAGGAGAGATAACAGGCAAACGTTGATTATTATATCAATTCTTTAATTAAGTAATACAGATGTTTAACAATAATTTGACTCTTGAGAGTGTAAAATTAAACCAAATGGACCCGTAAGGTCATTTTACACTCTCAAGAGTTAAAGATCTATAAGAGTCCAGTTGGTTACCATCATTTAGCTGGGGACCACCTGGAACCCCCTCAAAGACCACTGGTAGTCCCCGGACCAGAGAACCACTGACTTAAAAGAACGATTTCAACCTTATCTTCATATAATTGGTCCTCACTAATGGCTAATTAAGAAGGCACAATTTCCGTCTACTCGCTGTGTCTGCAGACGAGGGCTGTGGACGGTTCAGAAGCCTGTCTACCAGTGACATCATTGATGGGGTTTAGAAGCTAATAGAGGAAACTACAGCCTTGCTCTTTCTGCAAAGTTAGCATGCTGAAATAGAAGCCATTGTTCTTCTGTAAAAAAATATATAATAATAATATCTAAATCTTGTTTGAAATGACAAAACCTGCTTACCAATCATGTCATTGGCAGGCAGATTTCTGAACTGTCCTCAGCCCACCTCTGAGACACGGTGAGTAGACAAATAGATAAATGGTACCATCTTATCTTTTCTTACATGTCAAAAGAACAAACGTTTCGGCTATCCAGCCTTCGTCAGTGTGCTAGATAGCCGAAACGTTTGTTCTTTTGTCAGAGAAAACTCACTCACGCCACTCTGCGTGCGACCCATTTCCTTTATAAATGTTATTTTAGTTAGTACATTTTTATGAGTGAGGACCAATTACATGAAGATAAGCGCTCCTTTAAGGTGAAAAAAAGATATGTATTTCTAATTGTATCAAGACGTTAGAAACACAGAGGGGTTTATGGTGCCAGCAGTGCAGTACAGTATATTCTACACAAAATACTTCTATATTTCAAAGTGCTGTCAGCACTATAAGAGCACCATAATCTACACCATGTGTCTTCTTGTGATTCCCCTGCAATTAAATTATGCTCCCTCCTCTAAGCTACGACGCACGGTAGAGGAAAGAGAAAACAGTTTACACTCACACTTCTATTGATTTATCCTTTATTGCTTGAGATTTATGAATTATTGTAAATCTGCCGGTGTCGCTCATAACACTGCCACAGGCCTTTTAAATCAAGCTGACAGGCTTATTATTGTGCTCGGGCAGAGAGGGCAGGAATTTACCATCCCGGATCCGGGAGGAGAAATTATTACCCCGTCCTCCCTGGTGGTGAGGCGCTGTTCCGCCATAACGACATTCCCAAATCCTTCCCATGGCACTCTCAGGCATTCACAGCAGTGAATACGTAATTCAAGGCTAGCATTATTTATGTCTTAAATCGATGCCGATCACCTTTAATGTCGGTATTGCATGATTACAAGACCTGACAACTATTTGAAGCACAGCCATAATAATCACAATATGTTCTTGCCAGTGATCTTTTGGTAAAACATCGGACCAATTGTTTTACACTTTGCAGATTTCCTGTGTGAACAGAGTAGAGCGGTGCAGTTACATCTGCTTGTGGCATGATAACATTCATGTTTATGTGTCAAATCTTTAAATCAATTTAGTCGTTATGCCAATTGATTCCTCCCCACACACACTTCTGTGTTGTCACTGCTGTTGCATCCTACTGACTCACCCATCAACCAGTGAGGAGCCCCCACCGGGAGGACGTAGAGCCTTCGTGCTACTCCTCTTGCTAGGCCGCGCCCCCCAAAAAATAATCATATTTGAACTGGGACCCCCCCAACCTGACAAGCACTAGGAATGTAGGAGTTGAGGCATTACATTTAGTTTGACTCGGTTCCACAGATAAATATTGTGAAAATAGCAGATCTACAAGCTCACAACGTCTCACGTTGTGAGCTTGTAGATCGGCAATATTTGTTTTTTTTTAGATATTAAAAAGGTCTTAAAAGTCATTAAATTGCTCCCACAGTGTCAGTGTGCTTGCCAATAGTTCCGGGTTCCTGACGCAGAAACACAGGAGGTGGTCAGATGTTCAATATTACCTCCCAGTATCTCCTCTGTTTTACCCTAATCTCTCAAGAACAGATTCTGCTCTGCGTTTGAATCTGTCGGGGAGGTTCGTCATAACGTGTGCGCACTGGGCTACAAGTGGGCGTGCCTTCAGATCAGGAAGCAGGCCGCGCTTTACCCAATCAAATGTAGTGGGCGGGATTCACTTGTCCGTCGATCCTTCCCCACTCGAAACAAAGCGAAACTAATTTAACATTAGCGTCCGCGGAGCAGACAAAACCACGGAAAGATATTCACATTTTAACTTGCTCTTTCATCATAGAAACAAGTGGGCTTATAACCAAAACGATCCATGTTCTCTGGGAGAAGTGGTGTTAGTGTTCCGTGTAGAAATATTGTTAGTGGGAATGAAAACATAGTCGCACCACCAGAAGTGATGCGCTGAAGGTAGACCAAAACCCTGGTTTCCTTGCGCATGGGTGCTGCGTTTTCTTCCTCCCAGAGCCAACTGAGATAGTCAAAAACAGCAGAGGGCGCTGTTTTTCCTTTTCATTTGGCGCTGGGTTCCCAGATTGGTTTTACCCTGATGCACTCCTTGTGACTGGGCCATTTCACATCTGTATGGGACCACATTGTGTAGATGAACACCGCTGAGGTACAATTGTGTTGCTGTTGGGCGAAAACCTTGTACGTCGTCAACAGCACGGCGTCAACGTCGAGCACGGCGTCAACCGCTGCACGGTGCACCAGATTGCAACACAAAGATGTAACCAATTACACTAATTAAACACGAACAGGAGACAGTGCAACACATGCGCCTCTTAAAGACATGCGCGCGCACACACGCACACACTAAAATGACCGATCTACAATTTGAGTCCTTGACACGTGAGCTTGTATCTGCAATTTTCACTACTTTTGTTTGACACAACATAGCCACGTGCTAGTTTGGCCAGCCCTAGTCTCTGGAGACAGACTGTTGCCTCACACAATGTTCGAATGCTTCCGCCTAACTGTCTGCACATCGGAGGCGCTGTAAATGAGTAGAAATTAAGCGGCTGTCCCAATCCCTCTCAACCCCCAACTTCCATTTCGCCATAGCGGTCATGAAAATAACTCCTAATGGAAACCAAATTAGTTAAAGCCTAGCGGGCTTGCTGCTTAGCAGAAATGGGAAATCAATGAACGAATGTGGATGTAAATCGCAAACGGATGACAGCTTCCCATCACAACGTTTTGTGAGGTGCAGTGCAGTAGCATTTTAAAAACAGTGTGTCATGAACCTGGCTCAGTGTTCAGACAAAAGAGAGGGATACACGGATATCTTAAAAAACATGACATATTAAATAGATCAATAAAGACAAAAAACAAATAACTAAATGGTTATGGAGTGTGTTAGTCTGTGGAATCAGTAGTGTCAAGTTGAGTGGATGTGGGTAAAGTATGGTGGTGGCTGCAAGCAAACAAATCATGGGGAGAATGAGAGAGCATGAGGAGAGGACGAGGACTGCTTTTAAGCCATTAAGACTGGGTACGCATCTGTGTGTCATTTTAGATGTCTTTGGCTATTCAAAAAATAGCAGATATACAAGCTCATAGCGCGGCACCGAGTGCCGCGCTATGAGCTTGTAGATCTGCTATTATTTTTTTTATCGTGAAAATTCGTGGCAAAATCTTGGACTATGTATTTTTTAAAGCAAACATTTGTGAAATATTTAGTTCCTGGAACCCCCAGAAGCAAAGATTTGAGTTACAAATGTCCGGAGAAAAAAAAGGAAAAAAAAATAAATATTTGCACAACTTTTCATGATTTTTCAAAAATAGCAGATCTACAAGCTCATAGTGCGGCACCGAGTGCCGCGCTATGAGCTTGTATATTTGCTATTTTTGAATAGCCCGACAAAATCTAAAAATTACGCACAGATGCGTTCCCAGTCTTAAAGAGTTAAAGCCCTCAGAGCAATAGATTCAGGTGCTCCAGATCAGAGCTGACGGCCTCCCAGCTCCACCTACCAGGTGCCTGCGTCCACAACAGACAAGCACTGGCAGACCGAGTGGGAGGCTGTCACAAGTGGAACGGTTGTCTGGCCAGGGAGGTGAGAATATACTGTAGTAGTAGCTACTCTTGCGGGCTTTGTGATGGCAACACTATTGCTACTACAGTACCACTCTGAAATGTATCAAATCACGGTCTAGCACATCAAAAGGACCACAAAAGTGGCCCTCTAAAAACAAAAACATTCCAGGCATCACAGCAGGGTTTTTACTTCATGAATAAAATGGAGGGATTTGAAAGTGCCCTCCTCTCACTTGGCTTCTCCGTTCCTCCTCATCTTGTTTTATGAAGTATTTTTTTAAACAGACGTTAATCTCAAGTAGAAGGGAATAGGCCTTTTTTCAAATGCACAAGATTCATCTACTGTAACTCAGATTTATCGCGGGCACTCGTGGAGGGAAAAAGACGTGACCCTCTTTTAGTGAGCTGCCATTCACTTTTATAAGGTCGTCTTAGTTGCTTCCACTGATCTATCTATGCCACTTGATATCATGAACAGGTTACAGTACTATTTTGTGAGAACTTGTAGAGAATTGCCTCATAATCTATCAACCCCTTGTTTTACTGTTCATACTGATTTTACGTAATTTATTTTATTGTTTTGTTTTTCCTAATAAATTCAAAAAATTCCTTTGTAAAGCGATTATTATTATTATTATTATTATTATTATTATTATTATTATTATTAGTATTAGTATTATTATTGTTATTATATTGTTATTATTCCTAGAAGAACAGTGTGAACGATGCCCGTAGGAAACGCATGCCCCTCCGGTTATGCAATACCCGTTGTACTCGTTGTAGCCTATACCCGTCTGTCATATGTTTCTTTTATAACTATATATGGTGATCTTTGTATGTCTGTGTCCCTTGTATGCCCCTGTATGGAGTTCCTTGCCAGCCATGTCCAAATATGGAGTGCAGGCCAGTCTATGACGTCAGACATCATATCATCATCTGAAGCTGATTGGTCGGGCGGTTCTCGAAATAAATGGGGGAAACACACGCATTCATAGGACTATAATTAGTCCTATAAATCAACACTGTTGATTACATAGTGATGTAACAGGAATAACTTCCAACACATTTGGATTAAAGTCCCTCATATTCCACTGCCATCTCAATACCTAAAACATCATTATACAGTACAACTGGCTGCTGGATTATTTTCTTTTTCATGACTTAAAACGGGGGTCCCTCTGGTACCCACGCACCATGCACCAGAGGGACCCCTGATGTGCACACAACAGAGGGAGCCCTGCTGTGTGTGTGTGTGTGTGTGTGTGCACACGCCAGGAGTGTGCACGGTGCGTGGGCGTGTGTGTGTGCAAAGGAGCACTACTGAAAGACAGTGGTTTGTACCTTGGGGCCATATAAGTGCTTGACTAGGGGGTTAGACTCCTTATTGGTGTGTGGGTTAAAGCTCCTTGTGTTGTATGAGAGTAAAATCCTCTCAAACACTACGATACTCCTGAGGAATAACCATAACCATAACCTTTATTTATTTAGTATTACTGTTTTGTTTCTCTATTTTATTATGCTATTACCGTAAACAGCGATGGACAGTAACAAAGTACCTTTAGTTGAGAACTGTAATTAAGTAAATTTGTATTTTACTTCAGTATTTGCTTTTTTCTATACTTACATAATTACTTTCACGCTGTGAAGTAGCCTATACTCAATACTTTTAGGTCATCTTTTTTTCTGCCTAAAATGCAATTGGCCACACGATGTGTTCCTCACAGATGGAAACCAATCACAGCACCCGCTGTCAACCGGGATCGATGTGAAAGCGGAAATACGTCATCCAGGCGCGCAAGGCTATCCATCTAGGGCATACATGGGCAACTGGCGGCCTGGGGGCCACATGCGGCCCCCACCTTCACTTAATGCGGCCTGCAGGTTAATATCAGAATACTGATATATTATTGATTTCAGCTGTTACAATTGCAAACATGAGCCACTTTAATTACTACAGTCTAAATTAGTAGCTTAATGACTAGTATTAAATTTATTTTTTATGTCCAATGCATTTGTATTTAAGTTCATAAAGTTAACATAAAGGTCCTTACACACCGGGGCAATTTTTTTCATGCGAATAATACTTTTTTTTTTTTGCAAGTCAATGCAAGCTTCCACACCAGTTTCGCGGAGCGAAAAAAGCGTCTTTTAATTATTCGGAACGAGTCAGAATTTTGCGTATATTCGCATATTCGCTGGTGTGTAACCACCTTACGTCTAACTAAATGCATTTGAAATTAAATAAAAATGTTACTTTTCAGGATTCCAATTAAAAAATAGCAACAACAAAAAACAGGGATCCCATTCAAAAATAGCAAAAAAATAGCCGATCTACAAGCTCAAAACGTGCCGCTCTGCGGCGCGTTTTGAGCTTGTAGATCGGCTATTTTTGCTACTTTTGTGTGTGACATAGAAGGCCCGACAGTATATGCAATTGTGGCCCTCTGGAGTGAGTGATGAAATATAGTGGCCCTCTCCATCATCAACGTTGCCCACCCCTGATCTATAGGGCCTAGATGGATATAGCCTTGTGGTCTGTGTCGCAGACCACAAGGTTTCTATGGAGAATCTAGGAAAATAAGTCATCCCAGACTCTGGGGATGACGTATTTTCCTAGATTCTCTATAGAAGGCGGTAATGCGGCGGGTAGGAAAAGAACACGTTGAGTCTGTCTCACCAGCTCAATGAGTCTGACAAACCAGAACACCAATGGCCATATATCTCAAGTCAATGCAGTGCTGCCTGGAGAATCACAAATGGCTCCAGTGTTGTTCTCTTCATTGTCAAGATAAAAGTAAAAGCATGTTTCCATTGTAGTCTGACTGAATTGCGTATACATTGCAAATGAGAACAAAAGACATATTTGATGAAAAGAAATGTGTCCGTATTGTATTCGTGTGATAGCAATGAATGTGTGTCCACAGCTATCAATAGATTAAGACCAACAGTCATATATCTTCTGTCGGTACCTATGGCATATGGTCTGTAATGACAGGACACAAACCTGTCAGACACAGATGCCCAATTCATGGTTTCCTGTAAATTGATACACAGGCATGCAAATCAATCATCTGACCAGCTGATAATATCCTTAAAGAAGCTCTGCTCCGCTGGCTAAACTATTCCACTCGCGTGAAACCCATTCTTCAAGCTCCTACAGCGCCGCTGCTTGCTTGATGTGTTATCAATTTCTGTGCGTCTGCATTGAACATGCGTCCACTTCACAGTCCTGTCTATTTGTGTTGAATTCATCCTCGGTCCATATCAAGAACCGCTTTGCATCTTGACGCTGTGGGGGAGGTATTATTTTTACTTAATGCTTTATCTTAGAAAGTAATGGAAAAATAATGCTTCACAATTTGCACCGTACCTCACAATAGCCCCATCCCCTCAGTTTGGAGGACATTCACAACGATAAGAAAGAAGAACTATAGCCGTTATTCACATGCAATCAAACAGGGAGAAATATATAGCTAGTACAATATAGAGTAGACCTTTAACCACATTAACCCTATTTTGGTCATGTCAATATAGGCTTTATTTCATTTTCAGAAATATCATAATTTGTCACGGTACAAGCTTAGAATATAACACGTTTTGGGCTTGTAGATCTGCTATTTTCATTATTTATCGTAAGACAAAGTACAGTATAATACAAAACATTGGTATTTGGTGATTGAAGAAACACGGAGATACAGTATACTGAGTGTGTGGTATTTCTCCCTGTTTCAATGTTGCTGACAGTACAGCACATGCAAGACTATGATCTATGTTTTTCTACATCATCATTTAAGTCACTTGCATAATCAGCCGCAAACATCTCTAAAATTACAGCCCAAACTAATTTGCTTCGTATATATAACCTATTATAAGCATTTCATGAGAACTTGATGGCTAGCACACCATTAAAAAACGTGTACTTACATCATTGCTGCACACACAAAGTTCAGCATAAGCACCTATACTGTTGTAAATGTGTTCACAATGGGATGGTCCCGTTGCCTCTTTTACTGTAATCTAACGTGGGGGATAATTACATTTCCGGATTGTCTCTCCCCTTATTGAAAAAGGCTGCTGCGTGCTCTAAACATTATGCTGTTTCTTTTTTTCCCTGGGTCAGCCACATTGTTGGGGGGGTACTTTAGCTAAATGCTGATGGCACCAGAGCTGTGGCCACAATCCCATTTGAAGCAGTCACTGATACTTTGCATTAAATGCTTTTCAATCTGCCGGAGATCACATTAGGCGGTTCCCTCTTATCGACTCATCTAAAGAGTTTATGTCTTCATCTAATTAGGACCGATGCTTTCTTAATAGCCTGATGCTTAGACTGAGTTATTTCATAAGCATACGGCATGTCCTATATGTGGCCCCAACGGCAGGCGGTCCACTGCACACCACCCTTTACAGCCTCGCCCCGGAATGGTATTTGAACATTCTACGGTCGGTCGTGTGCAGTGTCCTATTGTGGCCTTCACCATATAATAACTATGACCATTATCGTGAATGTCACAGCTATTGTGATGATCACAGAGGAGCCCAGTGGAGGAGGCATGCAGTTATCACCAATGTCATCGTCGTCAGCATCAATTCCATTCTCATCATTATAACTACAACATGCTGCTAGTGGTGGGACTCTAAGAAAAGCTGTGTCGGTTGGTCGGTCAGTTGGTCAGTCCATCTGTCCGTCCGCCATTTTAGTCCCAAAAGACGATAATGTTGAAAACTATACTGGCTGGATTGTCATTGAATTTAGTATACTTCTTGTTTTCTCACTCAGCATTAACCCATTAAGACCTGTGTCACTTTAGATTTCTTTGGCTATTCAAAAATAGCAGACATACAAGCTCATAGCGCGGCACCGAGTGCCGCGCTATGATCTTGTAGATCTGCTATTTTTTTTAAATCTTGAAAACTTTTTTTTTTTTTCTTCTTCTTTTTTTTTTTTAACTGTTTAAAAAAAAACATTTTTAAGAATCGCCTCAGGTCTTAATGGGCTAAACAAACCAACATGTAGTATAAGTGTATATACAGGGTATCTGCACATTTCGAAAGTGACAATTTTAAGATCATTTTAATACCCCTAAAATGAAATAAATAAATATATTAAAATAAATAAGACCATTGCACATTCATTCAAGCATTTGAGTGACCCCATGACCTTTCCTCTGTCAACACAATTTCATAAAGGGTGCTCGATTTGCACAGCGGTAAAGTTCTTGTCCACTGTGTGGAGACTATATAGGTTTGAATCCTCTGCAGCGCCTCTGGCTTGGCCGGGCTTTCATACGAGCACAATTAGGGAAGCCGGACGGGGAGAACAAAATGCGTTACTGCACCGCAGTGACCCCTACAGGTTATGCAGGGCGCCTGTCTCCAGGTTTTGTTGACCTGTGGGGTCGCGTCTTCTTCCACTCATGCTGTGTGTCTTCCCGGTGAAGCCCATAATGACTTAGCCTGGCGTAGCTAGACTATATCACTGCGTGGATATGAGTCTGGTGCTTTCATAAGGAAGTTTTTTTTCCCAAGGGGCGGGATCAAAACAATGTCCCTCGACGCAATTGGTTAGACCTACAACTAACTACCAATTACAGTCTCCCATATTCGAATACTGGGCCCTGATTGGTTACCCACGTCTTCTGGAGCAGGAAATGGATTCTCTATGGAGCGGTGCCAGACCCAAATCCCAGAGTGCAATTTTTTTTTGCACTCGCAGATTCGTCTGGTCCCAGGCTAATAATGACTGGCCCAAACAAAAAAAGTTACAAAACTACACCCACAACTGTGTGGGTGCACTACACACTGAATTTGAGATTTGGCATAGCGACTAAATTGGGAGTAAAAAGTAGAGGAAGAACACAGTCCACCAGTGGGGCTTTTTAGACTGTTGTGTGTTTGTAACTCTGAGAGTGTACAAATGGAACCAAACACTTTCAGAGTTAAATTAACACTGATGATGATACTACAGTGTAGATTGGGGGTCCCCGAGATCAAAATGGTATCAAATGGGGGGTCCATGGCCTGATGCATATCAAACTTGGGGGTCCTTGAAATTAAAATGGTTGCGAGTCCCTGGCATATCTTTTCAAATGGGGGTCCGTGGGCTAACATGTGTCAATTTGGGGGTCCTTGACGTGAAAAAGTTTGAGAACACTACGGCTACAATGTTATGTCCCAATATGAGCAACTCTGAAGTCCAAAACAACTGTCAGTCAGCACGCGTCTGTGTATTGGAATAATATCCACCACCAGCAGGGATACAGAGTGAAGCTGACAGGATCAGGGCCTGGGCTGATATGAGACACGTCCCCCAGGTGTCCCCCCCCCCCCCCCCCATGGCCAAAGTGTGCTGCTCAACCTGTCTCTGCACTGCTCTGCATGTCACAGGGCCAATCCTTTTTTATTTAGAAAAGCGAATACAAGATGGGACGGGGATGTTTTATGCATGTGCATATTATAGAAGATGTGTCTGCACTAACAAGCCAAGTCTTTAGCTGCTCAGGCTTTCACAGGGCAACACTTTGACCTGTCTTCTCCACTCTCTGAGACAAAACGAAACTCTGACTCTCTGAGCCCAGAGTCTGTTGTTGTGTTTTGTTTTGAAAATGGGTTTTTCTGTTTTTCAATGACTAGCAAAAAAGTGGAGAAACAAAGAGGGAAAGTGGAAAGGGATGCCAACATCATATCTTACTAATAGCCTAGTCATGAGGAATCCCAGTGACATGCCTTTAATACTGTTGCCTAGCACCTCGTGGTCAATCACTCTCATTGTATCGCCTCTACTACCTCCCAAGTATTTTAATTAAATTCCCAGTGGTTTCCATTATCAGGTTTACCACCTTTTTGTTCCTTCTTTTTTTTTTTTTAAGCGCATTGCAAAAACCTGTTCCTTTGTGTTTCAGCTGCCTTGTTAATGGGTATGAATGCATCTTGACTTCATTCTGGGTAATGTGGTGAAAAGATGAAGAAGATGAAGGCAGGTAGAAAGAAGGTATGTTCACACTGTCCCCCCGTTTTCTGCTGAAAATGAGGTGGTGTAGTCACGTGATCCATAGAAATGGACTGTATACTAATAGCATACTATATATACACAGTCAGTGTTGCCAGATTCTGTGAGAGAAACAAGCAACCAGGTCTAGGAAAACCAGCCCAATAGAAGCGACTATGGGCCACATGAGCACTTTAACATATACAATAGCTGATCTACAAGCTCACAACGCGACGCGTTGTGAGCTTGTAGATCGGCTATTTTCAAATCAAATCTTGCGGGGAAATTATAATAAGCAGATCTGGCAACCCTGTATACAGTATATATATATATATGTAGGTAATAATAGGTTTAATATACAGTTTTTGTTGAACTGAGAAAATTCAAATGGGAAGCATTCCCAGACAAGCCTCAAGAGAAGCCTCTCTTCCTTGAAAGCGCTCCGCTCTGCCAAAAAAAATAAAAGCGCACTGACAAGCGCCTTTTAAATGCCTTTGTGGTCATTTCAGTTTTAATGTAAAAAGGTGGTGCCCTTATTTTAAAGGCAACACAAACACAAATGTCGTGCATAATGAAGGCATGATGAAGATCATGTCAGTGTGTGTTCACACTAGGTGCATTTTATGAAGGACAAGCGCTGCATACAGCGCTTATTTTTTCTGCTGAAAATGAAAAACAGGCGTCATGCGATCGACATACTGTAAACTGACTCTATGGAAAATACCGAATATTGACAATGAAGTCTTAAACTAGTTGGTGTAGACGTGAAATTAATGAAGACCGAGCAATTACATGGCATATTTATCGGCTAAAATGTATCGACCTTTTATAGACAAGCTGTCAGCGGAACACCAACTGTCTGTGTTTCTCTTCGCAGGCTGACGTCTCTTCTGGCAGACATGGCTGCTGTCTTTCGCTGTACGGAGCTGTGCAGCTCACGTTGGTGAATCAGCGATATATTAATAGGTGTGCCTTAAAGATAATACAACTCCACGATCAATAGTGAATATGATGTAATTATATTAAGTAATAATACGTTTGATATATAATACGTTTGATATACTGTTTTTGATAGGTAGAAGAGGAGGAGGGACGCTGGTGGCAGTCGGGTGTGGGTGCCTCCCTATAGCTGATAGTGGGGCATAGAGCATTATGATGGATAGCTGATAAAAATGCACTTGGTCCACTAGTGGACCAAGTGCATTTCTCAAAACGTTAAACTATTCTCCACTTTTAAAAGCACTCTGCTTGGCCAGAAAGAGAGCTCTGATCAGCGCCTTCTAAAAGCGGCCGCTACGTGGTTGCCTTTTGGCATTGCTCATAGGGTTTAATGAAAAAAGGTGGTGCCTTTTTTTGTTTTCCTTGTTGTTGTTGACTAGTGGGCGTATACCCTTATACGAATACTATACGTATCTATGAAATAATTTCTACCCAACTTAACTCCCACAAATCAGCTTGATCGCTCTGTATGATGAATGATGTGGGTTGTCATGCTGAGATGCTAAGAACTGTTAACGCATTGAGGCCTGAGGTTCCAATTCTACAAAATGTCTTCCAAATCCTAACATTTAAAAAAAAAAACATATGTTGCTATGTCAGTGGTTCTAAAAATGTTTCATGTCAAGGCCCCCAAAATGAATATGTATTTGGCCGCGGACCCCGATCTCAAAATATGTTGTTCCAGGGACCCCCAGCAGCAAAGATTTGAGTTACAAATGTTCGCTTTAAAAAATATATATTCAAAGATTTGCACACATTTTCACAATCTTTCAAAAATAGCAGATCTACAAGCTCATAGCGCGGCACCGCTCAAATGAAAAAGTGACACAGATGCGTTCCGGGTCTAAATGGGTTAAACATCATCGCACATTGTCAAGCACATGTTTAGCAGAATGCATTTAGTAGAACAAAAAGAGCCATTTCATAGAGGGCGCCAGCTGGCCAGCAGAGCGGCACACACACACCCCAGGCACCTTACTCTACTGGAGGTGAGATGGCGTTCCACGCTGTGCCGGTGACAAGCACGGCTTTAATAGTTCGGCCAGAGGACGGGCAAAGTGGCTTTCACACTATAGCAAAGAACAGCTGATGGAGCGAAAGAACATGGCAGTCCCAGTTGACTTTCTTCATATAGTGCTCTGAATAGATGGATGGATGTGGTTACGTTTTCAATATCTGAAAGTCAATTTTGATGTTTCAAAGAAAGAACCCTAACTCAACATTCAGTAAAAAATACAAATTAAAGCAGTACGAGGCAGGTAAAAAAAAAACAATTTCTAATAGCCTCGGCTGGTCACTACCGTCATTGCAGGTCTATTGCTGAGTCCTGCATTACCCAGAATTCCATTTGTTTTCACCGGAAGGCGGAAGCATTTCAAAAAGCGTTCTTTTAATTGTTACTATCTATGGATCGTTTCTCTTAGCCAGTGGAGCTTTAGTTACCGTGAGCTGTGCTTTCTTTTGCTGTTGTTTTTCCATCTTAAAATCCTATAATACCATAAAAACAGCGTGAGATTTTCGCGGGAAGGGCGCCCCACCACCGTTTCAATAGAAAATATGTTTATGAAAGGCTTTTGGGGGTGAAATTCATGGAGTGGGTGTTGTGAAACATTTGCCACTCACAAAAGATAATACAATTTAACTACACATACAATTTTTTTGTTGAAAAAGTTACCTAGTATAGTTTTAAATAACACTTTCAAAGGTTGTGGCCAACTACTTAACTACTTTCAACCTGGTGTCCCTATTTTGGGAATATCGTTAGAGGAAGTTGGAGGTTTTCAAAAGAATTCCAAGATCTTCGAAAAATAGCAAACGCAGCAGATCAGCTATTTTCACCGTGCAACACCCCATAGCATGTGACGAAGTATGAAACGGGGCTTAAGTGGTCAAAGGGCAATTTAGGCCATGTCCACCAAGGCATTTCTTTTACCTGAGCACATCAAATGTTTTGAGTTGTTTTCGATGGGAGCGGTGCATATTTACGCTATGCTGGAATTGGCAGCAGCGTGACGAGGCGCTGAGCTTCTGTTTTGCGCTGCACGTTTTTATGTGTGTCGCCGAGAGTTGAAATATTTATTGTGTTTTGAGCTGGGGAAAAATGCTTTGGTGGACACGCGGCCTTAGCTGATTTTATAAACCTGAATCTCTGCTAGGCAACATAAAACCCATCATTTTACGAAGGCTAGCAGAGCTTTTCCAGTGTGAGCTCTTGACACGCAGAACATGTTTGGAGATATGATTTTCACACATTCTCCTCACAATTACAAATGACAGGGTTCTGGGTACAAATCTGCAAAATGGTCCTTTAAGAAAACAAGAGAAGCGAGCCATGTTGGAAACTGAAGGGGAGAGAAGAGACATTTGGCTGGTTCTCTTCCTCTGTTATGAACATTTTACATTCTTTCAACATCAAGTCTAGCTATATGAGTCCTCGCTAATGTTCACGAGGACAGTACCATTTTTATATACACATAAGTCATAAGACCTGGTACTTAAAGGAAGGTAAGTGATATTTTGTTCCCCTCTTTTTTTTTGTTAAAAAGGTTAAAGTACTATATTCTGATAGTAATCATTGCGTTTGTTCGGTCACAGGGGTCTCTCCAGCTCTTTCGTAAACAGAATATAGTACATTTTCAGGTAGGTGACAACATTTTAGCCAATCAGGAGAGAGCACTGAAAATGCATTTTCTGTTTAATAAAGAGCTGTGGAGAGACATGGGAGACTCCTTTTACTGAACAAACACTCTATATAGAGCTATTTAACACTTACTTTAACCAAAGTAAATCACTTACCCTACTTTTAAGACACGCAAAATAGGGCCCCTAGAGTGAGCAGACAGAAACGGTGCCATCTTATATAATGAGCATGAGAGAGGACCAATTATATGAAGATAAGGTTGAAAATAGGTGAAGTGTTCTTTCAACCACTTATTCTTCGGCGTACCAGGCGAAGTAGAAGGCTCCAGGCTCTGGAACAATTTGCCCAGACTGAGCTGCCCAGTCGACAGTTATTTTTAAATCTCTATTAAAGACTAATTTCTTCTCCCTGGCATTCAGTGACAGCTGATGGGCCTTATGTTTTCCCTTACTGGTGCTAATGCTTTGTTTGTCTTTATTTAATTGTACGCTAATGTGTGTTAATATTGCATTGTTTTGCCTTTAGTTTTTAACCTGTACAGCCCTTCGGTTGACCTGGTCATGTTGAATAGAAATACATTATTTCTGTGCTATTGAAATAAAGTTTGCGTTGAGTTCAGTATGACAAACAGCAATAATAGCTGATCTATATGCTCACAGCGCATCACATCATGATGCATTGTGAGCTTGTAAATCAGCTGTGTGAAAAAATATTAGAAAAATCTTACTAGGATTAATGTGGTTAAAGAGATAGTTAACCCCCAAAAATACTTATTTTCTATCAATTACACACCCCATGAAGCCTTGAATTCGAGGAGATTTTTTAGTTTTTGTCGCATTCCTAAGCCTATAATTTGATAACCGGCGGAAAGATGCTAATGTCTCCGGTAGGAGACTCAAAGTTGACACTTTGGCTTAGGAATACGACGAAAAATGCGATGAAAACATCGTCGCAAAAAAGTCTCCATGGAGTGTGTAATCGATAGAAAAAAGTCATTTTGGGGGTGAACTATCCCTTTAAAGGTATAAATGCACTGTACAGCCTATGGTTAAATAATTGTCCAGAAGAGGAGCCAGCCTCTGTTCCTCACTGTCGTTTTGATCAGCTTGTTGCTCGTATTGTGGGGCACCGTCTGCACTGTGCCTGCAGACCACCTCTCAGCCCAGGACCACGTGTCTGATCTCTCTGCACTGTTCATCAACAAACAAAAGGACCAGCACATCATACCAGCCTCAAACATAGACATTTTGTCACGTGTAAAGATGTACAAATCCAACAGCACATGTATGCCTTTGAAGTATATTTGATCATTTGAAGATCAATCGTTCTCTGTTTTATTCCTCTGACAGAAAGGCCATGTTGTGATGGTCTGTTGAATAGAGGAAGGAGCTTTGTTGTTGTTGTTTATTGTTTTTATGTTTAGTTTTTTCATTGCGATGATAAGGATGTGAATAATTAAGTGGCAACGCTGGATTTTTTCTACACGGGGACTGATTTCAATTACCTTCAGGATCCCTATTCCACCGACAGACCATATATTAGAATTCTGTAAACGGTTCCGCATCAAATTATTCTGAACAAACACAGGAGACATAGAAGGCCAAAACAGTTATTAAGAATTAATTTGCAGGTTCATTTTGATATGCAAATTAAAGGCAGAAATCCACCTGAAAACTGAATTTGCATTTTGATAGTGCTATAAGTCAGTCTACCATGCCTTGCCGATGGAAAATGACTCTTAATATTGACCACTTGTTCTTTGATTTATTGCTTTGGGTGAGGGCTTTTCATGCGCAAAATAAATTCAAAGGGCTATAATCAAAACACTAACGTGTGTAAAATCTGTATTTTGGGGGGCGGATTTTCATTTGAAACGCAATTAAATTCAGACAAGCTGTTTCTCTCGCCTGGTGTTAAGTATTCAAGACAAAGGCACTGTACCCCCATTGTATTTGGAAGTGAAAGTGCAATGTCTTTAGAATTAATTCACAACACCATTCAGTCACGTATATCACAACCATATATCTCCTCACATAACTGCAACATTCCGTTTACAAGATTGCAGTGGTGTAAAGTACATTTACACAAGTACTGTAGCTACTTAAGTACAATTTTGAGGTATTGTTTTACTTTACTGGAGTATTTCCAATTTTCAGTACTTTTACTTCTACTCCACTACATCTCAGATGCAAATATTGTACTTTTACTCCACTACAATTACTTGAAAACTTTAGTTACTAGTTACTATGCAGATGTAAGTTATTATATTATAAAACATACATTAACCACTTCAGCTCTATCTTATACATAAGCTATTTGAAAATACCCGATCTACAAGCTCACAACGCGTTGTGCGCTTGTAGATCGGCTATTTTCAAACATTTTAGTACTTTTACTTTGCGATGTGAGTACTCCTACATTGCAGTATTGATAACTTTTACTCAAGTAAAACATTTGAGTACCTTTTCCACCACTGCAAGATTGTACTTGCTCTGCATGGCCATAATGCAATACCATTAACACTCCTGCCTATATGTCCTCATTCAGGCTGCCAACATAAAGTACAGGACTATGATATTTTTTGTTATATGTTGATGCATTGTTAGGTATAGAGACAACCTGCCATAGATGCTATAATGTGAAATGACTCACATAAGTCACAGTGCACGGTGTCCCTGTTAATTATGTAGATACTATGCTGCACCTGGGCAAAAGCCATTTGTCACAGCCTGTTGTCTAGGTTTCATTGTGTGGATGCACTCACCAAGAATTAGCCAACAAGTCTGGAGTCGGCGGGTGTGTGTGTATGTTGAGAAAGCTACTTGCATAAATGGATATGGACATGAATATTAATGACATCGCAGATGCCAAAATTGCTGGGCACTCCACACACACATACACACACACACACACACACACACACACTTTGCTTTTAAATGGGTTTGCATTTCACTTTCAGATGCCGAGCGTTTCTCCCGGAGGTTTGTTGCACTAGAGCACACATCCACAGTCTGCCATGTGCCACAGCAATGTCAGCCCCACCACCTGTGATGACTCCCTCCTCCTCTCCCCTCTTTTAGAGGCTGTGAATATTGGATGAAGGAAAGAGGGGTGACAAGAAAAGGAATCAGCGGCGAGGCAGATAGAGGAAGACGAGAGTCCTCCATGGCACAAGAGGCTTGTTTCTGCCGTAAGAGAGAAACATAGAAGAAGGGATTGCTTTAGGGGAGAGAGAGAGAGGGTGGGCGCCCATGTGCACCACCTCATCTCATCCCCAACCGCGCTTCTGGCCTAATTATCAGCAACAACCAGAAGCCACCAGATGTTCATATTATCGTACATTAGCATGAGGAATGTTGGCCTATACCATCCGAGGACAGACATCTGGCAGATGATTTGACGATACTGTGTGTTTCATGTAGACTAAGCTTATGGGATCTGATTTTGACCCTTTTTTCTTCATTTTCACTGTCGGGGGGGGGGGGGGGGGATACTTTGAAGCCTGATACTTTGTAGCCCCTCCCCCCACCCCCCATTTCCGGGAGGGGGGGGTGGTGGTTTCCCAGGCTGGATACTTTGTCCAAAACCGTTACTTTTCAGGAAATGGAACCAAGAACCTGTGCTCCAATGTGGTTATTATTTAGAAACCAACTCTTGTTAATACTTCTCATTGGTGGTATATACTGTATTTATAGAACCCACAGACAGACTTAACCACGTTCAACCTGGCGTCCCTATTTTGGGCATGTCATTATAGGTGAAAAATTTCAAAATATTTAAAATATTTTTAAACAATTGTGGAAATAGCAGATCTACGGGTTCATAATGTGTCCTGAATCTCCTGATGTGACACATTGTGAACGTGTAGATCAGCTATTTTGTGCTACTTTTGTGTGACATTGACGTACAACGGGTCTTAAAGATAACCTGACGAAGGTCTAACAGACCGAAACATTGTTTCTCATTAAAATCTTTTTTAATGAGAAACACTGTCATCATTTGATGACAGTGTGCGGGAGTTTTTTTCTTTTTACAGTACGACAAAGTGTAAAATCGGGTATTTCAAAGTAAAATATGGAGACACAAGTCCATCGTAGACATAACGCATGGATCCAAGGATTGCTTAAGGCAATAGTGTTCCAGGAGTGACCGGCCACTGGTTCATCATGCTGATCATAATCATTGGGGATTGGCCTTTTTTGTGACTATATACTAGCCAGTGTTAGTGAGGAAAAAACGTGTGTATTGGAGGTAAGACTTGATTTGGTTCAATAAACTACAGTATGTATTTCTTCGCTTTCTATAATCAGGCCTGCAACATACAGTATTAAGCCTGTTTAACAACACCACACGCCTGCAAAACCTGCCTTCCTAACTGGGACTTCCCTTTAAGCAAAAACTACTGTGCCCAGTGCCAGCAGCTGCATGCACTGTTCACAGTAGTGAGCTATGGCTGTGTACTGTATGCTCATCACGTACACACTACAGCTTAGGAGGAATTTGTGTTACCAGTCCAGGAAGAGAAAACAGTGATAAACTAGGCCAGGACCATTTTTGTACTGGAAGAAAAAAAAAGTGCTACAGGTACAAGGCACGCTTACATTTACCTGCTTGTGCACTATTGTCAACCAGTCTGCAATTCTCCCACTTCCATCTCAAACCCATTTCTTCCCCTTTCTGTAGTACATTGTTGTCTCTTAGAAAAGAAATGAGCACACTGTGATTTACAACCCTTTACACACTATGTACTGTCCATTTGTCTATGTTCATGTAGCTCAGCATGTTTTGTGTTTCCGCGAGAGGAAGGTTTTTTCTTGTCTTTTGTGAAGAAACACAAGTCTAAGGGCCCAATTTAGGTGATCTACTGTATGTATGGCATACATTGGTGCATGGTCTAAAAACACAGGATGCAATTGAATTCGGAGGGCGTCTGCCCTCCAATGTCGGTGAAACATTGGAGGGCATCCTCTTAATGTACCCATTAAGGCCGATTAACTCTTTGACTGCCAGAGTATTTTCATAAAGTACTCACCCAGTGCCAGCGATTTTCGTGTTTCAACCGGTCACAGAATTGTTATATACATTCAAATCGTTTGCATGGCTGTGTTTTTAAACACACACGACAGATCGACCAGCAGAGAGCAGCAGAGAGTGGAGATCGACCTCTGCGCTCACTCGCTTGACCCCCCCCCCCCCCCCAAACAGGCTCCGACAGTCCAAACGTCATATCCGGATATGACGTTTTCGCCGCTCGCCGATCGGGTTTTAGATCGTTGGTATACACAACAACGATAACTGTTCGTCATCCAGACTAAAGAAAATAGAGCTGGAGCTCTCCGTTCGTTTTTTATACCGTGTGAAAAACTTATCAAGCTTCCGAGAACCGGAAACGGAAATTGCATCATGAATCTGGATCCGGGTGAGTGTGAAGTAAACAAAAAGAGAAATCGATGGTGGGAGAAACACAGAACAGCGCGATCACAGATCTAAGCTATCAGAAAGAAAGAAAGAAAGAAAGAAAGAAAGAATGAAAAGAAAGAGCAGTTCAGTAGCAGCCGTTGAGATACATAATTGTTTGGAACCAAAGTGCTTGGAAGGACAAGTTCCATGACATTCTGCCCTTTAGTTGTTTGTTAATAATTTTGTTTGTTTAGTTGTTTGTTCATAATTTTGTCCCCTTTAGTTGTTTTCTGTCAATGTACATTTGGCACATAATGTAAACTTTGAGGTATCTTGTAGGTGGACATTTTGCCCTACAGGTGGCGCTAGAGGAGAGGCCATAAATGTGTCGCCAAAATCTGTAGAGTTCAACCTCCAGGAAGCATGAAGGTGCACCGAAAATTCGGTGGCCATTGGCCCTGTGTTTGACAATGCAAGCCAGTGTTTGTCAGACCATATTTATGACCAATTATTTCTCCATTTTAAATCAAATTATATTTTATGTATAGTATTTAGGGCTTCTGTAGCAGGCATCTGATCTGTATCATGTAGCATAATTTGTACGATAATATAAAAAAGAATGGAGTAAAGACATGTCTGGGAGATATCTGTATGAGCTCGGTGTGTAATGCATTGATATCGGAACATCACAAGACCGCAATTAAAACCAATTACAAGAATGAAAGCATTATGAACTGAGGAGACTTGAAAGGCGGATACAGTAGGCCGTATAGCAGATACGGTTCATGATATATTTATGCCATACAACCAAGAAGATGTCCTTCATGAATAGATACATTAACCAAGCGGTAACACACTTAGAACACGCTTAGCAAACACAATATGTTTGCAGTTGTACCTGCAGTTTTTTACTTGAAAGTTCAGATGTTCAGATCAGTTATAAGGTTGTTGTATATTTTGTAAATTCAAAATGTGTTTACATAATGTATTGCCCAATTAAACCCTCTATACTTAGTAAACTAATACTTAATTGACCAGGGTTGGCTCTGTGCTTAGTCCGCTCTTTTTTCCCCCTACACCAAATCTCTCCAATAATTGCCAATCTAAAATTGTCAAGTTGTGAGCTTGTTGATCGGCTATTTTCGGTTAATATTTCCCCCCTCAAAATAGGAATGCTAAGTTGTACACATCTATACTTGTACCTGTATGCAACACTTACAGTCAATAGTGATAGTCTCGAGATAGTATTCTACATCTTCTCAGAAAAAAAGGAAAAAAACATTTTTGGAAATTCTGAATGATGACATTTGTGCAATCGTTTTTTGGTCTTTCGCTCATCTGAACGTCATATTGTTTATCTCAATTAACCTGCTGCCTTGATTGTACAGTAGGTTGTAAGTTAGACAGGTTACTGAATAGGAAGGTGTCCTACTAGAAATATAAGATGGGGAGGGGGTGGAGGTTGGTGATGTCAATTACCAACCCAACTAGCACATTATTGACATAATTAACTTTCATTCAGGTGACACAATAAAGGTTTTCTGTGATTGCATAATTGATTGTGTGTGATTGCATAATTCTTAGCTTGGCAAGGGGAATTTCCAAAGCTGTAGGCTAAATTAAAAGGCTGATATGTTGTATCTTTTGTGACATACTTGTATTGAGTCGTATGCTTACTCTGGTCTCTATTCTGAATGTTTGATAAATAGTGCATAAAGTCATGTATTGTTCAAGCTGGAACCGGCCCTGGCTATTCTCCCTGACGTCCTGAAGCCAATCTCTCTGGCCATGCACCCACCCCACATACACACACACAGCCCCCCTTCCAAGCCCTCAAACTCATTCCATGTGGCAGTGATGAGAAGAAGGGAGAGGAGGGGTGGGTGGTCTGTGTGTGGGGCAGGGGGTTAGCAAAGCTAAATGTTAGCTGTGGTGTCAAAGGCTATAAGCTACTCATGCATGCTAGAATCTGGTACCTCTGGTAAGCCCACAAAGAGCAGGTCTTCTCTGTGTCGGCCCATTTGTGGTGAATCACACACACAGTAACTGTTGTGGCATCATCCCATTCGTTTGTTACAGCAGCGCTACTACTACATACGCCAATCAACATCCTAGATGTCTCGTGGCCCGCCCTATCTTACTGTTTCTACAATAAATCATTATGTTAGAATCAAATATCATGATTTCTAGCATGTCATAGGATTTTAATGGGTAACATCATCATTGATGAAATGTAAATTCAAAGCAGTAAAATCTATGATAAAACAAGGGTATATTTTGGATGGATGGATGGATGCCAAAAATAAGCCTATTCCACATTTGAAGCATCTCACATTTGTGTCTTAGAGTTTCATCCCATATCTCCACTACTAGCCAGAACTGGTGTAAGCAAATGATCATATGGCTCTGTATTGAATTGTGTAATAACTTGCATTTTGGTGAAAACCCCCACACACCAGAGGCATAATCTGAAACAGGACATAAGGATGTAAGGTACCCTAGTATCCTTACAGGATTTAGTTTGATTCATTACTGACCCCAGAGCTTTACCAGCTGAATCAGTTAGAACACATACATATGCCTTCCTTGAAGGTCATACAGTAGGCCAAGATATTTATACTGCTTTGAACATGTATAACATATATTACTGTTGTCCGAAACTTAAAAGTAAATAAACTCCTTTATAGATGGTTTCTTAAAATGAAAAATGTGTGTTTTGTCTTGATTTACCATAAGCCTCCATTTATCAACCACCAAAAATATTCAGCATATTCTGCTGATCTTGTTCACATTCAGCTAGTTAAATTACAGTATATCATCTGCATACTATTAGTATGCCTACAATCATTTTAGTTACTTTAACCCGCAATTGGGAATTCACCATACATGGAGAACAAATGTTGGTGACAAAACACAAAGTCATTTACCTGAAAACAACAAATGAGTGCTCATAGAGTGCCTTAATGGAGGCATGACATTTTCCCCTTTATTAATCTGCATTCAAGGAGCTCTCTATTTACCAAGTCGAGTTCTGAAAATCAATATAAGCATGCATATGTTCTCGAGGTCTTGGTGGAATAACAGAAGTGACTCAGAAGTAAATATGGTCAATACGAGAAAGTATAATAAAGTATCATATGGGTTACATTGCAAAGAGAGGAAATAGGTGCTTCCTCGCTTTGGTATCTTACTAACAGCTGCTAATGTATTGATCATAATTTATGAACCTAAGGCCTTAATGTCGTGTAATCAATATGGCCGCAGACACACAGGTTACTTCCCCAGTTAATTGTGAGGACATTGAGTAAAAAAAAAAGAAAGAAAAATCTATTCCGAAAACAAGTAATGATTCTCTGACAAGTCAGGGCAGTATCGAGACTCAAGTACAGCTCAATTATCCCGGCTAAATATGGAAATGTGATGACTTTATTGGAGCCACTTGATCAATACTATACAGCTTAATATGCGTTTTAACAACTGTCAACCTGGCGGCCCTAATTTAGCCGCGTCATTAAAGGTGAAATATTCATTATGCGTAAGTCATACGTCAAACATATTACGCGAGGATTTATTTTCTTCCTCTCCTGTTTGTGGCCCTTGAGGAGCAAGGAGTAAGTCCACTGCATTTAACCCTGTCTAATTATGGAAGCTTTTCTGCTCTGTGTTATGACGGCTGCGCGGTTGCCACGGCAGCAGCCTGATATTCCCCTCCTCTGTGACAGGCTTTAATGAGGTCTGCAGGTTCCCCCCCTCAGTATGCAGAGCGACGTTTTCTATCAATCCGCTCGACGCTTCGAACACCAAATCAAATCCTCCCTTGCCACAGGGCTCCCTGGATTATCACACTGCATCTACCTGTGCCATCACATCAGAGACCTCGAACAACAGACGTGGAGATCAGGGAGGACTGCTGGTGATGGTGGGAGGCATGGGGAGGGGAGGGGGGCGTAGTTGATGGGGTCAACGATTACAGAAGTGACAGACCCTGATCATTATTATCCAAGGGTTTTCCAGGAATGAGAGAGCTGGTTAGGAGACGGATTTAAAAACTCGCCGTTCCCCGGCTAACAGCCCCGTCGATATTAGCAGAAGCCTGGACCTGCTTTCAGATCATTCCCATTAGGCTGTTACTCTTCTACTGCGGAGGAAACGAGTATACGGCGATAAACACAGGGATATGGTTCCTAATCATGCATTGTCCAGTTGGTGTGCTTTTTGCCCATTAGCACGGCCTTGGGTAAAGTCAATTCCATAACTAGCGTGACGCCCAACATTGTCTCCCCTGGAGCGCATTGAGCATCATTGTCTGTAATCAGTGACCTACTACTAAGTGTGCAACAGCGCATTCAAGCTGTTCAGCAGGTGGACTTACAGGGAAGAGGTCTTTAATCAGACACAAGCTTTGAGATTCATGCAGAAGCATACGTGCTCATCGTCAGATGATCCCATCTCATTACATTGCAGTTAGGTTGTTGTGGCTTGCAGCAACAGCATCGAAGCTGCTACGGTATAAAGACAGGAAAGGCCACATGGTTCAGCGGGTCCACATTCCCAGAGGGTTGAATCATTGAAGTTGGATACCACAGAATACATTACACGTATAACTGACAGGCCATCCAACGCTATATGTATGTTGTGACAAATCAATCTCATCTGCTCCGCTGAATGTCAGAGAACATTCCAACTCCCACCTGTCTCGAGTGCCTGTAGTCTGATGAGGTGCTCACCGATTGCTTGGGCATGCTGCTGAAGACGGCATCATCATGCGAATCAAATTCAAAGCAGAAGATGTGCACTTATGCTGTCCTAAGACCAGGGTTGCCAGATCTGCTTATTATAAATTCCCCGCAAGATTTTACTTGAAAATAGCCGATCTACAAGCTCACAACACGTCGTGTTGTGAGCTTGTAGATCGGCTATTTTCAAATAGCTGATGTACATGTTAAAGCACTCATGTGGCCCATAGTCGCTTCTTTTGGGCTGGTTTTCCTAGACCTGGTTGCTTGTTTCTCTCACAGAATCTGACAACACTGCCTAAGACCAGTGCACCAGTTGTGGTTGGTTTACTGTACTGTGGGTGTATGGCAGATGCATGATTTGTACCCTGTGTAAGTGAAAATGGCAATAAAAGCAAATGTTCACAAAAAGCACAGTTGAAATTAAAACCAACATACTGTCATCTATGCATGGATTTGACAGGATCTTTCAATCAAATGGAGAACTAACTCTGCCTAATTTGAAATTGGTAAATGGCGTCCTAATTTAAGTACAGAAACAATCATTAAAGTGAAATGCAGATATACAGTATTTATTGTAATTCACATTGTTATTCTTTTTAAAAAGAACGGCCGAGGGTGGGGAATATGTTTTTGCCCCGTGAGTCTGTCTTTACGTCTCTCTGTAGGTCTGTCTGTGAGCAACTAATCTCAGCCACCGGTGGACCGATTTGTGTGAAATTTTTATTTTTATTATTATAATGTTTTCATTCCTGGGATAGCTTCATGACACAACACACATTTTGTTACACATTGCTACTACTCCAGATGACTACAGATATTGTCCAAAATGTACACAAATTGGTACACATTATCTCTGGAGTCATGTGCTCAAGATTTAACTGTCAGGTTTTGTCAGGTTCCATTCTGATTCGACAACTGGCTTCCAAGGGGTCACATTTTGCCAAAGAAATGCCAAAAATCTCAAATGCAGCGCCCAATCTGCCCCCAAATGTAATCACATATTGAGGGGCCTCTAAACAACACTAAGCAATTTCACTGATTTTGTTACCAACACCTAATTACAGTTTGCCTGTAATTGCCTTCACAAATTTGTGGTTGGGACCTACTTTTTATTAAATCGGCATAGACAGTATCATGAACGCAACCTCCAATCATACACACATTGGAATCACACGTTGAGGGGCATCTAGAGCGCACCTCCAAAATCGCTTTCAATTCTGCCCATAGGGGTTGGCAACCTAGCCTGGCAGAGATCGGCGCTCTGGGGAGCGCACTTTTTTCATGAAAATACTTCAGCTGTGCGTTATCATGCGGAAGTGGTTACATTGGAACTGGAGCAAAAACGGAGGGGAAATGTATCCAATTGAAAATGCAAATTACATCAAAATATAATCATTTCTTCCTCATGAAAGACACCTATCCAGCAAAGTTGGCAAGAACCCACGGATTACTTCATGAGCTATTTTGTTCACAGACAGCCTAGTCTTTCAATGCCAAGATCTCCACCTTGGCCGACTTGTGAGTCTACAGACAGACAGACACAACCGGTGCAAAAATATAAAGTCCTTGGCAAAGTTAATAATCTTTTAAATAATCTTTCCTATGTGGATAAAAATGTTATGTTATTACTGTAGCATTCAAGAATGAAGACATGGCGTCCTTGGGCCGCTGTTTCTTGGTGTTCTGTGGTTGTGTTTCTGCACACCTTGCCCCATGTGTTACACAGAATCATCCCAGATTCTATTTGATTCACATGCCAAAACGCATATCCCTGCAGGTCTTCTCTCTCCCCACTTTACATTTGTGTGTTTAAAGCTCTGAAGTCGGCACCGACGCTCTCTGCCTCCCCGAGGAGGTGCAGCGCCATCAGCCTTTGGAGAAAGCAAATTAGAGAGCGTCTACAGGTCCCCCCTGGGGGGCAGGAGGGCTCTTAGCCTAACTTGGTGGAAAATGCCAGCACCCACAGGGGGGCCTGTAACACACAGCCATGCAGGCTAATAAGTATCACATAGAGATGCAAACGCCCACATGGTGAGCCGAGACTAGAGCACTGTTTATCAACCAGTGGTCCGCGCACCACTAGTGGTCCATGGCATAATTACAGGTGGTCCTTGGTAGAAATGTTTACCAACACTTTTCAGGAAATGGAATAAAGAACACGTTGTCAAACAAGCCCCCAGCACCACAGAGAATGATTGAAGCCTCAGAAGCCTGGTGGCCAAATATGGTATTGCAGGACTTTGGGATGCATTTTGGACGCTACTGAGCATGCTTCTATCGTCTGAAATGCTAGTGTGCCTGCTCTATAGGCTCTATGCACAGCAGCCATTATTGGACAGAAATTGGGCCTCTTCCTTACCTCCTTCACAGGTGTTACCAATGATACTAATGAAGGCTCTGTTCCATTCTGGTCAAACAGAATCAGGGTGCTGATATTGTGCACGTTGGCTCACTGGAAACACTCCAAATGGTTTCAAATGGCCCCCTACGGGTGTGTAATTCTGAGAGTGTACAAATGGAACCAAATGGACCCGTAAGGGTCCACTTGGTTCCATTGGTACACTCTCAGAATTATTGGGGTCCATGAAATAAAAGGTTTGAGAACCACTGTGCTACACTAAATGGAACAGAGCCTTCATTAGTATAATTGGTAACACCTGTGAAGGAAGAAAGGAAGAGCCCCAATTATATTTCTAATAAGGCTGCTGTGCATAGAGCCTATTGGCTCCAACGTTGGAGCCAGTCCAGGAAGTAGAGGTACTTCTGGGTGCTTTCATGCGAGTGTGAGCAACTTTCATTGAAATGAATAGGTGGGGGCGGGGCCGTCCGCTCTCTAGATATATTCTAACTCTATGGTGTCCAATGGATCTAATGTAATTATTCTTTTGTCACAAACTTTTGTTAAAGGGCCTACGTTTCATTGGTTAAATATTTATAAACACCCACAGACAGACATTCAACCTGCCCTCCCTATTTTGGGCATGTCATTCATTATTATAGGTGAAAAACGCTGTGAGCTTGCAGATCGGCTATTTTCACTACTTTTGCATGACACCGTTAAATGACTACGTATAAAATAACAACACACAAAGATAATACATGGAGTTGCAAGGTTTCTTCCCGACAGTGATGATATAAGAGCATTTGGCTCTATTTCATACAACCAGCAATTGCATTATATCTTATTTCTTATATGCATTCATGATAATAAAGAGAGGAGTCGCCTCACAGCACTCTTGTCATTTGCCAAATACAGGACAGTTCTATCTGATTTGGCATTATGCAGCATAAAGACGCGAGTAGATACACCCTGCATGGAACCACAGGATGCTTCCAAATAACCACGATGACTCATCCACTTAAACATTCATCATAATAAGATTGCTAAATTACTTTAGTGACTCAAAGCGAAAACCGGCGGAAGACTTCTTCTTTTTTTTCTTTCACAGTGGATAAGCTAGAGAGGCATGAATTGACTATTGTTATGCAGTCAAAAACAGCAAGGGATTCCAGCAGCTCATGCCAAGGATTAGATTTGTCACAGTTAAATTCTACTACTAGCCTTAATTTAAGGGCAGGGGGAAAATATTTAACTACATAGAGGTGGTCTGTCTTGTTAAATGGGAAATTTTCTGCTAGGGGACCTTGGTGCAAAGATATCTCATTAACCATAACCTAGTTTTCATGGAAGGGGGGAAACTTCATGGTTCGCTCCCACACAAGTCTCGAGTCCCTTCCAGTCAGACACACACCCCCACCAAGCTCCCACCATTCCACTCTCACATCTCCATTTCTTTCTTTATGTCTATTTGTTCTCTCTCCCTCTCTGCCATTTAGTTTAATAAGACAGCGTGAATAGCTGTGACCAAATACAATGTCTGGGAACCTGCTAGCAGTCTGTAAATGCAGCCCTAATGGCTAAACCATTATAACATTTGGGACATGTCTCCACCATAGTGGATGCACTGCTGGAGGAAAGCGTGGGGCTGAGGGTGGGGAGGTGGGGGGGAGGCGGGGAGGGACAGCTGCCTCTCCATTAGCTAATTGAATTGGAATCACTCCTGTGGTCTGGGTTTTGTGCTCCCTTCACTGCAAACACCTAGAGCACGACTGAGATGTAAACATATCAGTTAGCGCCTCAGAATGTGTCAGTCTTTTTAAAAAAAATAATACACACCAAAAACAAAAACAATCCATCCGTCCAACCGCCCTATTTATCCCATTAAGACCGGGAACGCATCTGTGTCATTTTTAGATTTCTTTGGGCTATTCAAAAATAGCAGATATATACAAGCTCATAGCGCGGCACCGAGTGCCGCGCTATGAGCTTGTAGATCTGCAATGTTTTGGAAAAATCATGAAAATTTGTGCAAATCTTTGAATATAATATTTTTGAAACATTTTTAACTCAAATCTTTGCTACAGGGGGATTCTACAAATGTCTTCTAAATCTAAACAGTTTTTTCTTAAACTTATGTTGCTATAATATCAGTGGTTCTGAACTTTTTTCATGTGGACCCCAAAATGACATGTATTTGGCCCCATCTCAAAATATTTTGTTCCAGGGACCCCCCAGAAGCAAAGATTTGAGTCAAAAATGTATATATTCAAAGATTTGCACACATTTTCACGTTTTTCCTCCAAAAAATAGCAGATCTACAAGCTCATAGCGCGGCACTCTATGAGCTTGTAGATCTGTTATTTTTTGAATAGCCAAATAAATCTAAAAATGACACACACTATGCGTTCCCGGTCTAAATGGGTTATAGCAGCAGCAGTTGCCCTGGTACATTTCTCAATACCGGGGGTTGTTTGGTTTCATCCAGTCCGTGTTTTTCATGAGTAAGAGTGAAGGCCTAATGGACCATGCCGTGCTGTAGTAGCTGGCCTGTCTGAGACAACACATCCCACGTTAAAGCCCAACATGGACCCAAGTGCGATGTCAGTTTTAATAATTGATATATCCTTGTTCCGGCTTGGTGCCTTCCCCATAGCTAAAAGTGGGTGCAAGAGGAGGAGAGGAAGTGAGAGGCTTCGCAAACCATCAGTGTTGCCATATACACACACGCCAACAGCCTGGATGCTCCGCGTGGAAAGGCATGGGGTCTGGGGCTGTTGTGATGCATAGTTGAACGTGTGCCATATGGTGTGGTATAAGGCAAAGCCTTTCTCACAGTCAGAGTGAGATCTCTTCTGGAGGCCTGTTCAGTCTCTGCAGTGGTGGAAAAAGTACTAAAAACTATTGACTTAAGTAAAAGTATCAATACTCTGTTACAAGTAAAAGTCTGGTAATCAAAATTTACTTGAGTAAAAGTACAAAAGTATTGGCATCAAAATATACTAAAGTACCAAAAGTAAAAGTACTCATTATGCATGTATTCAAATATTTTATAGCAGATCTACAAGCTCACAATGCGTCGCCTGAGCTTGTTTCAAATGGCCGAGATGCATATATAAGTGGTTCATGCATGTTTTGTAATAATAATCTAAATCTGCAAAGTAAAGTAGTAACTAAAGCTGTTAAATAATTGTAGTGGAGTACAAGTACAATATTTGCCTCTGAGATGTAATGGAGTAGAAGTAAAAGTATTGAAAATGGGAAATACTCTAGTACAGTAAAAAAATCATCAAAAGTGTACTTAAAGGGATACTTCACTTTCCGCCGGGGGACACATTTAAAAAAAATATTAAAAATAAATGAAAAAAGTTATGGAAAATTCATGGCCCCCTCACGACACGCAGTGTCCTACTAATGTGTGAGGGGGCCATGAATTTTCCATAACTTTTTTCATTTATTTTTAATATTTTTTTTAAATGTGTCCCCGGCCCGAAAGTGAAGTACCCCTTTAAGTACAGTACTTGAGTAAACATACCTAGTTACTTTACACCACTGTGTCTCTGTAACTCTTTTCCAAGTCTGACAAGAGCCACATCCGTCCATGGCAAGGGGGAGTGACCAAAGTGAGAAACAGTGCAAGGCGGATATCACTGCACTACTCAGCGTCCCCTGTGGAGGAAGAGGCAGAAGGAGGGAGAGGAGCTACGCCAAACAACTTGCAGAAGTCTAGAAATGAGATGCTCATTACTTTTGAGAGAATAATGCAGAAAGTTATAAAAGGAAAATAAATGCTAAAACAAAATGCACGAAACCGTGAATGAATTGCACACCCCCCTGCTTCTGCATTATTCAGCCAAAGAGAAAAAAGTTATCTGTGTAGCCCACGACCTCGGTTTGCCCTCCCACGTACGTTAGCCTGCTAGATGTTCGAGCTGACACTGTAATTATGCGCTTGTCGCTTGTCACGGAGGGTTTGACAAACCCCGGCGTGCCACGGCTGTTGTTGTGATTGCAGCCTTGGCAATCTCTGCATTTTCAGACACCACACCTGTCACCTTTTAGAGAGAACCAAACTCTGCATGATCCCATACGGCGTCAGAGGTATTGTCTCAGGGTCTGATCAACTTAATGCAGTGCTCGGATTGTGCAATATATCATTACACGTAATTACAGAGGTTGCATGCAGTAAACCATACCGTGTAAATATATGGGCCTGCTTGTGGAGCCTTTAGCAGGAACTCAAGAGCCAATTAGGAGAACATAGTTGACAGCGGCACGTTAACGGGTCACTACCTCGAAAAAAGTGAGAAAATGTGTCTCAATTCCAGAGAGTGAATGTCATCAAGCCAAGGATCTCTGATCTATTTGATGTTGAAGTGACTTGACAAGTGATGCTGGAGAGGAAGCGTGTTGCGCACCTACTGAACCAATGAAGGCCTGTTAGAGCTAAGATATGCCCATACATAATTGTGCAAATTTACTGTACGCCTACATAATAAGCATGCAATTATGTATATGGACATACACGGAGCAGCTTCAGTGGCCTTGTGGTTTAAGTGTCCGCCCCGAGATTGGGAGGTCGGGGTTCGATCCCAACCTTCCGAAATAGACTCCCTGCTTTGCACTCAGCATCATCAAGGGTTGTATGGGGGTAAGTCCTTGCTACATTCTAGCATCATGTCCAGGGGGTGTACTTGTACATCAAGCTACCACACACTAAAGAAACAGGAGATATAGGCTCCTGCCTCCTGCCCTATATGGGCCACATGGCTCGGCAAGGCTTACTTACTTACTTACAGTACATTACACACAGACACTTTACATGGAAATTGTGCATTTTTCTTCTAGCTGTATAGCCTACTTATATATGCACTCATAGCCCACAATGTGTCTGTAGGAGTACCTGGTTGTCCAAGCAAGATGCCATATGGACAGTATTTATTGTGGATCTTTTGATTTCCAGTGAAGCAGAAAACAGTGCAATAAATGGACAAAATGTCCAGGTGAAGGTTTTCATTTGTTTGACTCTCTAAACTAAACATTTGTATTACAGATAGCTAAGCTGGGAACATGGAGCACAGAGAACAGATATACATAATGTATTGTGGAGGTATGGTGTATAGAAAGATTTGATGTATCAAAGTTCTGTTGATGTATCAAAAAAGAATCTGTAAGCCTCTGAAAAATTGGGTTTCTAAACCAAAGAGTGGCATGCCTTTGAAATGTATTAGCTCCAGGGCTTCTTAAAATAATATGTTCTAATCATTACATCAGCATTATAACAATTAGCTAGTAGGCTATTTGTCCAAGGCAGGCCCCAAGGTTCCCCCTTTGACAATATTGGTGCCATTAAGCTCAGGGATCATTGATTAATATATGGCCTCTGTGGGTGATAATCACTTGTGTTTTCACTTTGAATGTAGGCAGGCAGTGGCCTCTATGGGCAATATTCTGTAAGACGAAGTGGGCATTGTTGTTGCTCTGAATGCCACATTGTATTTTTCTGAGGTGAAAAGCCACATTCACTTATAAGAGATGTAACTTTGTATATAAATGTGATCATATTAAAAGCAAAGCCGCAACTGAGTGAGAGGGGACAAGATTGATCATACGTGCAGGCACAGACCCCATGTCCACACACACAAAACCACATATTCACGTGCTTGCACGTACTCTGCGCACTCGCCCGCACACACAGTCATATAAAGCCTAGAAGCTCCACATTTGGCAGAACTACCACTAAATCTATCCCTGATGCATTTGTTTTAATCCCTGGCCCGGCACCCCAGTTGTTATAGGTTCATTTTCTCCTCCTCATTGCACGCATACTTTCTTATCGCACAATTAAACGTACCAGTTACCTAACAGAAAAGGGGGAAGCGGATGAATGGAGAGGTGCTCGATAAGACGCGCTGCTGAACAGCAGCTGTGTCGTGGACAGTCGCTCTCGGAGGTTTTGATCAGAGGCTGTACCGTGGACAGTCGCTATCCAAGGTCCTGAACAGAGGCTGTTCCGTGGACAGTCGCTCCCCACGGTCCTGAACAGAGGCTGTACCGTGCGTGGACAGTCACTCTCCAAGGTCCTGGAACAAGTCGGAGCGCGTCCTCCTCACATCGCAGAAGGATGATGATGATGACAACGCGCTCTGTCCGCTTTCACATCGCTGCCCGCATTCGGACTTCTTGAATCGTATATACGGTTATTTTTCAAGCCTGCATGCAGAGGGGATGTCCGTAAAAGACACTTTCAAGCTCATGGTGAGCTTTCACCGAAAAACCGAGCGCCAATAGCGCCGCATGATCTCTTCAACTGAATATTTTTCGACTCTTGAAGTTGTGCAGCATAGGCTATATTGTCTGGATTTTTGTCTGATTTTCTCAGTGTTCTATGCAAAGTGCTGGATGTATGCAACAAGACCGAATGCCTGCCGTTTCATATACACCTGCATCGTTTGGAAATATTATAATGACTCTGGGTGACCGATTGCTCTGGGAACAATTCATAGGATTTCTCTAAAGGTTTTCCCCCAATTTTTCTATTTCCCCATCGCGTGTTTTTCCTTTCTTTCTTTATTTTTTTTTACATTCTGTTATCATGCTCATCACCCAGTGAGTTCCAAGGAAAACCATGAATCAGACCTAGTTTTACGTGGATATCACTTGGCTTGCAGTGGAACGGGGCTGTCTATCCATGTCTACAAAAAGCTGATGGTGTTTTAATAGCTTTTAAGCAGATCGAGGCGCAAAAAAAGGGAGGATTATACGCTATCTTTTCGGAGCCTGGCGAATTTATACCCCGTGGATAAACTGAAGGTGTCTGTATGTCTTCTATCAGCTCTACAGCCAAATGCCAGATTCTGTTGCTTCAGATTAAAGTGGAATCAAACAATTTAACGCGGTGAGTTCGTTCGTTGTCAGCCAAAATGTCCTACAGTTTACAGATTATTGATTATTTATTTATTTTTCTGATATTCTACTGTTAGACTGATCATAGGTTATTGGTTTACTTATGATCCTAGATTACTATTGCTATGCATTTGATGTATTGCCTTGTGTTTTCCTTCCTGACTGTAAGTCGCTCTGCAGTAAGAGCGTCTGCTAAATGCCTAAATTGTAAATGGTAAATTACAGTAACTACCATTACCTACTGAAACATCATCCTCCTGCTATACCTCACCCTATGCATGCCGCTGACAGCACTGACATTCATTTCAACGCATTTCAATTCCAGCGAAGAGAATGCCGACCAAAAAAAAGGAATACAAGAACATCCTTTGATAAGTGTTAACAAAGTCTATGCAGTTATTGTGCTCTTTAGTTTCCCCCTCATAAGGAGGGCGAGACACTTGGATAAAAGCCCATTGCGCATTTAACATTGCATCGGGAAAATATAGGGATTACAGGTTTGATAATATGCTAATAATGCATATAATGCAACATTTGTAGGGTAGTTATTTATCAATGATGGTAGTACCGTCTAGTCTAGCAGGCTACCTGTTGTTCCACTGCCACTCACAATGGATTTTAAATTGTACAAATATAATGAATTATTTAATTTGGACTGAGTGGAAAAAATTTAGTGAATAGCCCACTCCATCCACTTTAGATCATGGACGTGTTGACCTTTTCATACCATATAGCCTGATGGTGGGAGCATATTGTAATGACTTTGAATTAATTAGGCCTAGCATTGAAATTACAGTCACTCTCTATTTTCTCTCTATGCCCCCTCCCTCAGGAACATACACACACACGCACGCACAAACGCGCGCACACACACACACACACACACACACACACACACACACACACACACACACACACACACACACACACACACACACACACACACACACACACACACACACACACACACACACACACACAAACACACAGAGCTAAAAGCTAATCGATTAATAGATTGATGATGTATCGACGTAGTCAAAAATGCGATTAATTTGCCTGATATATCGTCTGTTATTTCGTTGGTGTAAAGTAACTAAGTGCATTTACTCAAGTACAGTAGCCTACTTAAGTATAACATTTTGAGGTAGCTTTACTTTACTGGAGTATTTCCAAATTTCATTACTTTTACTTCAACTCCACTACATCTCAGAGGCAAATATTATACTTTTACTCCACTACAGTTATTTGAAAACTTTAGCTACTAATTACTTAAAACATACATTAACCACTTCAACCCTATATTGAAAATAGCAGAGCTCACAATGCGTCAGGATGCAACCATTGTGAGCTTGTAGATCTGCTATTTTCAAAAGATCTGTATACATTTTATACTTGTGAAATGGGACATTCTGCATAATGAGTACTTTCTACTTTTGGTACTTTAAGTACATTTTGATACTAATACTTTTGTAGGCTACTTTTACTCAAGTAAATTTTGAATTCCAGACTTTTACTTATGACAGAGTGTTTCTACATTGCAGTATTGATACTAGTAATAAAAAAACACACGCACGTGCACATACACGCACGCGCACACACACACACACACACACACACACACACACACACACACACACACACACACACACACACACACACACACACACACACACACACACACACACACACACACACACACACACACACACACACACACACACAGATTTGTTACATAATAACGTAGCCTAGTCAAAAAAAGCGATTCATTTGCCTGATGATATATCGTCCGTTTATTTCGTTGTCCCGTATGAAGCACTAGGTAAGGCGGGTTGGACACACCAGGGGCCTAGAATGACATCCAGACCATCTTGTTGAATGCAATGGGAATAAGGATGGGCCCTTTCTTTCCAACGACCTGCGTCGTCCTCCTCGCCCTGCACGCCACCGTCTCTCCGGCCTCCGTTAGCCCAGAGGAGTACGACCCCGCGGCCCCTCCGGACGACACGGAGCGGACGACGACGAACAACAACAATGACAACATCGTCTTCGACGACTACCGGGGCAAGGGCTGCGTGGACGACAGCGGCTTTGTGTACAAGCTCGGGGAGCGCTTCTTCCCGGGACACTCGAACTGTCCGTGCGTGTGCACGGAGGACGGGCCCGTGTGCGACCAGCCCGAGTGTCCCAGGATCCACCCCAAGTGCACCAAGGTGGAGCACAATGGATGTTGCCCCGAGTGCAAGGAGATTAAGAACTTTTGCGAATACAGGGGGAAAAAATACAAGATCTTGGAGGAGTTTAAGGTAAGGAAGCCATGAACTTCGTTTAGAGAGACGATTCTAATCATGTATTGCTTCATTGTCCATTGTCCGCCCATAGCTCATTCAAAATGTATGAATCTTTGGGAAAGCATTGTTATTATTTAGCTTAAGGTCTGGAGGTCGCAAAGGAGCCATATTTTATGGCTGAACGCCTTCTCCTGTCCATGCTCACATTAGGGTATATGCAATAATATGGTCAACATCACGATTTTATTGCGATTGTGACTAATTGAAATAGTCCATGAGGTTTTCAAACAGATGGACTTATACTGCATATCAAATATATGCTATGTATTGGATTGTCATCATCACATATAGGGGGGAGGACAAGAGTAACTACAAAAATATACTGTTGATAGTGTAGATGGTTGGGTGGCATACTGTGAAACAGTGGATCTCAAACTTTTTAATTCCAAGGACCCCCAAATTAATATGTATTTGGCTGCAGACCCCCATCTGGAAAGATTTTGTGCCAGGGATCACTGCATGAGATGTGTGCCTCAAAAAGTATTTTTTTAAATAGCAGATCTACATTGCAATGTTGTGAGCTTGTAGATCTGCTATTTTCAAATGGCCAATGGGTTAAAGTGATTTAACTGATTTTGATGATATATTGACACATTTTTCGGGGATCCCTGGGGGTCCGCAGACCCTACTTTGAAAAAGGTTTAGACATGGACTGAGTGTTAATTTAACACTCAGGGGCTTGTGGTGTGTGAAGACATCTGTGTGTGTGTGTGGGAGGTATACATAGTGATGGCTGCCTCCGTGAATGACATCACTTGCTCCTCGTTGCCCCAGTCATGCCAACATGCAGCATTTCTAAAGTTCCCAAAATGCAGTGCTGATGTTTGGAAACCTTTGCTCTGTGGAGGATCTGCTGACATCAAACCAAGAAGCTGTTACTGTATGTGTTTGTGTGCAGCTGCGCTGCAAGATAGTTTATCTTTCTGGAACATGCATGCATGTGTGCATGTAAACCTTGGGCTGTTCCTGATGGAAATCGGTTCCCTTTCAGACGTACAACTTACAATTTAGGCGTTTAGAAGATGCTCTTATCCAGGGAGACTTACAGAGTGCAAGATCGGGGAAAAAAAGCAACTTCAACCCAGACCCACTGGTCCTCAATGTGAGGTCCGGCAAACACAGAAGTCCTTGAGGGAGATCCACGGAGGGCCCCACAACTAAATGATTGATGGTAGAAACCAAATGGACCCTTGCGGGCCTGTAACTCAGAGATTGTAAAAATGGAACCAAATGGACGTATGCATATTTAAATTAACACTGAGGATTTTACTCTGTATATTGGGGTCCCAGAGATAAAACAAATAATATCAAATAGGGGTCCATGGCCTAAAGCATATCAAACTGGAGGCCATTGAAATTAAAACGGTTGAGAATCACTGCCTTAGTTAGTCAACCAACAACAGGTTAAATGGTAAAGTAAATAGAGTGCCAAAAAAAGAAATATGTACACAAAAGTATATAGACTTCAAACCTATAGCATCTATCTAAAGAGCATACTATTTTAAATATCAAACTTGGCAACTTGGCAACCAAACAGCAGAGCATACATATATCTAAATAGCAGAAATAGAACGTGCAACATTCAAAATACATCTGGATAACATATCTACAGCAGCATCAACCTAAACAGGCAACAAGTTCATCTAAAAAAGGCATGGAAGATGTACAACAAACAAGACACAAGAAGTGGATAAGTGACTCTTGGCCTGTAGCTAGCTAGGCCAACAACTTGATTTAAGATTAAAAAGCTTGAGTCCATCATATAGTGATAAGAAAATGTCCGGCGGATTATCTGTCCATCTGGCCGGTGTCACACCAGGCATTAAAGGTTATGACAATGGCAATGATACTACTCCCCAGGGGTTTAGCCCCCCTCCTCCCTTTTTCCCTCTACACCAAATATCTTTGCGGAAAATATTTTCACCCAGAATATAGGGACGCTGGGGTTCATGTTGTTGTCCTTCTGCTTGCAGAGAATGCAGACCACTTCGGTCGAAAACATTGCCAATAAAGGGAGCTTTAACTCCAATATGCAGATATACAGTATTTTCATCTTTAACCACTAAGCCCTATGGTGCCACAGCAAAACATTGTAACCAGCAGATCTGCTATTTTCACTATTCTTGAAGACTTGGGGATACGTGTGAAAATCTTCACCTATAGTGACATGCCCAAAGATTTAGCATGATGCACTCATTGAGAGTTTTAAAAAAAAATCTAAATAGCATTAATAATCCTGTTTAAGAATCCTAGTACTATAAATCCTACTACTTTACACATGTTTGGTGTAACACAAATTGGCTTTTGAAAGTGGAAGTAAATGCAGTCTGTTGTGGGTTAAATAATTCGATTGAGGTTGGAATGAGAGCTACTCTAAGAGTAAATGAGGCCTTAAATTAAGCCTCCATGTTGAACTTCAGATTAATGGTGGTCGGTGGCAGAGTGGGAGACAAGGCGATGGCAGCAACAAGGGCCAGCATATGCACAGCAAAATCCTTAACCACTTAAACCCAATATACTTAGTTGATTGCGGCCCCCAGGGGTCTTCACTAGGTCCCCTCCTTTTTCCCCTCTACACCCACTCTCTTTGCAGACAATAGCCGGTCTAATAGCTACTATGGTCACGTTGCAACGCGTTGTGATCCGAATGTTCACCTGCCCAGAATAGTGATGATAGGATTCATGTGGTTAATTTAACTCTGAGAGTGTACAAATGTTGAATTCAGCTTGAATATTGCTTTAGAAATGTTGGATTTAGCTTGCTTATACAAGGGATCATTTATGTACTTGTGCTTATTATGTACTTTACCAAAACACAGGACATGATAGTCCTTGTTTTGGTAAAGTACATAATAAGCCACTTAAATGTTCAATCTAAGTTAAACTACAGTGAGTATTGCCAACATTTTTTGCCTTTAGAGTCACATTGGACTGTAATATATTTGTTTTATATAATATATTTGTTTTTTATATTTGACGAATTTATGTCCGTTTGTTCAGGGGAATAAAAATATAACATGAAAGATTCTCATTTATCAAATGTTATTTGAGGAAACGTTTTGATCCTGTGACGAGTGCCCTGAAAGGATACATTTTACACAGAGAGATAAATTAGCAATCTGGATTTTCTGTGTAGGAGTCAGAAGTAGCATTCGTGTGAAGGGCCTTTTTTCCCCCGGTAGATTTTCACGATCAACGTTTGCTCCCATTACAAGCAGTACGATGAGTGGCTGGTCAGAGCTTTTCTCTTCATCAAAGCCCTGGACCTAAATGTGGCTTGATATTGTTTACAAAGCTTATTAGATCTCTTAGAGCTGTGGGCTTTAACATCAGGCACGAGCGTGGGTGAATTTAACCACCAACCAACAGCAAAAATAGTTCTTCTATAAGCTTAGAACGTGTCGCAATGAAAATCTTTGAATATTAGATCTGTTGCTTTTGCAATTTTTTTGCAAGCATTGGAATATTTTAACCTATAATGACATGCCCAAAATAGGGACACCAGTTTTGAAAGTGGTTAAGTGACGTAGTGTGTTGTTAATCAGGGGATGTGTAAAATCAGCCCCTTTTAAAGTCCATGTAGCTTATCTTATGTGACCTGCGTGTTTGCCAGCATCAGCCTCAGCTCTGCATTGGGATGCATGCACACACTCTCCCTGCGAGCATGTGAGCGTCTCAGTTTTGAGTCCATCAATAGTGCATCTCACCCTCACAGCCACACTAACCTTGAATGGCGTGGCCGGTGAGGGAAGGACATTTCACGGCACTCAAAAAACGATTCATTTGCTGTTATTGATTTTTCCTGCAGTGAAAAAAGACACGACGGCTCTAAAAGAGAGGGGAAATCGTGGCTATGAATGGCCACCCGCTGTTAATCAGCGAAAATAACGGATATTACCCAACTGGGAAGGGGCACAGAAGTGCTCTTGCAAGGCCATGTGGATTACTCTCAGCAAGTCTTTGTCAAATACTGTACAGCAGTGGTATCCCAACTTAGGGTCCGAGTCCTCAAAGGAGATTCCCAGGGGTCCCCAGAAAATGTTTTCTGGGCTATTCCTTACAGAAAATATTTTCTGGGAACTCCCAGAATGTGTTACATTTCAATTTAACAATTATTTAATTGACTAGAAGTTAGCCCAATATTCTGCACATAGGTCTCACTCTCTTCACTGTGAACTGTGTTATATATTGTCAATGTCTTAAATAGTACCGTACATAAGACAGTTATGAAATAACAAAATCTTACAAGATGGGGATCCCTGAGAAAGACATCTTAGCAAATACGGATCCGCTGCCTGAAGTGTGTACGTTTGGTGTAGAGCCCGTGCGATGCCAGCTCTTTTTGTCTATTGCCGCTCCTGATTTTGGAGATGACCGATGTTTTGACCGCTTTGACTGACATTTTCTAATCAATTTGAAAAACTTTCATTGCATTTGATTAAAGATTACATTTGAGAACACGTATAAGCAAACAAAGTACATTATATTATATTATATTATACTATATTTAATAAATTCCCTTTTTTTGCGGTTTTCATATATTTCTTGACACATAATCAAATGTTTTATGGTCATGATTCAACAGGACCCTAGATGGCTTGGTTCCAGGCTTAACATATTTAATATAAATATTTTCGGGAATCACTATGAGAAAATGAATGGGCTATCTATCTGTGTGGCACCACAAAATGGCCGGCACTGCTATGCCCCATACCAGTGGTTTTCAACCTTTTTCATGCCAAGGACCCCTAAATTGATATACATTTGGGCGCGGACCCCCATCTGAAAATGTTTTGTGCCAGGGACCCCCAGAAGAGACAATTTGTGTAAAAAAAAATGCAAAATTAAAACACTTTCAAGGTTTTTCAAAAATGTTCTAAAATAGCAGATATACAAGTTCGCAGCGCGGCACGAAGTGACGCGCTGTGAGCTTGTATATCTGCTATTTTTGAATAGCCAAAGTATACAATATGAATAAAGGCGAGAAAATGTATTAACACCTTTTGCTGGGGACCCCCTGGAACCCCCTCAAGGACCACTGGTGGTCCCCGGACCGCTGGTTGAGAACCACTGCCCTGTACCGAGTCAAACAATAGCCGATATGTTGGCCCGACCGATCTATCGGTCTGGCCCTAATTTGGTGGTCCTGGACAACCAAAAGGCTGGGGAATACGCAGCACCCATGCAGAGTCAGCCTGGAGTACTTCAGTCAGAGGAAATGAATGCCCTGGCACTCCCGCGGTGTTCAAGGAAATCAAACACTCCCACGGTGTCTGAGAAGAGAGACCCAATTAAAAGATGCCGACAGGTTAACCTTTGGTACAGGCTCTCGTGGCATTTCTTTGGTCGTGTTCCTGGTGAGTCGTGTGCTGCTCTGTATTTGCATTCGACAGCAGGAGAGAGGACCTGCATTGATAGAGGAATTCGGAAAAAACAGAGACCAGAAAGGACCTCACATAGGTCAAACATATCATTAATACAGCAGTGGTTCTCAGACGGTTTCATGTCAAGGACCCCCAACATGTTATGTATTTGGCCGCAAAACCTCCCATCTGAAAATATTTTGTGCCAGGGACCCCCAAAAGAAAATGTCAAGATTTCTCAAGATTTAATAAATATATCAGATCTACAGAACGAGCTTGTAATGTGAGCTTTTAGATCGGATATTTTCGAATACCCAAATTATATAATAGGGTTAAAGGGATAGTTCACCCCAAAAAATAATTTTTTTCTATCGATTAGTCACCCCATGGAGACTTGAATTCATGGATATTCAAGGAGACTCTTTGTGTCTCCTACCAGAACCACTGCCGGTCATCAAAATTATTGGCTTAGGAATGCGACAAAAAACAAAAAATACCCATGAATTCAAGTCTCCATCGGGTGACTAATCGATAGGAGAAAAAAAAATGTGGGGGGTGAACTATCCCTTTAAACTGACTTTGATACTATATTAACACATTTTAGCTGGGGACCCATTGGAGGACCCCTCAAGGACCCCTGGGTGTTCCCCCGGGCCCCACTTTGAGAACCACACTGCAATACAACATCGCCCTTTGTTCGCCCATCCAGTGCCATCATTACAGTGAGTCTCATCACATAACAAACCCAACAGAAAGGTCAGTCATTAAGTGCCACTTACGTAATGCTGTGAGCAGACATTGTGTTGGTGTCGACAAGGGCCATTCACTCCACGTGTAGCTGTTCAGACTGTGGTACATTGTCGGACTTTTCATTTGTATAATTCTAAGGCCTGGTTTGCCTCATACAGAAGTGGTTCTCAAACCTTTTTCAGATCAAGGACCCCCAAATTGATATGTATTTGGCCGCGGACCCCCACCTGAAAATATGTTGTGCCAGGGACCCCCAGAAGCAAAGATTTGTGTTAAAAATGTTCGCCTTTAAAAAAAAGATTTAAAGATTTGCACACATTTCACGATTTTTCAAAAATAGCAGATCTACAAGCTCATAGCGCGGCACTCGGTGCCGCGCTATGAGCTTGTAGATCTGCTATTTTTGAATAGCCAAAGTATTGGATAAAGGGGTTAAAATGATTGTGACGCTTTATTAACTAATTTTGCTGGGGACCCCTGGTATCCCCCCAAGGACCCCTGGGGGTCCGCGGACCCCACTTTGAGAACCAATGTCATAAAGTACATCAGCGACATAGTAATTATTTCGCATGAAGCAACATTATCTACTTGTCTGACAGGGATGCTCGGGTTTTGAAGGAAAAAAGGGAGTATTTTTCTGGTCCCTGGGGGGGAGGGGAGGGGAAATCACATTTAGGCCTACGGCTTCCCCCAAGCAGATGACGACGGCTCAGATGGCTCTGATGAGCACACGGGGGAATCTTGTTAGGGGTTAAGTGCATGTCTTGCACGGGGACACGTCGACACGTAGACTGTGGCGAGCCGAGGGTGACCTTCCAATTCCCAGATGGCCTATATATATATATATACCCACTCATCTACAATACAGAACAGATGCACTGTACCAGTGATTCTGTGTTGTTTTGCTGTCTATAAATGCTTACGTTCACACAAAAAAACAAAGATACACTGCATATTCGTCGCTTTGTATCTGTGTTGTTGCTCAACGCGGTCGGTGACGTCATCAAGCGTTGCGTCATCGGAGCACACCGGCTGCCCGGTTCTCCACAGTGGTGTAAAGTAACTAAGTACATGTACTCAAGTACTGTACTTATAAGTAAAATGTTGAGGTATTTTTGGGCGGTGAAACCGCCCCTATAAGTGAGATTTGGAAAAATGTACAAATATCTTGGGCAGTGAAACCGGCCCTAAAAGTTTGTAGAATTATCCTGCGCTGTGATTGGCCAATCACAATCTATTCAGGACTGTGATTGGCCAGTGTCACATGACACATGTGCATAGCCCTATGTGATTGGCCAGTGTCACATGACACATGTGCATAGCCCTATATAAGCAACCATAACTTAAAAAAAACCAAATTATTGTTTTTTTTAAGTTATGGTTTTGTCCATCATAAAGTGTGTTTTACAAAAGATAAATGTATTTATCTTTTGTACATGATTGATCGACTCCATTCAGTATTGTGATTAGCTAGCAAGACACATGCTGACACTAAGTGGCTCTTTCAGATCAAAGCATATATATTGGTTGACTCCATTCAGTATTGTGGTTAGCTAGGAAGACACCGCCCACTTCACACAGGGTGTGATTTTTACTTTACTGTAGTATTTCCAATTTTCAGTACTTTTACTTCTACCCATGTTTTTTTTACTTCTATACGAAACAAGGGCAGAGTGAAAGGTCACGTTTGCTAAGTATTGACGGTTTAAGTGGTTAAATGTCCTGTCTTGAGTCAAACAAGTCTATGAAGCTATCTATGAAATCTATGAAAAAGTTTAATCTGCAACACAATTTCATACAATATGTAGTGGGGCAGTGGTTCTCAAAGTGGGGTACGGGGACCCCCAGGGGCTCCTTGAGGGAGTTCCAGGGGGTCCCCAGCTAAATGATGGATAGTTAGGAACCAAATGGACCCTTATGGGTCTGTAACTCTGAGAGTATACAAATTTGTACACTCTGAGTTACATTAACATTGATTTTACAATATAAATTGGGGTCCTAGAAATAGAAATGCCATTAAATGGGGGTCCGTAGCCCTAATGCATGTCAAACTGGGGGTCCTTGAAATTTAAATGGTTGAGAATCACTGCTAGAGCCGTAAAAATCTTCTCTTATGGGGGTCCCTGGCATATCTTTTCAAATGGGGGTCCGCGGGCTAATAAGTGTCAAATTGGTGGTCCTTGACATGAAAAAGTTTGAGAACCACTGTAGCGGGGGGTCCCTGCTTCATCTCTCTCTCAGCTAAGGGGTCCTTGGCCTAAAAAACGTTGAAGAGCTCAGAGAAAGCAGTGGCAGAGACAATCTATTTTCATAGAAGTGGCCAGGCTGGGACCAGTGTTCACTTTAGGGCTACAAAGAAATCTCTGTCGCCTTTTTGTGTGTGTGTGTGTGTGTGTGTGTGTGTGTGTGTGTGTGTGTGTGTGTGTGTGTGTGTGTGTGTGTGTGTGTGTGTGTGTGTGTGTGTGTGTGTGTGTGTGTGTGTGTGTGCCAAATAGTACATTTCATGCCATTCACTCTTTTAGTCACTCTCACTCTGGCTACAGTGACTGCTAAATGCTCACTAAGGTTACAAGTGCAAAAGTAGCAATTATGTACAGCCGGTGTTTCCCAAACAGTGGGTCGGGACCTAGTGTCAGGTCGCGGACCCATTTTTATGGGTAGTTTCCTACACTTTGGTCCCTACATTTTGTTTTCGAAGTAGGGAAAATAGCAGATCTAAAATTAACACAACAGCTTGTTTTTTCTCTAGTTAGTGCCCCAGGGAGACTCAGGCTAAAACGTTTGGGAACCACTGAATGCAGTATAATGGGCCTTTATTTATTTTATCTGACACCATAAAAAAATGGTGTCATGCTTGGTATTAAAAGCAACAGCAAAACTATGTATTAATGCAATTATCTTGTTATTGTTACAATAGAGTAAAATTCTTAGTTTTTTTGTTCCAACATTGTAGCTGCACATATACAAGAAAGAATTAAGAATAGCAGAGAAAAATAAGGATAAAGACAAATAAAGTATGTGTATTAGCACACTTTGAGATGCTTGAATGTGCTGTGTGCAAGGGTCCTACTTCTATATATACTGTATACATACAGTATACAGTATATATGTGCATGCTGCACAATACATGTGTATAAGTGTCTATTTGTGCGTGCGTGTGTGCGTACATGCCTGCAGTGGTGGAAAGTAACTAAGTACATTTACTCAAGTACTGTACTTAAGTACAATGTTGAGGTATTTGTACTTTACTTGAGTATTTCCAATTTCCAATACTTTTACTTCTACTCCACTACATCTCAGAGTCAAATATTGTACTTTTACTCCACTACAATTATTTGAAAACTTTAGTTACTAGTTACTTTTCAGATATAAACTATGATATAATGAAACATACATTAACTACTTTTGCCCTATTTTATACATAGGCTATTTGAAAATAGCAGATCTACAAGCTCACAACGCGTCGCATCGCGACGCGTTGTGAGCTTGTAGATCGGCTATTTTCAAATATTTAGTACTTTTACTTTTGGTACTTTAAGTACATTTTGATGCCAATACTTTTGTACTTTTACTCAAGTAAATTTTTAATTTAGGATTTTTACTTGTAACAGAGTATTTTTATATTGCAGTATTGGTACTTTTACTTAAGTACAGAATTTGAGTACTTTTTCCACCACTGCATGCCTGCATGCGTGCAGACAGGCAACATGCCCACAGTGTCAATCATTCATCGACAATCTGATCAAGATAATCTCTCGTCTATTACCTCAAATAAACCCCTGATAGAGTGGTGTGTGGGCAGAGATAACAGTGACGCATTTTTTTTAAAGGCACACGGAACAAGTACGTGAAGCAGAAAAGCGAATTTCAGAGCACATTCAAATGCACCACGTCGTCATGATGCCACCTTGTGCTTTGGCATCGGCAGAACTCATGCGCAACATGCGCTCTGTCGCCGTCTCTCCTCAAGGCTGCAGGCAGCGTGTGAGCTGAACCTCTTTGAACCACTTAAACCCTATATACTTCATTGACCGCGGTTCCCGGAGGGTCTGTACTCCCCCCTCCTCCCCCCTCCCCCCTCCTCCCTCCTTTTTTTTCCCTCAACTGAATGGGTGCACAACTTAAAAGCATTCTCGGTGGTGCCGAGGCAGTGCATGCTTCCGCACAACGACGACAACAAAAAGGAGCGACCCTGAAAGAAGGCGCTGTGTGTGTGTGTGTGTGTGTGTGTGTGTGTGTGTGTGTGTGTGTGTGTGTGTGTGTGTGTGTGTGTGTGTGTGTGTGTGTGTGTGTGTGTGTGTGTGTGTGTGTGGTGACGCCACCATTTGGCCAGCCCTTGGCTTTTAGGCCATTTATGAGAAAAAAGGGGATCGGTCTAGCATGTCTGTTCGGGAACACTTCTGGCCCCCAGCCTATAGCTTCAATCAAGAACCAAGAGATACAGGGTGGCTTCAGATCACAGGGTGGTCAGGCTATAGGGCTGGAATGGGATTTGAACCATAGACTGTGTAAAAGAGATGGACAAAGTCACACTGCCAGACTCTACAGACCGTAAATGAAGCCTATTTTTCAACTATTTCAAATCCGCCATCTTTAATATATACAACATATATACAATCAATCGCTAAATGAATGCTATTGGTTGGGTAGCTTGTCAATCAAGAGCGGGGACGGGGAATGAATGCTATTGGTTGTGTAGCTTGTCAATCAAATCATCCCGCCCCTCCTAGAGAATAACCTACTTTATCGTCAATTTTAAAATAAATGGGACCATAATTTACCAAAACGCATATCATGATGATTGAAAGGAGACTTTAAACTAGCGACTGGAAGCATATAGTATTTATGACCATTTTTATTAAGGTAAGAAAATCAAGTCTAACGTTCGTCAAAAACCCACCCACTTGCATTGAGAGAAATTCTTTCTGACACCAGCAGGGGTAAAACAGCGAAACTACAGGCGAAATGTCACTTGAACTCACTTCCTATATAGACTCAATTTCAGAACAGGAAGCTGCACCCTTGATTTGAACTCAAACATGGACATTTTTGTCTGTACTTTCTGAGATATGCACAGTATGCACCCCCTTCCTACAGTATATGCAAAGGGAAGTAGACATTGTTTAAGAGCCTCCATAGTGTTCCAGCTTTGTTTTCTGCAGAGAAAGCATCCTGAATAATTCCTCATTTAAAAGCTAACAGTGTTAGCTCTGTTACGTAAGATAACTGTCAAAATCTGCCATCTCAATACAATAAGTCTACTCCTCTCTCTAATCTTTTTATAAATCTTCAGGACACAGACCCTAATTTATTCAGTCAGTGCAGGCAGTGACTAAATGTGGAGAAAAATACATGACTTTTTGAACCACCAAACCAGATGTAGTCCTATATGAAATTTAAAAAATAATCATACTACAGTCTCAGAAAATTACTTCTAATTGTGAATTTAAAATGCTCACACAGCTTTGCATAACTTGACATGATTACTGAAAAGTAGATTAGGTGAAAAGCACATGTGCACCCTCATATAACCAATTACGGGTACACACGCGCACACACACACACACACACACACACACACACACACACACACACACACACACACACACAGCAGTAATTAGTGACTCTGCTCTTCATCAGTGACACCTATGAGAGGAAAACAGCTATAAAAAGCGGCAGAGATGAGTCGCTCAAATTGATTTTCCTATCCAATCTGCCGAAAGGCAAAAGAAACCGGTTTTATAATTTGAAGAAATGATCAAGAGCAAACAAGTAGGCCAGAAGCAACTTTCAAGACAGTTTTTTTCCTCACGACTGAGACGCATTTAAAAGCAGTCCTTGCAAAAATGTTTTCCTTCCCTCTTAACATCTAGCAAACACCCCCCCCCCTACCCCCCATACCTTCCCCCCCCGACGTGCTGAACTCCCTGACTGCTGATAAGATGCGGTTCTGACACGGGTGACACCAGTCTGCTTCCAGTCTGACTGTCAAAGCACTAACCCTCCCCCCCCCCCCATCCTGCCTTTATCACATCTGTTAGCTGCCTGCATGAGCTCCCTTTGACCATGTTGTCTGGCTTCAGTGTATGTACGTCTACTCTGCTGTTTACCCCGCTCGAAGGTTGTTTGGCTTTTTTTAGCGGTTCTTTTTGCCTCATCCTCCAGTTAAGTCGGAAGTGAAAGTGGAGGGGCGTGACAGCCGACTCACTCATACAGTATACCGGGGCGAATGGGACCGGGGGGACGGGGGGACGGGGGGGGGGGGGATGAGAGACTTTGTCTGAGCATCACCAAAACATCCTGCGGCACTTCTGAATTCGGTGTTCGGGTTGCTTTTATGACCCTGGGCTGAGAGGCACGCCTGACTGACACAGAAGTTGGCATTTAAGATGCGGATGGCGCTGAACAGTGGTGTAAAGTAACTAAGTACATTTACTCAAGTGCTGTACTTAAGTACAATTTTGAGGTACTTTTACTTTACTGGAGCATTTCCAATTTTCAGTACTTTTACTTCTACTCCACTACATCTCAGAGGCAAATATTGTGCTTTTACTCCACTACAATTATATGTTTAACTTTTATGTTACAAGTTACTTTATAGATTTTGATTAGTGTTACAAAACATACATTAACCACTTCAGCTGTATACATTTCGGCCGTTTGAAAATAGCCGATCTACAAGCTCACAATGCGTCAGTACTTTAAAGTACATTTTGATACCAATACTTTTCAAATAAATTGAATACCGGTGTAACGATCTTACAACCAGACTTTTACTTGTAATGGAGTATTTCTACATTGCAGTATTGATACTTTTACTTGAGTAAAGAAATTGAGTACTTTTTCCACCACTGCGCGCTGATCGATGCAATGTATCACAGGTGCATGGTTGATTTTTTTTATATTATTATAATGAATCAATGCAAGCATACGCACAACGCATCGCAATGCAACGTGTTATGAGTTTGTAGATCAGCTTTGTCTATTAACCACTGGACCATTTTTGCCTATACAGTATAATAACATGCCCAAAATAGGGACATCGGCGTGAAAGTGTTTATTACTTGCATATAGCGTAGTAGAGCAACCCGAACGACATATTATCAAGAGGAACATCACTAGACTTCAGTTTGGAAACGTTTTAACCACTTTCCCTATTTCCCTTTTGTCCCTATTTTGGGCATGTTGTTATAGGAAAAAATTGTCAGAGATGTGCAACCTGTTGTGTGACCTTGTACATTGTTTATTTCGACTATTCGTCATGCGACAAAGTACATAGGGCTTAAGTGGTTTATCTTTGTTCATTTTAGTAAAAAATACAGTCATTTAGTTTGGTTATGTAAGGCTACTTGGTCGTGGCCTACCTGGTGCTCTAGTTTGCATTTGTATATTTTCACAGAAAAAGGATTGAAAGAGAAAGAGACTGGCATTATCCATAGCATTTATATTTCGCTTGGAACTCATATCAGCACCATATGATAAATGTAGGATGTTGGAGTTCAGACAAACGTAAACAGACAGGGAGACAGACAGACATAAACCAGTCTCCCTTATGTGATGCCTGTCATTAACTGGGTTACAATCATGACAAAAGGTGGGAGACGACACACAGGAGTAACTTGAAAAGTAATTTCATTTTAACTAAAAACAACAAACATTACATAATACACAAATTGGTCTGAGTAGTCAGTGGTATCAGTAGTGTAGTGCAGTGCTTCTCAAACTTTTTCATGTCAAGGACCCCCAAATTGACACTTAGTAGCCCATGGACCCCCATTTGAAAAGATATGCCGTTTTTTTTTACGGCTCTAATAGTGATTCTCAACCATATTAATTTCAAGGACCCCTTGAGAGAGAGAGAGCGATAGAGCGAGAGAGCGAGAGAGAGAGCGCGAGAGAGACTGGCAACCCCGGGCCCTCTCCTCCTACACAGGACAGAAAAGAACAAAATCACTAGGACCAAATACAACCCCCCAAAAGCAACAAACAGATGACCACAAATGTAGAGAAGGGGTCATCACATCACATGCCACATACTCCTGGTGTGTAATAGAGTTGTTCATAATTCACAAGTGCCGTATGTACTGTATGACACCATAAGAATAACAAGTGCATTCTCATATTGAGCGGTATTGACTGTCACCAGTGCCTTTACTGTCGCACTTTATTCGTGGCACCGCTATTTGACAGAATCCACTCACTAAAAGGAAAACAAACGATAGCTTAAGCAGGTTTAGTCATGCATCACTAATGTGGCCCTCAAGGACTATATACAATAACTCATTTTCTCCTATTTTCATTTTTTTGGGGTCGTCTCTCTCTAAAGATTGCAATGCATATTCTGAGGAAAATGGGTGTCTCTGTTTGCCAAATATAGATTTCAAATGAAAGCTTTGCCTTAGTGTTTTCAGTTTTCTGCACGTTTTATAGTAATTCCCCCCCCCCCCCCTCTCCATGGCTTTGGCAGCTGGTCAAGTATTAATCAAAAATGGAGTTAGCTGGATCCATACCATCCATTTAACTAATTGTACCGCCCGGAACTCCCATTGTGAGTTCATGTTTGTAAACGTGTCTTCTCCCATAATTAGCTACTTTGGACTGACGCGTTATCTGAGCATCTGGTAATTTCCGTGCAATGGCATTCTGCTCATCAATTCTGCTGTCTGCTGTCCAAAATAACTTTTATCACGTGCATGGTACAAATTAATAGGCATTTCACCAGGCCCACGATCAACATAACACTAAATATCTCAACCATATCACTCATTTCTGTTTGTCATAACATAAGACACATCTGCCTCAATAATAAGTATGGAGATTCAGCGCTGCCAGTGGTGTAAAGTAACTAAGTACATTTACTCAAGTACTGTACTTAAGTACAATTTTGAGGTACTTTTACTTTACTGGAGTATTTTCCAATTGTCTGTACTTTTACTTCTACTCCACTACATCTCAGAGCCAAATATTGTACTTTTACTCCACTACAATTATTTGAAAACTTTAGTTACTAGTTACTTTGCAGATTTAAAATATTACATTATAGAACATACATTAACCACTTTAGCCCTATTTTATACCTAGGCTATTTGAAAATAGCCGATCCACAAGCTCACAACGCGTCGCGATGCGACGCGTTGTGAGCTTGTAGATCTGCTTTTTTCAAACATTTTAGTACTTTTACTTTTGGTACTTTAAGTACTTTTTGATACCAATACTTTTGTACATTTACTCAAGTACATTTTGAATTCCGGACTTTTACTGTAACGGAGTACTTCTATATTGCAGTATTGATACTTTTACTTAAGTAAAACATTTGAGTACTTTTTCCACCACTGCAACACTAAATATCTCAACCATATCACTAATTTCCGTTTGTCATAACATAAGACACATCTGCCTCAATAATAAGTATGGAGATTCAGTGCTGCTAAGGTGCTGCTTGGAACAGATTGTGTTCAGCTAGTTGTCACAGATTTATGAGTGAAACATATCTCTTAGATCAGACCTTCATTTTGTAATCACACACAGCAAATTGTTACCATAAGCTACAGTATTCTTATTATAATTCCCTGACGAGGCATATCTGCAGTGACTCAGCATAATCTTGATTGAACATGGGTTTTGGCCGCTGGCTATGTAGCCGTATCAGTATAAAGCCAGTTGTGAATGTGATTGCTCTTATATTTCTCACAGACCCAAAGCACCCTGATTTCACTCGACAGGCAATCAGTCTTGCCAGTAAGCCTCCTGGTACAGTCGTACTGGAACCACACTCACACCTTCTTTTGTCCTGCAGGATATAAGTTCCCCAAACCTCGCGCCTCAGAGGGCGGATGTTCTCATTGAAGCAGCAACACAGACAAGAGAATCATTAGTTTGAGATAATCCCAAAACAGGGCAATTACACCGTATTACATGCTTTAAAAGGCCTCAGACGCAGAGAGAGGTCTCGCTTCTTACCCCTCGGTGATCCTTTTATTGACCCTGGTTCCCACCCTCTCCCCGGGCCCCCGCAGACACAGCCTGTCAGGCTGACAAGGCGGTATAAAGGCTCTCTCCTCCATATGCATGAGTTCAATGTCATGCTGTTTTAATTGGCATGCTACCGCATGGACGGGTGAGAGGGGGTTCAGCAACCTGTAGTAATGTTAAACACCGCAAATTGGAGAGCATTTCCTGGCATGTTTTGCTGATGAAAGAATGCTGTTGGTGTTTAACTCTTTGACCACTTAAGCCCTATATGTACTTCATTGATTGGAGGAGTGGTCCGCACATGGTTTTCTCTTTTTTTCTGGTAATTGAATTGCTGGTAATTAACCCATTCAATCTGGGAACGCATCTGTGTCATTTTTTGGCTATTCAAAAATAGCAGATCTACAAGCTCATAGCGCGGCACCGAGTGCCGCGCTATGAGCTTGTAGATCTGCATTTTTTTTTTATCGTGAACATTTTTGCAAATCTTGGAATAATACATATTTTTTTAAGCAAACATTTTTAACTCAAATCTTTGCTTCTGGGGGTCCCTGGAACTAAACATTTTGAGATGGGGGTCCACGGACAAATACATATCTAAAAATATTTTCTAAATCCTAACGGTATGTTGCTATATCAGTGGTGCTCCAACATTTCCATGTCAAGGACCCCCAAAATGTATATATATTTGGCCGTGGACCCCCATCTCAAAATATGTTGTTCCAGGGACCCCCCCAGAAGCACAGATCGGAGTTTAAAATGACATATGGTGGTGGATGTTGTCAAAAGGATGGAAATGGCTGTGGTGAATGCCTATTTCTAAGAAGAGGGTGGAACACAGGGTAACATGTAAGAGTTGGAGGTGTGTGTAGGAAGGCTATAGGCTGAAAGAGATCGGAGACTGCAAGGCGACAGCAGAGGAACGTGTAGGTGTGGGATGATCCTAGATTTGCATGCAGTGGAAGACAGTGAAGGCGGAGAAAAAATATCAAATAGTGGAAGTTGAAGGAGGAAGAATGCCATGTGGAGTTCATCAGGGAGGAGTTAAGACAGGCACTGGGTGGTAGTGAAGAGTTGCCGGATGACTGGACAACTACTGCAGAAGTGGTAAGGGAGAGACAGCTTAGAAAGTACTTGGGCTGGAAAGAGGGAGTACAGGAAAAGCATACAGAGGAAGAGGTTGGCGAAGAAGAAATGGGATAGCCAGCCAGAGAGGCAAAGAAAGTATAGGCAGGAGTACAAGGAGATGCGGTAAGCATGAAGAGAGAGGTGGCAAAGGCTAAGGAAAATAGTAGCATGAGGAGTTGTATGAGGTAGGTTGGACCACCTAGGAGGGAGGAAAGGACCTGTATACCGATTGGCTAGACAGAGGGACAGAGCTGGGAAGGATGTGCAACAGGTAAGGCTGATGAAGGATAGAGATGGAAATGTTCTGACAAGCGAAACAGTGTGTTGAGAGCAGTGGTGGAAAAAGTACTCACATGTTTTATTTAAGTAAAAGTATCAATACTGCAATGCAGAAGTCCTCTGTTACAAGTAAAAGTCCAGAGTTAAAAATTGACTACAAAATGTACTGAAAGTACCAAAAGTAAAAGTACTAAATTGTTTGAAAATAGCCGATCAACAAGCACACAAAGCGTCGCATCGCGACGCGATGTGAGCTTGTAGATCGTCTATTTTCAAATAGCCTATGTATAAAATAGGGTTAAACTAATGTATGTTTTATAATATAATAATTGATAATTGCAAAGTAACTAGTAACTAAAGCTTTCAAATAATTGTAGTGGAGTAAAAGTACAATATTTGCTTCTGATATGTAGTGGAGTAAAAGTAAAAGTATAGACAATTGGAAATACTCCAGTAAAGTAAAAGTACCTTAAAAATTGTACTTAAGTACATTACTTGAGTAAATGTACTTAGTTACTGGATGAAGGGGATTGGGAAGGAGGAAGTGAGGGCAGGAGAGACTGCAGTGGAGTTCCTCACTACATTGTTCAACATATAATAATCTTGGAAGGCAAGAGGATGCCTGAACAGTGGAGGGGGAAAAAAGTATACTGGTACCGATTTTCAAGAACAAGGGCAATGTACAGACAGAGTGTCAGTAACTACAGAGGTGTAAAGCTGATGAGCCACAGGACAAAGCTATGGGAAATAGTACTGGAAGTTAGGCTAAGTGGATAGGTGACAATTAGCGAGTAGCAGTATGGGTTTATGCCAAGGAATAGCACTGCAGACATGCTGTTTCGCCCTGAGAGTGTAGATGGAGAAGGTCAGAAGGAATTACACTTTTGTCTTTGCGGACCTAGAAAAAGCATAATGATAGGGCGCTGACATAGGAAGTGTGGTATTGCATGAGGAAGTCAGAAGTGGCACAGAGATATGTCAGAAAGGTGCAGGACGTGTATGAGGACATCGTGACAGTGGTGAGGAGTGTGGTAGGAGTGGGCTTACATCAAGGATCGTCTCCGAGCCCTTTCTTTTTTGCATTGGTAATGGTCAGGTTCAGTGGTGTAAAGTAACTAAGTAAATTTACTTAAGTACTGTACTTAAGAATTCTTTTGAGGTATTTTTACTTTGGTGGAGTATTTCAAATTTTCAATACTTCTACTCCACTACATCTCTGAGGAAAATATTGAACTTTTACTCCACTACAATAATTAGAAAACTTTAGTTACTGGTTACTTTTTAGATTTAGATTTTTATTATTAAACATACATTAACCACTTAAGCTCTATATATATTTCGGCTATTTGAAAATTGCCGATCTACAAGCTCACAACGCGTCGCGGTGCGACCCGTTGTGAGCTTGTAGATCTGCTATTTTGAAAAGATTTTTATACATTTTGAAAACTTGAAATGGGACATTGTGCAATAATAAACTTTTGGTACATTTTGATACCAATACTTTTGTACTTTTAGTCAAGTAAATTCTGAATTCCGGACTTTTACTTGTAACAGAGTATTTCTACATTGCAGTATTGATACTTTTACTTAAGTAAAAAATGTGAGTGCTTTTTTCCACCACTGGTTGACAGATGAAGTCAGGCAGGAGGCACCGAGGACTATGATAATATCGTGGGCGACATTATGATATGTAGTGAGAGTTGTAAGACAGAATATGTGTGCTTGAACGAGAGAGAGAGAGAGAGAGAGAGAGAGAGAGAGAGAGAGAGAGAGAGAGAGAGAGAGAGAGAGAGAGAGAGAGAGAGAGAGAGAGAGAGAGAGAGAGAGAGAGAAGAGAGATAGAGAGAGAGAGAGAGAGAGGACAGTGGAACAGTGAGGATGCAAGGAGTAGAGGTGGCAAAGGTGAAGGAGTTTAAATACCTGCGGGTAAACCCCATTACTATAAAAGTAATGGGGAGTGTGGAAGGGAGATGAAGAATTCTCATTAGGAGTGAAAAGGAGTTTGGAATATTTAAAAAAAAACAGTTTGACACTCATTGTCATAATATAACTCCTGAGAACATGTGTACCTAATTTGGTACAATAATGTTTCTTCAACAAACATTTGCATTTGCAGCATCTGTGTTGCCCCCCCTGTGGGTAATAATGTGTTGCGATTTTTTGGACCAAATCTGTAGTAGTAGCAAAAAGTCGAGTTAGACGGAAGAAATGTGTGTGGCCTATATGGTGAGCTGCGTCATGATCAATGGAATCCAGGGGAAAATAGATGTTGATAGTGTGACCTACAGTATGGTTCAAGAGTTAAAGGCCAAAGTGTAAAGCGGTCTGGTATAGCTCCACCATGAGGTTAACTCATTCACTGCCAGGCTTATTTCAAGCTAGTTGATCCATATGCCAAAGGCATTTTGGGTCAAACGGAGAAAAAAAATTCTCCGTTTACATTTTAACATTGAAGTGGATGGAGAATTAACTTTTTGAAAATCGTTTTCTCCTAGTTCCTTTGAGATAAACAAGAAGAAAAAAAAACCAAAAAAAAAAAAAAAAATTAAAAATTTTATTTTGAAAATAATTTTTTTTTTTAGGAGACGTCAAAAGACGTCATTGGCACTAATGGCACACTGAAAACGGCCGTCAAAAGACGTCATTGGCACTATATTTATAAAAAAAAAGTTGGGTAGTGTCTTTAGCCTGGTTCCAAACCATAGACCCCGCCCACTCTCTGAGTGGACTGCTCCTCTTGGTCTGGTGTTGAAATGTGAGCCTATGGATCTTCGTGGTAGAAAAAGACCCGTCAAATCAGAGTCGGAGGTGGGGGTGGGTCTAACGACAAGCCAATCAGCGAATATCTGCTAAAACAAGCTGTGCGATGACGTCAGATGTAGGCGGATCGGTGGATCTCTTGTGATTGGTTTAGGGAAATTTGAATACCGTCCCCCTGGTAATCGCCGACACTGAAGCCAATGTCAGACTGAAGACAATCAGGCTAGTCTTCCTTGGCTGTGTGCACAAAAAGTTTGACGGCGATCGGTCCAGCAGTTTCTCGAGATTATCTGCACCATAGACAGACAGACAGATGGGGCGAAAACATAATCGCTGCCTCTCGGTGATAATGATATTACTTAGCCTTAAAAGTCTATGCCAGTGTCAGTTAAGCCTCACTGAGAAAACCACAGAAAGTCTGGTTTAAGACACTCAGGCTCCCACAGAGAGCTTAGATAAAATAAAATAAAAAGAAGACAAAAAAAAAAAATCCTTTCACAGTTCAGTTGAGACCGAAAGGCTCTCTCCTGTTCAAATGAAGCAATGAGCAGGACAACAGTGACATCACTTTAAACCGGAGGAATAATGGCACAATGGGGGGGTAACTGTGTCACACATTCGCTTCTCAATCTTATTTTCCCCGGTGATCTGCTGCATGCAGTCACCTTGCTGCTCACTCTCCACCCCAGCTGGATTGTGAACAGAAACGAAAGGGAAAAATGAGCAGAAAGGTAGATGTGATAGCAGCACAGAATGTGCCGGAGCTTTGCATGAGTGCAGCTGGGACTGTCGATGGCAAGACTAAGAGAAGAGATGAGATAAGATAAACCTTTTATTGATCCCTGGAGGGGAATTCGGGTGTCATAGCAGCAACAGCAGTAAGAGTGAAACACACAGGTAGAGGTACAGGTACCATAGCTACGATGAACAAAGACTTTCAAAAAAGGAATGAGATGTCGTTATCATCGCTAGCAAGAAAATATTCTGCAGCAGATGAGTTTTTGAGGTCTCATCTTAACCCATTAAGACCTGAGGCCGATTCTTACAAATGTCTTCTAAATCCTTCTTTCTATATCAGTGGTTCTCAAACCTTTTCATGTCAAGGACCCCCAAAATGATATGTATTTGGCTGCCGACCCCCATCTCAAAATATTTAGTTCCAGGGACCCCCAGAAGCAAAGATTTGAGTTAAAAATGTTTGCTTTAAAAGAATATAAATATATAAATTTTCACACATTTTCTCATTTATTCAAAAATAGCAGATCTACAAGCTCGTAGCGCTATGAGCTTGTATATCTGCTATTTTTGAATAGCCAAAGTGTAAGATAATGCTTTTTTAGCTCAAATCAAAAAATTACACAGATGCATTCCAGGTCTTGGGTTAAAGTTCTAGTGAAATTAAAAAAAAGTCAACATATGGGCATATACCTAACAATAGATGCCAAAAAAATGTCCCTAAAAAGCCAATCTTAATTACTCCCTGTAAATGAAAACATACTGCGTGATGACATAGATACACTTTCATGAATATAAATGAATCTTGATTTAGTGCAGCTGTGTGATTCCCAGAGCTGCAAGTTCTTCCAAACACAGCTGATTTTAATTACAGAACTCCGTTTTGAATCTCATTCAAGATGACGTCCAGACGGTGTATTACTCATTTGTAAACTTAATCAGCACGCTAAAATATGTATCTGAAATTATTTTTAGGTTAGAAATAAGCAACTTGGCAACAAACATTCTTCACATTGGCCGTGTCTCTATCCCTTGGCCAGCAGGCTACAAACAATAACACTGCGCTCGACGTGGGTGAGGTTCTACCGTGCCATAGCCTGAAGGAATGGAACCTTCTGATTGGTTGCGAGGCCGTTTCAGACTGAAATTTCAAAATAAAATGACCGAAAATGCCATTGCACTGGATATTAGAGGCCCCTGCATGCTACCAAATGAGGTGGTCACCCTATCACCGTTTGTGACCACCGAAACAGTGGTTTGGATACTAGGTGCTCTTAGTCCGGTGATTTCAGTTAGTAAAAACAGAGAGATGTGTTGAGGTGAGCGGTGAATCGCTCATCACCGCGGCTCAGTGACGTCATGTTGTCGTTTTCAAACCACCGCGGTGAGAGGGTGATCACCGAAAATGGTAGCATGCGCCCCCCCTAAGACTTCTGCATACTACACTAATACATTTCTTGTGGACAAGGTCATGAGTTGCCTTCTCTTTCCAATTTGCTGGGGGGGAAGGGGAAGATAAGCAACACTTTGTGGCATCAATACTATATGCATCATTCCTATTTTCTCAGCAAGTGCAGACCTGTCACATTCGTTGACAGAGGGCATGCACTTGCACATCTCTCTGAGGAGGTCCTGCTGATGACGAGCGGTCGGAAAATCCGGAATGATGATGAGACGTTGACCTTTGGTGCGTTGTTGTGAACGATGTGTATTTTTCCACCCCATGTAATCGCATAACAGTTAATTTTACGGTCAAAAGATTTTTGTACGGATGCAGTCAAGATGCACCAGCGCAGATGGGACAACAGCGCTATAAAAAAAGAACGCTAGGCGAGGCCCCTATAACGCTGATGTCTGGAGGCACAATGCAGCAAAATGCAACGCGCTGTGAGCTAATTGAACGGCTGAAAATGTACAGATTCTACATTGCACACTTACTCCTAATGGCTTTGTTCAATGTTGGCTCAAGGCCCCGTGAGCCCGTGCAAAATATGCACACAGACTTATTTCTCAGCTGGACAGTAGTTGCATATAAATGGCAAATTTGTATTAGACAAAGATCAGCACAAAGGCATAAAAAAGGAGCTGGAAAGTGTGCCGAATGAATCACAGTGATCTGTGAATATGACTGGTTACTGTATAGGCCCTCGAACTGCACTTCAATAAGGGAGGTGAAACATGTTGAGTCATCTAACCCACATTCACTTCTCTCCCTCCCTCTCTCTTTCTATCCCTCTCTCTATCCCTCTCTCTGCTCCCCATAGCCGTCGCCTTGTGAATGGTGCCGCTGCGAACCAAATAATGAGGTGCACTGCGTGGTCTCCGACTGTGCCATTCCAGAGTGTGTCAACCCCGTGTATGAGCCGGAACAGTGCTGTCCCATCTGTAAAAACGGTAAGTGGCCCGACGCCCCGTCTTCTATATGCACTGGAAATGCAACGCGTACAACTCTGCAGAAGTAATTAAAATGACATTAACCACTTAAACCGTATATAATTAGTTGATTGGGGTGGCCCAGGGATCTATATGCCAGGCCCCCCCTCCTTTTTTCCCTTTACCGAAAATAGCCGATCTATAAGCTCACAACGTGCTGTGTGTTTGTAGATCGCCTGATTTTCGGCAAATGGTCTCCCCCAGAATCAGTGGTACTAAGTAAGGTAAGTACTGAAAGGTTTTACTTTACTTTAGTATCAATACTGCAATATAGAGGTACTCTGTTACAAGTAAAAGTCCGGAATTAAAAATGTACTTGAGTAAAAGTACAAAAGTATTGGTATCAAAATGTACTTAAAGTACCAAAGGTAAAAGTACTAACACTTTGAAAATAGCAGATCTAGATCACAACGCGTCGCATCGCGACTCGTTGTGATCTTGTAGATCTGCCATTTTCAAATAGCCTAGGTATAAAATAGGGTCAAAGTGGTTAATGTATGTTTTATAATGTAATCATTTATATCTGCAAAGTAACTAGTAACTGAAGTTTTCAAATAATTGTAGTGGAGTAAAAGTACAATATTTGCCTCTGAGATGTAGCGGAGTAGAAGTAAAAGTACGGACAATAGGAAATACTCCAGTAAAGTAAAAGTACCTCAAAATTGTACTTAAGTACAGTACTTGAGTAAATGTACTTAGTTACTTTACACCACTGTTAAAACTGACAGCGTAAAGTGTATCTCTGTGGCACGGCTATTTTTGATGACCGAGCCTTCAGTGGATGAGGAGATAATTGATGTTTTATGAATTCAAATCATTGCCTTATAGACCCTGTCGGTCACTAATGACTGGTACTAGCCTTAATTATAAATGACACACTAAAGCAGAGTAAACATTGGCCCATTGATTAAGGCCAGAGTGGGAGGGGCTAATGGGCCCCCGGAGAGCCCTTTATCTCCCATGTGCGCCGCGGTGCCCTTGTCACACTCGGCCAATCCCCAAATTAGAATTATCGGATTCCAATGGCTCATTGGGCCATTTACAAGGTGGGGGCGGGAGATTTACCCCTTATAGCCAGCCCCCAATCCTGTCGGGCAGTGGTGGAAAGTAACTAAAGTACATGTACTCAAGTACTGGACTTAAGTACAATCTTTACTTTACTGGAGTATTTCCAGTTTTCAGTGCTTTTGCTTCTACTCCACTACGTCTCAGAGGCAAATATTGTACTTTTACTCCAATACAATTATTTGAAAATAAGTTAGTTACTAGTTACTTTGCGGATATAAATCATATTATAAAACATACATTAACCACTTTAGTCCTATTTTATACCTAGGCTATTTGAAAATGGTAGATCTACAAGCTCACAACGCGACGCGTTTTGTGTGCTATTTTGTGTGTGCTATTTTCAAACATTAGTACTTTTACTTTTGGTACTTTAAGTATATTTTGGTGCCAATACTTTTGTACTTTCACTCAAGTGGCATTTTGAACACAGGCCTTTAGCTTGTAACAGAGTATTTTTATAGTGCGGTATTGCTACTTTTACCTAAGTAAAATATCTAAGTACTTTTTCCACCACCGCATGTAGGGCAGATGGAGCTTTATGACTACACTAACTAACATGGCCCTAGAAGGGCCTGGGAATGATTAACTACAAGAAGTGATAGAGTACATAACATCCAATGCAATCGACAACAATGTCGCGGTGTATGCGAGAGATTTATAATCAACCATTTTGCATGCCACATACGTAAGAAGTTGTGGCAGTACTGATTAGAAGACTGATAAGGCTGTTAAACCTCCAGGATTAAATTCAAAGGAACCCCCGATAAGCAATGACAGGAGCGCAGAGAGGATGAACAGCAGGAAATGCAAATCTGGTTATTGTCATCTCATTTTGTACCGTATCGCAGCCAAAATGTAGAAATTGCTTTCGATAATTGCTTTTGAAATATGGGATATAGATGTGCAATATGGTGGAAAGGTTTTGAAAGTTTTGAAGGTTCCAAATGACTGACCTACTGTACCTATATTCTGCAACTTAACTTATTTAAAATAATAAAACGAATGAAAATGGTAATGCACAAAGATATTGGCACCCTTAACTTCATATTTTGGAGCAGCTTTGTTGAAGCTTTGGAGGCGATAACTGCAATCAAGCACTTTCTGTAACCGAATAGGATTTCTCCACTTCACTGGTACAGTTAGCTTGGCCCACTCTTGAGCAAAACTGCTGAGGTTTGATGGGTGCCATCTCCCAACAGCTATAGTTTCAGCTCTTTTCACAGATGTTCAAAGTTGTTCAGATCAGGCCTCAAACAGGCCACTTCAGAACAGCCCGATGTTTTCTTCTCGTCCATTCTTGGGTGATTTGTGACGTATGTTTTGGGTCAGTATGCAAACCTTTCACTCCAAAAGGCATTGTTCCCTGCACAAATTCAAGACACCCAAAACATCACTGAGCTCTTGCCTTATTAGAAAGCTTCATTTTGTCTTGAACCTAGAGTTGGTGGGATTCACCAAAACGCTGTCATTTTGTTTCATCGGTCCAAAGTACATGACAGTGGCTTGTCGACATGCATTCTGGCAAAGTCCAGCCTGACTTTTTGTGCATTCAGACAGCGACAAACTGTTGTACCCTGAACTTAAAGACCAGCGTGATCTATTTTGGAGTTTCCCTTGCTCTTTTTCCCCTCAACCATTCAAACAATCTTTCTTTTCCATCTTGGGCCAATTTTCCTCTTGCGACCACATTCAGAGAAGTTGGCCACAGTCCCGGGGGCCTTAAACTTAATACTATTGGCAACAGCTATGGTCACAGGACCATCAAGCACTTTGGAAATAGTCTTGTAACCTTTACATTGATCATGCTTGGCTAATAATTCTTTTTTCTAATCTCCTCAGACCACTCTCAGCTTTTCCTTCTGTTTTCCATGTTCAATGTGATAAACACAAATGGCACAAAACACCAATGAATTAATGTTCTCCTTTTTAAACTGGCTGCATGAGTGATTGGAAGAAAAATAGTCAGTTGCGATAGTTTCTGAACTTTTGTGTTTTGCCCTTCTTCAAACCAAAGACAGACTTGTATGCATAATAAAGCATATCTCTGCTGTCCGGCAGAAACCAGCTAACTGGTTTTGTTCATCATTGATAAGAACAGCTAAATGGACCTCAAAGCTCACAATGAGGTTGGAGGTCAAAGGGGGGTGGAGCCTGGAGTCAGCAAACCCAGCAAACTCCACCCCCCTTTGGTGGACTTAGCTGTGGTTTAGCAGAAAGTTTGAGGATCCAATGGAGTTAGCTGGTTTTGTCAGAAGCACTTTTTAATACTTTCCATTGGTTCAATATTTTTTAATCAACACATAGACGTAAAGGGTGTTCAATAGCACTGATTTATGGGGGAAAAAATGCAAAAGCGGGAAAATGGAGTTAGCTGGTTTCTGCCGGTTTCAGGAGAAATTGTACATTATCTTAATAAAGGGTGACAATATTTTCAGCCATGTGTGTAGGCCAAATAGCAGCAGAAAGGGGAGAGTTAAGCCTAATTTATCGCACGATTGTGGCGCGTGACAGAAATAGACGTTTTTTGTTGTCTGTCAGGCATCAAACCCTATGTAGTACAACATGCCTTAAACACTTGGCCATCATCAACACCCCCGGAATCAGGCTTTAATACGGACAGACAGGAAACAATGACACCCTCACACGACAGTGGCATTTTGGGGAGGCCTGCCTGCTGTCTCCCAGCCCCCCCCAAGTGAGACAGGCCCCAACTTTGGCAGGCAGATGTAAAACTCTCTGAAGGTGGACAGCTGAGTGGTGGTGGGGGTGGAAAGAAACACAGAGTATAGCAGAGCTTCGCTAAAGCCATGGGACGGGCCAACCGTGGGAGGAAGCCATCCACTCGTGTACTCCAGATGGGTGCACAAGTCTTCAGAAGACTCTTGCTTGTCTTTTTTTCCCTCTCTCTCTTTCTTCACCTGCTCCATCCACACAGAGGAAAGGAGAGAGGCAGAGAGAGAAATGGGTGGTTCTTTACTTAAGTAAAAGTATCAATACCTCAATGTAGAAATACTCTGTTACAAGTAAAAGTCAGGAATTCTAAATTTACTTGAGTAAAAGTATTGGTATCAAAATGTACTTAAAGCACCAAGAGTAAAAGTACTCATTATGCAGAATGTCCCATTTCAAGTTTTCAAAATGTATACAAATCTTTTGAAAATAGCCGAAATATATATAGAGCTTAAGTGGTTAATGTATGTTTATTAATACAAATCTAAATCTACTAAGTAACTAGTAACTAAAGTTTTCAAAATAAAGGTAGTGGAGTAAAAGTACAATATTTGCCTCTGAGATGTAGTGGAGTAGAAGTAAAATACTCCAGTAAAGTAAAAATATCTCAAAAAGTACAGTATTTGAGTAAATGTACTTAGTTACTTTACACCACTGGGTGGAGGTTTAAGACCCACAGGCTTCCATGAGATTTGCCACTTGGCCGTGGGAAGGGGGCTCTTACACGCATCGCCAGATACAACTCTTTAACTAAAGCATTCTGACGGAAAGAAAGAGACATCAGGCTCAGAACAGTCTCACCACCCCAGGCCAGTTGGAAACTCAAGAAAAATGTCTCCAGCCTTCTGTGTCACACTAATCACATGAAGTCATCAAGGGGATACCTATACGTATAATCATAGAATACTTATGCAAAGTGCCCCCCGGCCCATATAATTAGCAAGTCAAAAAAGAAATGGCCGGCGTTATTTGCTAACTCATAAAAAGGGCTGAATCATTTACAACCACGTCAGCCCTCGTGTCTCTGAAGATGGCCGCCGTGACATGCTGTCAGTACTTAAGTACAATTTTGAGGTGTTTGTACTTTACTTGAGTACTTCCAATTTCCAATACTTTTACTTTTACTCCACTACATCTAAGAGGCAAATATATAAGTAAGTATTAAGTAGTAATAAGTATTCCACTACAATTATTTGAACACTTTAGTTACTAGTTACTTTGTAGATTTAGATTATTATTACAAAACCACTTCAGCCCTATATACATTTCGGCCATTTGAAAATAGCCGATCTACAAGCTACAATGCGTCGCATTGTGAGCTTGTAGCTCTGCTATTTTCAAAAGATTTCTATACATTTGAAAACTTGAAATGGGACATTCTGCATAACGAGTACTTTCTACTTTTGGTACTTTAAGTACATTTTGATGCCAATACTTTTTTACTTTTACTCAAGTAACATTTTAAGTGCGGACTTTTACTTGTAAAAAAGATTGCAGTCTACATTGCAGTGTTGATACTTTTACTTAAGTAAAGAATTTGAGTACTTTTTCCACCACTGCTGTCAGTCTGCCACGCAGTGACACAGAGGTGACTAAAGCCAGGTATAACACTTATTCCTACTGACACTTTGACAGCGTCTCATGCACAACCGACAGTGACACGAGACTTGAGGTATACACCGGGTAACGTCGTATACTGTAGCCTGTAGGCCGCATTTCTTGCCTCAAGGCAGGAGGCAGTGGTGTCAAGTAACTAAGTACATTTACTCAAGCACTGTACTTAAGTACACTTTTGAGGATTTTTTACTTTACTGGAGTATTTCCCATTTTTAGTACTTTTACTTCTACTCCATTACATCTCAGAGGCAAATATTGTACTTTTTACTCCACTACAATTATTTGAAAACTTTAGCTACTAGTTACTTTGCAAATATAAATTATGACATTATAAAACATATATTAACCACTTTAGCCCTATTTTATACCTAGGCTATTTGAAAATAGCCGATCTACAAGCTCACAATGCGTCGCATCGCGACGCGTTGTGAGCTTGTAGATCTGCTATTTTCAAACATTTTAGTACTTTTACTTTTGGTACTTTAAGTACATTTTGATACCAATACTTTTGTACTTTTACTCAAGTAAATTTAGGATTCCAGACTTTTACTTGTAACAGAGTACTTCTACATTGTAGTATTGATATTTTTACTTAAGTAAAACATTCGAGTACTTTTCCCACCACTGGCAGGAGAGGAGGCTATTGCAAATCGAGTTGAATAGATTCCAACTGAAAACCATGATATACGCCGTAGCCGTTAGAAAGTAAGCGATCTGAAGCGACAGCGTGGACACTGCATGGGCAGAACCGGGGCTGCTTTCCCTAAAACTTTATGGCCCGTGAACCCATAGCGAGAGCCTCGGACCACAGCCTCCTCTGAGCGGGTGACAGGTAGCGGAAACTGTGTCCTTGTGCCTCGCGGCGGCGGTATACGATCTATCTGGCCATAAACAATCACACTTGGCAGCCATTGCGCGGTCGCCCTCTTTCCTCATCAACCTCCTCCCCTATGGGTTCGTCCTGTAACCTGTGCCAGCTGTCCGGGGGGCAGATCTATGAGAGTTAGGACTTGGCAGGCTCTCTCAATGTCTCCTCTAAGGCCAGATGGAATGGCTTTTATCATGTCCAAATAGTCTGTGGGACTCGTCCGTGCCGGGGGGGGCACAGGCATAAGGAGGTTGCCAAAAGATGGCTTTTTATGGCTTTCGCAGTGTCGCCGTTCAGGGTCGGAAACCTTGTATGTACAAATCTGTTTCTGTGTTACTTAATCGCTTTCAGCCCGGGCGCGTCCCTATTTTAGGCATGTCATTGAGAGCATTTTTCAAACTTTTTCAAAAGTAGTGAAAAGCTGATGCAACATGTGAGCTTATAGATTGGCTATTGCTAAGTTTGCGCAACAAAGTCTAAAAGTATAAAGTGACCAATAGCATTAACCCATTCAATCCGGGAACGCATCTGTGTCATTTTAGATGTCTTTGGCTATTCAAAATTAGCATATATAGAAGCTCATAGTGTGGCACCGAGCACCGCACTATGAGCTTGTAGATCTACATTTTTTTTTATCTTGAAAATTTGTGCAAATCTTTGAATACATTTTAAAGTGAACATTTGTACTCAAATCTTTGCTTCTTGGGGTCCCTGGAACAAAACATCTAAAAATGTTTTCTAAATCCAAACAGTATGTTGCTATATCAGTGGTGCTCCAACTTTTCCATGTCAAGGACCCCCAAAATGATATGTATTTGGCCGTGGACCCCCATCTCAAAATATGTTGTTCAAGAGTAAAAATTTTCGCTTTAAAACATATATTCAAAGATTTGCAGATCTACAAGATCTACAAGATCTACAAGATCTACAAGATCTACAAGCATGAGCTTGTATATCTGCTATTTTGGAACAGCCAAAGAAATCTTAAAATTACACAGATGCAGGGCCGGACTAACCGTTTGGCTAGGGTGGGATGCAGCCCAATTTATTTTTATTTTTTTGTACCTTTTTTTATGATCAAATTGTAAAATAACCCTACCGAATTAACCGAATTAAAGTAACAAAAAACCTGAAATAAAAGAAAAAAAACAAGAATTTTCACGCGCGCTGTGTGCGCGTGCATGCGTGCCAGGGGGGCCTCAAAAATTACTCTAGCCCAGGTGCCTCAACTCCTATAAATCCGGCCCTGCACAGATGCGTTCCCGGTCTTAATGGATTAAGGAGATACAAGGTTCCTGCCCGACAGCGCTAGCATTTAGTGCTTACTCACTGCAGCTCAGCTCCACTCATAAACAGGATGCAGTGGCAGGAAGTTGAACCAAAGGAGAGGAAAGTGATTTTGAATCCAGTCTGATGCGAGAACTGAACTCACGAAAACAACACACATTCTCACTAATGATGGTCCCACGGGGATGTGGGCTGTTTCGGAAGGCCCTGTTCTTCATGCTAATCTCTGGGTTGAGTCAACATCCTGGAGAAGAAGAATCAGAGCCCGATGCCAGATATAAGGGTCCAATGCCGATCCCGATTTTCGAGATTCCTAGACCACTGATTACCATCATTTTGACTGATTTATACTGTGTCAAAAAGTATTGAATCAATTTGAAAAATAACCGATCTACACTAGAAGCACACAACATGGCACATCACATCGCATCGGGAGCTTGTAGATCTATTTTTGAAAATAATAATAATAATTAAAACGTTGAAAATATTCGCCGATAATGACATACCCAAAATAGTTCACCATCGGCTGCATAATTGCTGGTAGCGATGTCATCATAAAAGTCAGAAGTCAAAATGATAGGCTGGAGGAACAGATCATCTTCTGAATATTAGTGCACTCAAACACTGTTCAAATTCCACTAATATTTGTGACTTGGTCTGAGTAATAAGTTATTAATAAGTATTACAAATCTAATATACTGTATAAGCACTGTAGCGCTTATACAGTATATTAGACTGCACTAATCCCACTTATAAATAATTAGATATATGATGTGCGTGATTTTAGCCATGTCATTGAGAGCATTTTTAAAACTTTTTCAAAAGTAGTGAAAATAGCAGATCTACAAGCTGATGCAACATGTGAGCTTATAGATTGGCCATTGCTAGGTTTGCGCAACACTGTTGTACAAAGTCTAAAAGTATAAAGTGACCAATAGCGTTAACCCATTGAATCCGGGAACGCATATGTGTCATTTTTACATTTCTTTGGCTATTCAAAACTAGCAGATATACAAGCTCATAGCGCGGCACCGAGCATCGCACTATAAACTTAGATCTTGAAAATCTTTGAATACATATATTTTAGTAATAAGTTATTAATAAGTATTACAAATCTAATATACTGTATAAGCACTGTAGCGCTTATACAGTATATTAGACTGCACTAATCCCACTTATAAATAATTAGATATATGATGTGCGTGAATAATAATCAGCAAATCCATTGTCTCTTGAGGAGTCGTGGGTTTTTCATCGTCACAAGCGGAGGTACTGAGTCTGGCAAGATTTGCAGAGCTAAACGTATAAGAGACGAATCCAAAGTCACCGTCACACTAATTGAGCGACAGATTGTTTCATTTAAATCATTAAAATTGGGACCAAATCCCTGGCACATGCATGCTCTGCTGTCTTGGCGAGGGAGAGAGACATGTGGCAGTCTCGAATCTTGACTCACCCAGAGGCTGTGTGTGAAACAATAACAGAAAGATCCTGATCATGCTGTTAACATTTAAGTAAGGTCGATGCATGGGAATTAATCCATTAAAGCCGGGAAAGCATCTGTGTGTCATTTTAAGATTTCTTTGGGCTATTCAAAAATAGCAGATCTACAAGCTCGTAGCGCGGCACCGAGTGCTGCGCTATGAGCTTGTAGATCCGCTATCTTTGAAGAATCGTGAACATTTGTGCAAATCTTTCAATAAATATATACATTTTTAACTCAAATCTTTGCTTCTGGGGGTCCCTGGAACTAAATATTTTCAGATGGGGATCCGCGGCCAAATACATATCATTTTGGGGGTCCTTGACATGAAAGTTTGAGAACCACTGAGATTATAGAAACATAAGTGTTTCAGAAAACTGTTAGGATTTAGAAGACATTTGTAGAATCCCCCAGAAGCAAAGATTTGAGTTAAAAAATTTCGCTTTAAAAATATATATATATATACTCAAAGACTTGCACAAAGTTTCCACGATTTAAAAAAAAATTGCAGTTATACGAGCTTGTGTATCTGCTATTTTTGAATAGCCCAAATAAATCTAAAAATGACACACAGATGCGTTCCCGGTCTGGGTTAAAGTGACTTGCGATTTGGCATCCGAGCTCAGATGATGCATTCCGGGGAATCATTGTCCATCAGTATTAACTGTTCCAAAGACACCCTTGGCTCCACAAATCGGAGAATTAACCACATGAACCCTAGCGTAATTCCATTCTGGGCATGTCATAATAAATAGGGAAAATAGGCCAAGAATTCTATTTGACGAACAACAAAGCATAGGATTTAAGTGGTTAAAGGAACCATAATCTTATCACCAGAGACAAAATCCACGGAAGCAAATCTTAACCGCATTTCACAGATAAACGCGACTTCACGCCTTATCAGTTCGATAGTTCTCTACAGTTTTTGGACCACGGCACAGAAACGGGGCGTCCAGAGGAATTGTGTGTGTGAGCGTGAGGAATTTCTAAGGAGTCTGTGGCCTTTTCATGCAGACTGAAGTGATTAACACCATCCTCCCTGCTGCCTCTCAAAGCAGCTTTCTCTCCCTCTCTCTCTCTCTCTCTCTCTGTGTTCTCCAACCTCTCTGTACTGCCAAGCCAGTGCCTGGCAGCCTTCTCTGCTCGCGGCGCATTAGGATGCAAAGCGCTCCATGTCGAGGGAGAAGGGGAGGCTAACAAAAGCGCTTTAGTGTAGCAAAAACAAGCCCATCGGTGCATGCGCCCGTGAAAAGATCTGTGCGTCTGCTCCGGCGTGCACCGACTCCCTGCGGCTCTCGCGCGTTGCTCCCGACACCCAAGTTTTAAAAAAAAGTGAAAAAAATAAATATATATATAAAAAACTGAATCCCGGGAGAGCCTTACTCAATGTATCCCCCCCCTCTTCTTTCTCATCCCTTCTTTCTCTGTCCCTCTCCCCTCCTCCCTCCCCCCACCATCCTCCTCATGCGGATCATGCAGGTCCAAATTGCTTCGCCGGAACGACGATCATCCCGGCCGGCATCGAAGTGAAGGTGGACGATTGCACCATCTGCCGCTGCCACAACGGGGACTGGTGGAAACCGGCGCAGTGCCTGCGGCGGGAGTGCCTCAACGGCCAGTCGTTGTCATAGAGACCTCCCCCATCATCGGGGGGAAAGGAAAGGACGGACGGCGGCAAAGCATCGTGGCGAGGGCCCACTAGCCCACTAGCGCGTGCCATTTTGTAATGATCAGGAAGAGACAGGAAGAGAGGAGCACAATTCCTTAAGCAAACCTGAGGCTTGCGTTGGTGCAGCCTAGAGAGACGCTTTCTCGCGCGAGAGCGGCGGATTGTTGGGCCACTGCTGGACGGGAAAAAAGGACGGAAGTTTGTCTCGAGAACTCTTTTCACCTTTCCAGTTTTAACCGTTGCTATATATTTTCAGAGATCGACTCGCTTTGGACTTTGCTGCTCTCACACACACACACACACACACACACACACACACACACACACTGAAGTTTATATCTTTATCACAAACTCTTTCCTAACCCATTGGCGCCGATGAAATGCTCTGTTGATTTCTGTGTGTACGTCATCCCCGCTCGTTGTAGACGTCGTCGTCACTGATCACGCAGGTGTTGTAAAAACAGTGGTTCTCAACCTGTGGGTCGGGACCCCCAGGGGGGTCCCTACATGATTTGGGGGGGGGGGGGGGGTCCCCAGATGACAGTGAAGTGACAGAAAGTAAGAAAGACAAGAAAAAGACCATTACTGCATCAAAGGTAACCATCAAACCATACTATAAAAACTGGTCAAACATTGGCCAAATTGTCAAATAATGTAAGAAAGAGGCAAAAATGAGTGGGGGGTCCCCAGTTCAAATTGTATTATTATTTAATATTTTGGGCGGTCACGGCCTGAAAAGGTTGAGAACCACTGTTGTAAAAAACCTACCCAACGGCAGGTGAAATACACAGTAAGCACACAACTTGGGGCGTTTCTTTCTTTTCCTGTAGGGATCGATATATACCGATGGGAACGGAACGCTGCAAAGCTTTGCTAACGTCTCACAACCTTAGCTTAACCACTTGAACCCCCTAGCATCCCTATTCTGGGGGGGGGAAACGTTCGGCAAAAATGGTAGATGAAACATCTCACGTGGCGGTGTGACCACGTTGTAAGCTTGTAGATCAGCGGCTATATTTGTCGAAGAGATCTGGTGTAGGGGGCAAAAAAGAGACCAAGTACACAGCCAACCCCAGTCAACTAAGTATTAGTTTGCTAGAGAGGGTTTGAGTGGTTAAGAGCTTGTTTACAAGATGCACATAATCACACACAGACAAACATTTGTGTCCTTATATGGCTTTTTTGTGCTTTCCACTATGGCAGGAAATTATTACTTAGATGCTGCTCAGTATTCTTGTTGTTATCAAACCCAGCAATGTGCATACGGTACCATGATTTGTGACATCATAAACCATGACAACATAGTTTCAAGCCCTGTCTGTGGTTATAGGGTAACATAGGCCGACATAGTGGGGGGGAATCTGAGAAAACGACAGGAAAGATTTAGCCAGCCAGCAACGATCACAAATCATCTGTGAAGTAACGCAAATCCCCCGGAAGCCGTGGGTGGACAGCGTTTTCTAACACAGAGTCAACCCAACTCTGGGCAATCCCTTTTCGCTTAATTGCCCTTATTGTTTTCCCCCGCGGTCCATATCCACCAAAAAATATTCCTACTAACAGCTTGAACTTGTTATCTAAGCAATTAGTGAGCCAAGAGCAGGCTGCTTTAATTTCCCTTAATCAAGGAGTATTCTGTGATAAATCACCCGGCTGGAGGCTTGGCACCACAACAGCACCCTGCATTCAGAGATCACTTGGCACGAAGCGGGAGACAAAACGGGGCAAATCTACATATGTCTTCGTGCTTTAAGAGCGGCGTTCATAGCACATTATTCACATGCATGAACACATGCACACACACACACTTTCATCAACACACACATATAGCTCATTTCAGTTAACCCATTAAGACCGGGAACGCATCCGTGTCATTTTTAGATTCCTTTGGCTATTCAAGAATAGTAGATCTACAAGCTCATATTTTTGAAGAAAAAAAATGAAAATGTGTGCAAATATTTTTAAACCGAACATTTGTAACTCAAATATTTGCTTCTTGGGGGGGGGGGGGCTGGAACAAAACATTTTGAGATGGGGTTCGGGTTAAGTATTTGGCCGCGGACCCCCATCTCAAAATATTTTGTTCCAGGGACCCCAGGCGCAAAGATTTGAGTTAAAAATTTGTTAAAAATAGCAGATCTACAAGCTCGTAGCGCAGCACCGAGTGCCGCGCTACGAGCTTGAAGATCTGCTATTTTTTAATATAGCCAAAGTATAAAATATGGATAAAGTGGTTACACAGATGCGTTCCCGGGTTTTAATGGGTTAATAGTGTTGGTCCCCACACTGCACCATGTGAAGCACTTAAGGCACTAAGAAACTTGATGAGACAAAAGGCTGTTTGCCCGCCACTCCTCTTGCTATAGATTATACAATAGATTTCCTGTTTTGCCACCTCCTCCATATATCTGCATAGCTCAGACACTGCGGCGGGTGGCTGTAACACCGGCTAACATAACTTAGGACAAGACTAATGCATTGGGGCTTGATAGATTCCAATTCCAGGTTGGCTTTTAAGAGTTAAGGCAACACTCTCCCGACAAACCCCACCTATCCTGGGCCTCCCCAACACATCCCCGCTTTTTGAGATGATAAATACGAGTCATTAATTCAAAGGTGAATTCTGGTGTAAGCTCGCACAATTCATCACCAGGATTTTTTCCCCCCCTCCTTTTTTTCCATTTCCAGAAAATCCGTCCCTGTTAACCTTACAGACCCTATTTCTGGGGCTGTGATGGATGGGCTGTTTAATAACGGCTCCCAGCGCTCTGTAATGAGACAGAAATGAACATAGTATGAGGACCCCAGACTAAAAAAGAGGTGGCAGGACTGAAAGAGAGGAGCGGAGGACCACGTCACTTTAAAAGCCACTAGAACACATTATTTTGGGAGTGCAAGGGCTCGCATTCTGCAAAGCCTGCAGTGTACTTCGAAGGAATGCAAGATCCCGAAGGAATGCCAGGTTTGTGGGTCTGACGCCGATACTGAGTCCAAGATATTCCTGATATTTTGTCACATTTTCTAATCAATTTGAAAAACTATTTGATTTATATTTGAAAAAATTCAACGTGTAAGCAAACAGAAAATAAACACAGCAAATCTTTTTGATAGGTAAAAAACTAAAGGGAATTAAGTAAACTTCAAGATATGAAAATAATTTCACTTTAATTACCATTATACAACAATATAAAATACAACCATTCAACCACTTATTCAAATATATATATATATATATTTTTAAATTAGCCTATATACAAGCTCACAATGCGTCATGCTGTAAGCTTGTAGATTGGCTATTTTTGAATGTTTGGAACATTTTTGAAAACCACACACACTACATAATCAGATAACGATCCTCAAATAAGTCAAATAATATCGGTCTGGCCCTAAAATAGCGTGGGTGGAGTTCGATCGGAGGGTCAAAAAATCGTAGCCCCGGGTCATTTCTACCATTATATATACTGCAATGATTTATAGCGTCTCTCACTGTTAGAAGGACAGGCCTCATCCATCTGGCTTGAGACGCACTGGTCTGCAGACAGTTATGAAACTGATGTCTATGTTTTATCAATCAGTCTCAGTACTTCAAGCTTTTTTTTTGATTAATGGGGGTGTTTCGTTCATGTTAATTACTTTAGGTGTCAAAGGATTATTGAGTATATATAGTCGTGTCTAAATGAATGGGAATGACGGGTATTGAGGGAAAGTGAGAGTTCCGCATGACGGGGCATTACTGCCCGCTGATGCCTTATTGCTACTGTTCCAGATTAGATCCTTATTTAACCCATTAAGATCTGAGGCCGATTCTACAAATGCCTTCTAAATCCATGTCTAGGACCACCCAAAATTATATGTATTTGGCCGCCGACTGTTCCAGGGACCCCCCAGAAGCAAAGATTTGAGTAAAAAATGTTCAGTTAAAAAAAATTATATATTAAAAGATTTTGGGGGAAAAAATCAAGATTTTTCAAAAATAGCAGATCTACAAGCTCATAGCGCGGCAAGTGCCGCGCTATGAGCTTGTAGATCTGCTATTTTTTAATAGCCAACCAATGTGCTATATATAACACATTGCCTCTAAAAGGACACAGATGCTTTCCCGGTTTTAATGGGTTAAAGCATGGCCTTGGGCTGCATACAATACCAACAGCTGAGACCTCTCTATAAGTAAAAAAAATAGTGGGTGGGAGAGACGACTGTACAATGCAAAAAAATAAATAAACATTGAATGCCTTCAAAGATGCATCCTTTACAGCATTCTTCTAGGCATGCCTGCCTAGAAAGACACTGTATAGGATGTGTATTTGAAGGCTTTTAAAGTTCTTTTTTTTTTGCATTGTACAGTGGTCTTTGGACCTTGGCCTTTTGTGGGAACCCTCAGACTTTCCACTTGTGTGACAACTCTATATAAGTGCTGTTTTCTTTTCATCCGAACCGCAACGAACCACACTAAGCAAGCCAGACTTCAACCCGTCCCCCCTCCACCTTTTGTTGGTGTCCAGCCGCAGCCATCAGGGCAAAAAAAATCAGGGAGAGAGGGAGCCTCGTCACAGCACAGAACTAAATTCATACGTACGGGCTCTTAAAATAAACGTGTCCATGACTGAAGTCGACAGCCTCCAAAGAGAGCCGATAGGACTTTGAAGTCGCAGAACAAGACGGTGGCTTCTAGCGGTCACACTGGCTGTGTCTCAGGTCCTTATTCTGCTCTGCCCTAACCCCTCAATACCTCACTCCTACAAGGTTATGTAAATTCAAGAGCTTGTAGATTGAACTCAAACTCATTGGAATTGTAACCAGTGGTGAAAAGTAAATTTACTTAAGTACAATTTTGAGGTATTTGTACTTTACTTGAGTATTTCCAATTTCCAATACTTTTACTTCTACTCCACTACATCTCAGAGGCAAATATTGTACTTTTACTCCACTACAATTATTTGAAAACTTTAGTTACTAGTTACTTTTCAGATATAAATTATATTTTGTGAGCTTGTAGATCTGCTATTTTCAAAAAAAATTGTACTTTTACTTTTGGTACTTTAAGTACATCTTGATGCCAATACTTTTGTACTTTTAACTTGACAAATGTCAATTTACGTATAAGAATATTTCATTTCAATGCACACCGGTTATATAGCATTTCATGAGTGCTAAAATCTAATCTACAACCTCTCAAATTTTGCAACATATCTACCTTCTTCATGTCCTTTCCTTCTTTACATAACCTTGTTAAGAGTGAAGATAAGAGGAGCTAGGGCAGAGGACCTGAGCCGATACTTAATTCTCATTCCCTCAACACTGACTAAACCGGGAGTTTCACCCTCACGCTGGCTACCCGCCACAGTCCTTTGACCCCCGACGCGGCTCACTACCGCTAGTCCCTCCCTTCATCAACTCACCACCAAGCTGGGCTGCACGAGATGAGCGACAGGATTGAGAGAGACTGAATCCCAGGTAATGTGATAAAGATAAGGAAAGAAGCTGGGGAAGGATGTGGGGGATTGCTTGAATGGGGAACGAGGCATGGTACAGGACTTTGTACATCACAAGAAAGTAGGTCACTTCGTTAGCTCCACTGAAACGAAGTTTGAAAAACTCAAAATCAACTTTGAGTTGAGAGTTGGGGAAGAGGAGGTAATGCCCCAATTAGATTTATGGCTTCTGATGGATTCCACAGATGCACACGAATAACCCAAAACTCAGTTTGACGCCCTCCCTCCCCCCTCCCTCTCGTAGGCAGGGTTCCTGCATCGATGTCAAGATGTATGCACATCTTTTGTGATTTGATATAGCATAGGCTGCAATTGCACAACCACAGGAAAAATAAATACATACATCCATGGTTGTCTGGCAGTACAGGCATTGTGTTAACCCATTAAGACCTGAAGCCGATTGTACATGTCTCTTACATCCAACAACAGTATTCTGAAAAAAACGTATGTTTCTATATCAGTGGTGCTCAATCTTTTTCATGTCAAGGACCCCCAAAATTATTATGTATTTGGCCGCCGAGAGTTAAAAATGTTCGCTTTAAAAATATATATGTTCAAAGATTTGCACACATGTTCACGATTAAAAAAAAATAGCAGATCTATAAGCTCATAGCGCGGCACAAGAGCTTGTATAACTGCTATTTTTGAATAGCCAAAGTGTATAATAATGTTTTTTAGCTCAAATCTAAAAATGACACAGATGCGTTCCAGGTCTTAATGGGTTGTTAAAGTGTAAAAACAATATTAACACTGTTTTGTTGTGTTCCTATGTAAAATGCAACCACACATAGCCTGGCAGGGCTCCATGTGAATGACCTACATGTAACTGTAAACCTTGAGAGATGACCTTTCTCCCGTGAGCCATGTTGAAGCTGTAAGTAAGGGTTTCAGGACGAATCCACTACATTCTGTCAAGTGTTCCATTTTCCTGTCAAGAAATTGATTCTTTTGTCCGTCCCCAAAGTGTCTATTCATATTACCACACCCTCCACCCCCTCAATCCATTACAAACCACAGGCTTGTACATGGGCGTTTTGTAATAGGTGTACCACTTTGCTCTTTCCACGAGACACCGACTTACTGTAGCTGGAAGCTATGAAAGATTGTTTTGTTTCGTTCTTTTTTCGTTTGTTTTTTTAATAACAAAACTGTTACATAATGTGTGCCTGAAAAACCAAGAGAGAACTATCTGGATCTAGAGAGAAACACTGTTATTATACAATCAATTATATTCCTTTTCAGGGGCACCAGGGGTCTGTTGATACAAAAGTGGGATACTATTACGTCTACATAGACTTTTATGTAAACTAGTAAAGAAAAGTTACAAGTTCTGGCAGTCCAACACATCACGCGCACCCACACAGGGTCGTCACTAATACAGTATGTAAGGGTATAACACCGGGCCAAATCTAAATAACAAATTACAAATTAAAATTTGACATTTTGAAAAGTAAAAACAAAACCTTTGGTGCTCCTCACGCTGTGAATATGTAAATATCTTCAAAAACGTATAATGTGTATTCTGACATCCCCGAAAGTGGAAAAAGGGAAAATGTGTATTATTTATGGAGACAAAGACTATTTTGTTAAATAGACTTGAAAACGAAGTGTTATTCAGAAAAAATGGTGTGTGTGTGCGTGGATTTATTTCCTAACTTGACTAATCTTTCGTTTAATTTATTTTTTTATTTGCGTAGTGCAACATCATTCACTTGCCCCGCGGGTCACTATACAGCACGACGATAACAGATACTGCACACACACAATTCCTTTAACTGCTGACAAGCCCCCGGTACCTCCCTGCGTCTAAACGTACACACTGGGCGCTGCATGTTCGCTGAAATCCCACCACAGCTCAGAGGACGCGGGCCAAACACATTTCCCTGAACCATAGTAGTCCTCCCACCCCTCCCTCTCTGCACCCCAATGTCAAACAAACAAACAAACAAACAAACAAACCATACAAGCAAAAAAAAAATCAAACAACTCACGCTCGGTTTAAGATTAAAGCTGACCCTGCGAAACACACATACTGTGTGAATTTAGGTCAAGATAAAAAACTATTCACCTGTCTTGCTGCTGTGAGAGACAGAGAGTGAGATGGTTAAGAAGATTGCGGTGGCTGAGTTTTTTTTTTTTTTAAAGGGCATTACTCACAAGTTCACCCCGTCCCCCCCCCCCCCACCCATTCCAATACATTACCAGTCAGTCTGGGCTTCTGTCCTGTCCGCACTACTAATTGCCTTCTCCCACCTCCCCCCCCCGCCCCCCAACAGACGGGAAGGGGGAAGCAATTTAATGCAGCACGCACCAATCAATAGCAATTAGGCGCATCCCTGACTAATCCTATTGAAAACAGCATCTTGGGAGATGGCCAGTATAAGAGGACCTCTGGAGGCGCCGGGGCCAGAAATCTGCTGCCTTGCACTGTGGTACCGGTTGGGGAAGGGGAGGACACACACACATACACACACACAGAGTACCAGTGATGGAAAAAGTACTCAAATGTTTTACTTAAGTAAAAGTATCAATACTGCAATGTAGATGTACTGTTACAAGTAGAAGTCCGGAATTCAAAATTGACTTGAGTAAAAGTACAAAAGTATTGGTATCAAAATGTACTTAAAGTACCAAAAGTAAAAGTACTAAAATGTTTGAAAATAGCAGATCTACAAGCTCACAACGCGTCGCGATGCGACGCGTTGTGAGCTTGTAGATCGGCTATTTTCAAATAGCTTTGGTATAAAATAGGGCTAAAGTGGTTCATGTACAGTATGTTTTATAACGTAATAATTATATCTAAAAAGTATACTAGTAACTAAAGTTTTCAAATAATTGTAGTGGAGTAAAAGTACAATATTTGCCTCTAAGATGTAGTGGAGTAGAAGTAAAAGTATTGACAATTGGAAATACTCCAGTAAAGTAAAAGTACCACAAAATTGTACTTAAGTACTTGAGTAAATGTATTTAGTTATTTTATACCACTGCAGAGTAAGCACACATACACTACACATACAGTACACACACCTTGCGGAGACAATAGGGAGAAGAAAAGTTTTTGCATCCTTTCCAGCACAAGTGCCAACGTGATGACAGAAGGATTAATTGCCCTGCTTTTCCTCATTCTATAATTCATCTAGCTTTTTCATCGATTTTCTTTTCTTTTTTTCCCCCCGGGACCCATTTCTTTTGTGTTTGTTTGTTTTACCATGTAGCGTTGGGCAATTAAGTTAATTAGATAATTAACTATTTCTGGTGAGTATTAGCCCACGGTAAGACTCAGCACTGGCTGAGTTTTACTGTTGACAAGAACACAAAACAAACAAGGAATTGAGTCCAGTACGATGCGCCCACGTTGCAAAACAGGGATATTAATTTTCAGACATGCATTTAACATGACTTTTATACAAAAAAATATATATATCACACACACAAAAGACACCTTTACAAAACACACCAGATTTTGTGTTTGTATACATTATTATAAATACATACAAAATAGGTCCGGATGATTAAAACCAAACTAAGCATGTCACTGTAGACATTGAGTCATGTTATAGTGATCCTCAAATACTTATGTGATGATTATAGGAGCTGTTATCAACACACAAAAAAAACACACATTTTGTATAGTTTTTAAAGGACCATGCTGGCATCAATACATGTCATTAGGGCTGGGCAATGTATCAATATATCGAGACTAGATATTCTAGACTACACTTAAGCCCTATTTTATATTTTCAAAACATTTCAAAAACTAAAAAATAGCCAAAAATAGCCGATCTAAAGCCTCACAGCGTTTACACACACACAATTATGGTTAAACATGTAAGGTATGGTCCAGTAATTGATTCTGAACTTTGGTATGTTGTATTAGCAACATGGGCAGAACATTAGTCCAGATATAGTCCATGATATATAACATCGAAAAAAAATCAACAATAGGTCTGTCACGATTACAACATTTAAGTTGACGATTAATTGTCAGACAAATAATTGCGATTAACAATTTCATTTATTAGTTTTTACCATTGAACATTGGAACATGAATAAAAATTACATTTCTGTTTGCCTTTTAGGCTTCGTAAACAAAAATTGCACAGGGAAGATATGACAAATAATGGATTTAACACTAGCATGACTGACTTATTTAATGTTATACTTTTTTATTAAAATAATAAAAAAATAGCAGAAATAGCTGACCTACAAGCTACAGCTTATAGTCAAGCTGCAACTCCAGCTATCTGAAAGGACTGACCGGCTCAATCCATTGTAGCATTCTCACAGGCTGCTAACACTGTGTCTCAGTACGTTTTCTTATTGGAGTCGATATTGCAATACTTAATTACCCACCCGAGGAGGACAGAAAGCACACAATGAATAACATTATTGAATAATGTACATCGATGGTTCTCAATATCGGGTCTGAGGACCGCCAGGGGGGTCCAAATGGACCACCGTCTTTATGAGAGTGTAGAAATGGAACCGAATGAACCCGTTAAGGGTCCATTTTGGTTCTATTTGCACTCTCAGAGTTAAAATAACACTGAGGATTGTACAGTGTAGGGTGGAGTCCCAGAGATAATAGAATGGTATTAATTTCTAAGACCTACGAATTTGATACAGTATGCATTAGGTCATTGGTTCTCAAAGTGGGGTCTGGGGACCCCCAGGGGTCCTTGAGGGAGTTCCAGGGGGTCCCCAGCTAAAGGATGCATAGTTGGAAACCAAATGGACCCTTATGGGTCTATAACTCTGAGTGTAACGGGTCCATTTGGTTCCATAAATTAACATTGATTTCACAATATAAATTGGTGTCCCAGAGAAATGGCATTAAATGGGTGTCCGTAGCCTCTAATGCATGTCATACTGGGGGTCTTTGAAATTAAAATGGTTGAGAATCACTACTACTTTATCGTCAATTTTAAAATAAATGGGACCATAATTTACCAAAACGCATATCATGATAATTGAAATAAGACTTTAAACTAGCGACTGGAAGCATAGTATTTATGACAATGTTTATTAACACATTCCATGCCAGAGTTTAATCTCATAATGTACTCACCAGTGCCAGCGTTTTATTGTTGTTTTTTAGTTTTTTTCATGTCGCCACAGACCTCGCTAAATAAGTTAAAAGTGCGCGTTCATTTGGTTCTAAACACACAGCGGATCCGTGAGAAACGGCCAGCGAAATCCGTTTCCAAATCCGTGCCGCCATCTTGAAGCTACATTCGATCAACGGTAAACAGTGATCAGCGAGGAGAAAAACAACAACCAGAGAAAATCGAGTTTTAAACAGGATCCCAGACAGGAAGCGGATACGATCGAAAAAACCGGAACCCGAATAATTTCGTTTCCGACCGGAAACCGGAAACGGAAATGGATCAAAAAAAATCGGAAAGTGCACCTGGGGCACTTAACATGGGAATCGGCGGTTCGCGTAGATCTACGCGACTGGCACGCTGCGGCTTTAAATAGGTTCGCGTAGATCTACGCGACTGGCATGCAATGTGTTAAAGTAAGAAAATCAAGTCGGAAGTTCGTCAAAAACCCATCCGCTTACCCAGCAGGGGTAAAACAGCGAAACTACAGGGCATTCATATGAACTGTCACTTGAACTCACTTCCTTATTACACTCAATGTACAACTCTCAAGCTGGCCCCTTGGGTCAAACTGAACCAAACTTAAGGCTTAGAGTTCCGGCACGGGCAGGAGGCGGAAGGCCGCGATGCAGCCAATGAGCCAGGAGGAGGGGGCCGACCACACCTTGCCGCGCCTCACCTCCGCCGGCTTGTGTCCGCCTCGGGGGTCGTACAGGATGTACTGGGTGCACAGGGCCTGGTCCGAGCCCGGCGGGTAGGCGTGGTAGGCGGCGGCGCTCAGCGTCTGCGTGACGTCGCTGTCGGGCTTGGGCTGCCGGACCAGGAGCGTGCCGCCGCCTTCCCTCAGCAGCCGGACGAGCTCCTGCTTGGGAGGCGCCTTGAAGGAGCCCAGCAGGAAGAAGAAGCAGCCGTCGAAGAGAGGCGGGAGCTGAGACACCGGGAGGGGGGGGGGGGGGAGTGGTGGAAAAAGTACCCAAATGGTAAATGGTGCATTTATATAGCGCTTTTATCAAAGCACTTTACATAGATTGTGCATTACATTCACCCATTCACACACACACACACACACACACACTCATACACCGATGGCGGAGGAAACCATGCAAGGCACCAACCTGCTCATCGGGAGCAATTAGGGGTTCAGGGGTTCAGTGTCTTAAAGTTGTACAATGCAAAATCACAAATAACGATTTTTAGCAACCTCTGCTGGTCACTACCGTCACTGCATACAATTTCCCTAGTCCTCGATTACCCAGAATTCCATTCGTTTTCACCGGAAGCCGGAAGCGTTTCAAAAAGCGATCTTTTAATTGTTTTATACTATCTACGGATCGTTTCTCTTAGCCAGTGGAGCATTAGTTACCATGAGCTGTGCTTTCTTTTTCTGTTCTTTTTCGATCTCCCAATACTACATTCTCTTAAAATCAGCGTGAGGTTCCTTTTTGTTAATAGCGCGGTAGTTCCTGGCCAAACCGGAAACCGTTGCGGTAGTTCCTGAGGACGTCGGCCACGACGTCATGACGTTGGCCAGGAACGTCATTTTCCCGGGAAAGTCCCCCCCGTACACGTTCAATAGAAAATATATAAATAAAAGGCTTCCGGGGGTGAAATTCACGGAGTGGGTGTTGTGAAACTTTTGCCACTCGCAAAAGATATACAATTTAACTTTAGTTTTGTTGAAAACGTTACCTAGTATTACTTTAAGTAAAAGTAACAATACTGCAATGTAGAAGTACTCCGTTACAAGTAAAAGTCCGGAATTCAAAATTTACTTGAGTAAAAGTACAAAGGTATTGGTATCAAAATGGAGTTAAAGTACCAAAAGTAAAAGTACTACAATCTTTGAAAATAGCCGATCTACAAGCTCACAAGTTAAAGTACCAAAAGTAAAAGTACTACAATCTTTGAAAATAGCCGATCTACAAGCTCACAAGTTAAAGTACCAAAAGTAAAAGTACTACAATCTTTGAAAATAGCAGATCTACAAGCTCACAAAACGTCGCAATGCGACGCGTTGTTAGCTTGTAGATTGGCTATTTTCAAATAGCCTAGGTCCATAATAGGGCTAAAGTGGTTAATGTATGTTTTATAATGTAATGTATTTATATCTGCAAAGTAACTTGGTAACTAAAGTTTTCTAATAATTGTAGTGGAGTAAAAGTACAATATTTGCCTCTGAGATGTGGCGGAGTAGAAGTAAAAGCATAGACAATTGGAAATACTCCGGCAAAGTAAAAAGTACCTCAAAATTGTACTTAAGAACAGTACTTGAGTAAATGTACTACTACACCGGGGCGGGGGGGTTCACGGAAACGGAGCACACGAGACGAGGGAGGAAAGGAGAAGGAGGAGGGAGAACGCAGTGGGTAGCCAGAGAGAGAGGGACAGAGAGAGAGAGAGACAGACAGAGAAATTAGACATCAACGCCGCCCAACGAATCGCAAGCGAGTCGTTTCATGATTCATGCAGCTCCCTGTTCCACATTAGCACTTTCTGCAGCATCAAAGGCCTGGCTCCCAAAGAGAAACAGCCAGGAGTTAGATCCCTTATCTTCCAGCCATTTAACCCTTTAAGACCGGGAACCGCAACTGTGTAGTGTGTAACCACTTTATCCATATCTTTGGCTATTCAAAAATAGCAGATCTACAAGCTCATTGCCGCGCTATGAGCTTGTAGATCTGCTCTTGACCTTTAAGTGCAAATATTTGAATATATATATATTTTTAAAGGGAACATTTGTAACTCAAATCTTTGCCTCTGTCCTTGGAACAAAATATTTTGAGATGGTGGTCCGTGGCCAAATACATATAATTTTGGGTGGTCCTTGACATGAAAAAGCTTGAGAACCACTAATATTAGAGCAACATAAGTTTTTTTTTTTAAACTGTTAGGATTTAGAAGACATTTGTAGAATCCCCCAAGAAGCAAAGATTTGAGTTTAAAATGTTCCCTTTAAAAAATATATATTCAAAGATTTGCACAAATTATTTTTAGATTTTTCCAAAATAGCAGATCTACAAGCTCGTAACGCGGCACTCGGTGCCGCGTTACGAGCTTGTATATCTGCTATTTTTGAATAGCCCCAAAAAATCTAAAAAAGATAACACATATTCTTTCCCGGTCTTAATGGGTTAAAAGATGTTAATCATTCAGCGGGATTCACACAGGGTAAAACCTCACAGTCTTAACGAGAACAGAGGCGGAGGGGAACAAAGTGGCTCCCTGTTACCGTTTCCCTTTTGCTTGTAATGAATTTTAATGCTGAATCATTGCATCGACTCGGTCTCACAGCTCTGCTGTTGCATTACCAACAGTGTGGGTACACACACAGCGGTTTGGGCGTTTGAGTCTCAGCGCGCGTGCGGGCGCTTTTATAACGACTTTTGTTTCCGAGCCAAGAGACAACGTGGAAAAAGTACTCAAATGTTTTACTTAAGTAAAAGTATTTATTCTGCAATGCTGTGGAAGTACTCTGTTACAAGTAAAAGTCAAGAATTCAAAATTCACTTGAGTAAAAGTACAAAGGTATTTGTATCAAAATGTACTTAAAAGTACCAAAAGTAAAAGTACTAAGATATTTGAAAATAGCAGATCTACAAGCTCACAACGCATCGCGATGCGACGCGTTGTGAGCTTGTAGATCTGCTATTTTCAAATAGCCTAGGTATAAAATAGGGCTAAAGTGGTTAATGTGTGTTTTATAATGTAATCATTTATATCTTCAAAGTAACTAGTAACTAAAGTTTTCAAATAATTGTAGTGGAGTAAATGTACAATATTTGCTTCTGAGATGTAGTGGGGTAGAAGTAAAAGTACAGACAATTGGAAATACTCCAGTAAAGTATAAGTAACTCAAAATTGTACTTAAGTACAGTACTTAAATGTAAATGTACAGTACAGTAAATGTACTTAGTTACTTTACATCACTGGAGACAAAGTGCTGCGGTGCCTCTCGTTCCCCCAACAATTCTTTGCATTGCTTTTTTAAAGCAGCAGGAACGGCAGCAAATCGGGGCCACCTGAGGCCGTTCTATTCGCAGCATTAATGAGCTCAATTGTTGCTGGCTGTAAATTGGTTTCTCAAGAGTTTCACCAAATATAGTGTGTCCACTGACTCCACTTCGCTCTTGTTCCCTCTCGCAGGCATGTCCTTAATTTATAATCAACACTGTCTTATCAACAGCAGTGGTGGTATTAGTATTAGTATAAGAACTCAGATATTTTACTTAAGTAAAAGTATCAATACCACAATATAAAAATGCTCTGTTACAAGTAAAAGGCCTGTGTTCAAAATGTTACTTGAGTAAAAGTGCAAAAGTATTGGCATCAAAATATACTTACCAAAAGTAAAAGTACTAAAATGTTTGAAAATAGCAGATCTACAAGCTCACAACGCGTCGCGATGCGACGCGTTGTGAGCTTGTACATCGGCTATTTTCAAATAGCCTATGTATAAAATATGGCTAAAGCGGTTAATGTATGTTTTATAATATAATAATGTGTATCTGCAAAGTAACTAAAGTTTTCAAATAATTGTAGTGGAGGAAAAGTACAATATTTGCCTCTGAGATGTAGTGGAGTAGAAGTAAAAGTATAGAAAATTGTAAATACTCCACTAAAGTAAAAAAAAAAAAAAAAAACAAGTACAGTACTTGAGTAAATGTACTTAGTTACTTTACACCACTGATCAACAGCGACCATTTTCACTGCACAAAACGAAGAGGAAGGGGACACGATGCTGTAAACCTCGCCGGGTAGGTTGCCGACCATTCAAACGGCATGTCTTTGTTATCCTGTCTTCCTGTTCCAAGGACAGCACTGTATTGCACTCTGCTAAGCATCTCAACGGGCTGCTAATAATAGTCAACATCCTCTACAAGTAGCTAAACAAAACGACATGCATGTCCTTATGGCTACAGATGGACTGAAGGCCTATCGTGGCTTATTATCATGTAATTGGAGCGTTTGATGTCTGAGTGCGACTCTTTGTCCCGTCTTCATGTTTCAGACTTACCAAGCTACATCTGTTGATACGGCTGCGCTGGGGGCCTTCTCCTGACTCGTACTCAGGCTCAGGAATCCAGCTGCGTGCCTGCAGGCATGACTCCACCCCTAGCAGTGGACAGAGGAAAAAAACACACCAAGCTATAACTTTAAAAATAAAATAGATAAAAACACACACATAAAAACAGGGGGGCAAGACGGCTGCAGATGAGGGTATACAATGGCTGCGTCGGTGGTTAAACCATTAAGGCCTGACGTTCAGATTCTACAAAGGTCTTCCAAATCGTAACAGTTTTCTGAATAAACCTATGCTGCTATATCAGTGGTTCTCAAACTTTTTCATGTCAAGGACCTCCAAAATTATATGCATTTGGCTGCGGACACCCATCTGAAAATATGTTGTTCCAGGGACCCCCAGAAGCAAAGATTTGAGTAACAAACGTTTGCTTTAAAAATATGCATATTCAAAGATTTTCCCAAATCTTAAAGATTTTTCAAAAATAGCAGATCTGCAAGCTCGTAGCACGGCATTCGGTGCCGCGCTATGAGCTTGTATATCTGCTATTTTTGAACAGCCAAAGTATAAAATGATCGTTTAAGTGGTTACACAGATGCGTTCCTGGTTTTATTGGGTTAAGATGAAAGCGCTGCCGTCACTGCGCGTGTTGACCAACGACAAGCGCCGTCCCCAGTATGATGGACTTAATGATGCAATTACTGTTCAGAATAACAGAAAGACTTAGAAGGGATCAAGCTCCATCTCTGCCCTGCCTCACTGGAGCTCCGTGACAGTAAAAATACTTCTTTATTTACTCATTTCCAGAAAAAGATGTGGAACGTTTCCACTAAAACTCTTGAGAAAACAGTTTTTTTTTTGTGATTTCCTTTTTAAAAGACAGAAAAACAAAGTACAGTGAGACAGTGAAAATAAGCTGCCTTCCCAACCCCGCGTTGTCACAGATAAAAAATGTTTTTGAACAATTATACTAGATATGGGAGCAGTCTTCAGACACTGCTATTTTTGGGTAAAGGCTCAGTTATTTGATTGTTGATAAAAAACAAAAACAAAAGAAAAACATCTAGGCTGCATGGATCACAATTAAGAAACCTGTATTCTGTGCATGTTAAATAGATTTGAGCACAGCAATGCAGCTGAAGTAGAAAAAAATAAAGCGACACATCAAAGATAACACTTAAAATGGCCGGATCTCTCCTTTAATGGGTTAAGATTCTATATCACACAGTCTTGCCTTAAGATTCTACATCACACAAAAATAATTATACAAAATAAGCTAAAGCTGTGTACAGCAACATCTTTAAATAATACGATCTCCTTGTTTGTGATAAGTCATAGATTTTTGCATCAAACACTGTGGATGCAAATGGCCTCTAATGAAGAGTCACAAGGTAACCGTGTGTTTCGCCACAAACGCACACACACACACAAACACCTCCGATTCATTTCACCTCCCGTGGCCATCTTAATTTCCCATGTGGTTATTATTATGCCTGGCTGCAAGATACAGTGACATTAACAGATTAGGTTACAATGTGTGTGAACGCCCTGTCACAACATGGCCATCTAAAAAGATCACAAAGAAACCCGGCAAATTACACACACACACACACACACACACGCACGCACACAAAGTCTCCGTAACAGTGGTTGGGTATAATTACATTTCCTCATCCTCCTTAATTAACAGCTTTCATTTGGAGACCTTGTTAGACTTGGGCAGGAAGGGGGGTGGGGGGGGTGGAGATACTAGGGGGGGACTAATCCAAGCCCTCGCTCCGGACGATAGCACCGCGGTTCGTTAGCCCGGCATACACCAAGCACTCATTATTAGCATATCTTGCTAATTACAGTCGCGCACATGGAGAAGACGAGTGCGATGCGCGGACCCTTCAAACTCTTCTGCCGTATATCCTAAATGTAAATGAGTAGTAGATAAAAAATAATTAATGAATGCTTGTGCAGTGAATGCACAAGTACGAGGAGCTTTTAGCTCCCTCCTCTCGAGTACCCATGCAGCAACTCCACCTACAAGGAGAATTCACTGTGTTGTGATCGTGAACCGCAGCCATGTCAAGTTTCAGAGAGGGGCTTTGTTATGAAGGCAGGGCCAGGGACACACACACTAAACATAAAGAAAGGGGGGATGACAGGGAGAGCGAGAGAAAGGGAGAGATGAAAAGCTCTCTGCTCCACAAATGAAGGAGTATAGGGCGGGCAAAGAGGCAAACTGTGGCTCGGCCTCGCTGTCAGTGGCAGGCTACTGAGGCATGGCACGCCCAGAGTGCATGCACGAGTGCACGTGCACACACACACAAACGTGCACATGTACGTACAGTACACGCACATGCATGCACGCAAGGAACCAGCGAGACAGAGACGTGATGCCAAAAGTGATTGTTGTGGAGAGGAGAGACATGTCATGTCAAGTGCTCAGCTGCTGTGGAGAGGACAGGGGAACGAACGAAGAGGGGGGGGGGGGGGGGGGGGGTTCCACACACACAAATAGGCATGCAATGCACGCGTCGACGCACATTCAAATTTCTAACTTCTAAATAAAAGATGGCAGGAACACAAGAGGTGTACACACCATTTTGCATTCATTTATGCACACACACACACACACACACACACACACACACACACACACACACACACACACCCCCCCACACACACACACACACACACACAAAACAGTGAAGAGATGCTGCTGATGGATACACCAGTCAAGGATAGACCACACAGACAGCTCTTTGACAGGACGTCCTTTTCACTTCCCCTGGAAGCCGAGCGTCTCTGAATATCTGCTTGTTGTTGCAAGAAATGTCGTTCAAGGATGCCAGTGAGGCAGGTTGGGAATAGCTACATTTATGGCTGGACCACACACACATATAGCGGGGCCAGCCCTATAAAGGTGTACGTCTCTGACTGACCGAGTCCGTCACCGAGTCACTGACTCATGAAATTACACCATTGGTCGGCCAGTTGGCCTAGAAACGAACAAGCCAATCACAGAGCAATCTTCCCTCCAGGCTATAGCAGAATAACCACATTTGCAGAGTTTTACAGCGTGAGCATTTGCCCCTAAAAATAGATATGTACAAACCGGAAAAATAATAACAAATTTATGAGCACAGTTTCACGTAGAAATTACAACCTGTTAGGGATGAAACAAATACTCACGCCATGCTAATATCATGATAACAAGTAGGCCTACACGTCACACAACATTTATCACAATGTTTAAGGGGGAAAAAAGAGAGCTGTGACTGTAATATTGCACCGAGTAGTTTGTGTAGTCCACCCATTTGTGGTTAATGAGATGCACTCTACTTATTTGAGCCTCTGTGGCTTTTGTCTCTTGGTACAGAGCGGTTAGCTAATTGATACTTGGTTCCGCATCATGTGTCTTGCGCAGTCTTGCTGAAATCTCTGAGGTTTCTTACGGGAGGGATGAAAGATCAGTTAATCTGCGCAAGTATCGGCACATACAGTATAGTCACTGTGAACACATGGTCCCTCCACTGCTAGTCTCGCGAGCCAGACTGTTGCCTCCCACAATTTTCAAATGATAAAGCGGATGTGACGTGACCTCCATTTCGTCTTTACAGGCAAATTTGTCTCATATAATTCAAAATGATCGAAGCATATATAGCTTGCTGCTTATCAGAAATGGAAATTCAAAAATAAAATACATTTTCGTGAACGGAAATGACTAACAGATGACAGCTTCCATTCTCGGCTTTCGGGAGATGTAGTTACAGACTCTATATAGCCTTCGGAGATTGTGGAATAACTGTCTGGCTGTGCTGCTAGCCTCGTGAGCCACACAGTCATTACCCGCTGATGTTCAACCAAAAACAATATAATGGTGGTTGCCGTCTCGATAATATTGAGACATTTGTTATCACAATATCATGATAACTACAATATTGTTAAATCTCTACAACTTACTGTAATCTTTTCAATGCAACTTAAAGATGGTAAAAAATAGTTTTAAGTTATTCAAAACTTTTTGCAATCAGAATCCTCTATTTAACATCCCGACTCCCTCACTGCATTAATTACTTTTCATAATCATAAACCATTCCAAAACAAATACTGTCATCGGTTTGGATAGCTATAATTGTGTATTACTATTGCATTTGTAATAGTGACTCCAGATTGGCTCATTCCCTACAGGCTTATTCTGCATTCAGTCTTTGAATTTGATTGTTTTATGTGTAAATATGTCAGAGATTGGCCAGAAAGTTGGTTGAATTAGTTCATTGCCATCTCAGATTCCTTTAGGGTCTGTATAACACTGGGTACGAGTGATTTAAGGCTTGCGCTGTGTCTTACACAGGCTCAGAGGGTTTAGAACTCCCGCCTCAAAACCAGCCTAGTCAAAGGCACGTCTTTCTGCACTTGACACTCTCTCACTTCTGTCATCTCTCTCTGTGAAGTCAGGAGAGTTTAGCTTGTTCAAAAAGGTGCTCGGCTCACACTTGACATTCAGGAGGAGCACACCGAGTGTCCTGTGAGACGTTCAAATAGAATTTGGAAATGGCCAACGTTTTCCGCTATGCATGCATACACCTAGAAGTCAATCTGACACAGTGTAGCTGGGGGGCGGCGGGGGGTAAACACGATGAGGACAAAACCTAGTATATGGCTGAACGCTGTGTGAAACGCTGGAAGGACTTTAGTTGTAAACATGCAGGCACAGGAGGTGGTGGCACTCGGCCGGTGAAGAGCTAATGGGAGAGAGTTACGACACTCCCATAGACTTCTGTTGTAAACCAATTACAAAGGTAGGGCAAGTGATATTTTTTGGTTAAAACAAAAAAAAAAATGTTATAAGGTTGAAGCATTATATTTTGATAGTCATCATTGCTATAGACTCAGTGTTTGTTCAGTAACGGGAGTCTCCATGTCTCTCCAGCTGTTTATTAAACAGAACATAAATTTTCAGGTAGGTGACAAAATCTCAGCCAATCAGGAGAGAGTACCCATTTATCAGCTTAATTTTTTTATAGTGTTACAGTTCCAATTGTGTCTGCTCATTTCTTAGTGTCATCACTTCCAAGTTCACTTGTTTAATCTGTATCCTGTCTGAGTTCTCTATCCTGATTGGATAAAATTGGTATCCCGACCTGAAAAAGCATTTTATGTTTAATAAAGAGCTGGAGACTCCTGTAATTGAACAAACACAATAGCAATGAGTACTATCAGAATATTGAGCTATTTAAAGGAGAGTGCCGGTCATTTTAGGTTGTATGTTTGATGTGTCGCTAATCACTCACCAACATACAAAGGAACGTTGAATATTTCCAGATCTGCCCCTGTTGTCCATTCTGCAGACCCCTTGCAGCGCCATAATGCAGACCGCTAATGCAGAACGACATGACGCTGGTTGCTTGTTTCTCTCACAGAACCTGGCGTGTGCCAGCTCATGCTCATGTGGGACATTCAGCGCATGTTTGAGTATCATGAGACTCCACGATGAGTAGTAGAAGAAAAAAAAAACGTAGCATCTGTTAAAATAGACGATATTCACTCTTACACACGTCTCCCATTATGCCGCTGCAAGGGGTCTGCAGAATGGACGACAGGGGATTCTCTGGAATAACTCAACGGCCCTTTCTATGTTGGTGAGTGATTAGCGACATATCAAAGATAACCTGGCCGGATCTCTCCTTTAACACTTATTTTAACCAAAGAAAATCACCTAATATAATAATCATATCATATTGATATCATATCATATTCTATATCCAATCATTTACTGTCAAAACCAGCTTACAATAGTAACAACAAGAACCACAATAACTTTGATGGTGTAACTTCATCAAGACACTGATGCTCAGGTTCACCTCGTAGATGAATGGTCGTGTCAGTTCATAATAGATCATCCTGGCTGACTGAAAACGAAGGGTCGGAGATGTACTGAACCACAACCACCCAGCCCGGTGTCCTCTCTCTCTCTCTCTCTCTCTCTGCTTGATCGACTGCTGAGCTCAGCAGAGGTGGAAACTGCAGACAGGGGCTGCAGGAGCTCATCCAAAACTTATCAAACAATGTGGGCACAAAACCTCTGTCATCTTGTTAACCCATTGAGACCGAGAACTAGGGCTGTGAATCGTCTGCTATCTCACGATTCGATTCAGATTCTTGGGGTCACGATTCCGATTTTTATCGATTTTTTTCAAAACAAACGATTCCCGATTCAAAAGCGTTTTTTTCCGATTCAAAAGCGTTTTTTTCCGATTCAAAAGCGTTTTTTCTAAAATAGCAGATCTACAAGCTCATAGCGCGGCACCGAGTGCCGCGCTATGAGCTTGTAGATCTGCTATTTTTAAATATTAATAATCTAAAATGACACAGATGCGTTCCAGGATTTAATGGGTTAAAGAAGAACATTTGGGAAATGCCTGCAAGTAACTCACTCTCTTGCCTCTCTTCTAACCTCCTCTGTCTTGGGGGCATGCCGTCTAGTTGTTTAATCTAATGTACAATAGGGTGCAATAGTTCATTGAACTAATCATTCTAATTTAAGATAAAAACAATAAAATACATATTTTTCTTTAAAGACAATAGCGACTACAAAGGATTGCTCCTCTGAGCACAGGTCTTCTTAAGGCTGAAACGCCCTCACAATGGTTTCCAGTGGAATCAATATGGCGACAGACTGTATTGCCCATCCTCTTACTAGTTACCATCGACTGGATCACGGGCACACTACACGCTGTACTATATGCCCAGAGGAATTCAGTCGACGCCTTCCTCCCACTTAGAAGATCTCGACTTTGCTGATAACCCAATGGCCCTCTCCTCAAAGAGGAATCACGAAAAAAACTGATCAATGATTATGCAAAGCAGGCAGGTCTTTCTTCATTTAAATCCTCAAAGACACAAGTCGTGTGCATTAACCCTTTAAGATCGGGAAAGCATCATTTGTGTCATTTTAAGATTTCTTCGGCTATTCAAAAATAGCAGATCTACAAGCTCATAGCGCGGCCGCGCTATGAGCTTGTAGATCTGCTATTTTTGAAAAATCGTGAAAATTCGTAGCAAAATCTTGGATTATATATTTTTTAAAGCGAACATTTGTAAAATATTTAGTTCCAGGGACCCCCAGAGGCAAAGATTTGAGTTACAAATGTCCGCCAAAAAAAAAAGGAAAGAAATTAAATATTTGCACAACTTTTCATGATTTTTCAAAAATAGCAGATTACAAGCTCATAGTGCGGCACTCGGTGCCACGCTATGAGCTTGTAGATCTGCTATTTTTGAATAGCCAAAGAAATCTAAAATGACAGAGACACGTTCCCGGATTGAACGGGTTAACACCATCAACCTTACTCCTTTCACCGTCAACGGTGTGCCACTTGACTATGCAGAGGACTTCACACTCACAGTACCTGCAAGGCATACAAGGAAAGCAGAGCCAAAAAAAGGACACAAGCGAGGCTCACCAAAGCCCAAGGGGCATTTACAATCTGGAAATGGAGACAATACAATCTCAGGACTAAGATTAAACTGCAATGTAAAAATATGTACTCATGTAGAGCTCAGAATGCTGGCGAGTGGTTAAAAGTTGAATAAAATAAGTTCCTTCCACAAAGGGTGCTTGAGAAAAATCTGCCGAATCTTCTGTCCCGAACAAATTAACTAATAAGTTAAAGAGCAGTACGGCAACAAGGAATGCGGATATGTGGTCTGTGAAATAAAACCAGGTCACATCCTTAAAGAGGTGGTGCCATGGTTTTGCACTTTTTCTGTTTTTCATGTGTCTATGAGGTTGATAGAACTTCATCAAGCCCCCTGGTGGTGTTTTTATGGTGTTTTATGTCTTCTCTGACTATTTTGAGTTTCTTCCTGGAGGCTGAAACCTTGAGGGTCAAACGTGCCAATAGAGAAACAGCCATTTAATGACACAGTAAAATTATACCCTCCCCCTCATTATCATAACACAACAGGTGTGGGCATGAGGAGGAGGAGGGACTAGGACAGGTGGGTGGTGCTAAGGTGGTGGAGGAGGTGCTAAGGTGAGAACCAGGTATACTTAATGAACTGGAGGCGTGTCCACATAAAAACATAATTTTAACACTTTATGTACATTTTTTTGAAAAAAAAAGTCCTGTGAAATCAAACCAGGTCACATCCTTAAGAATGGACAAGGACAGGATACAGAAGGCAGCATTAAGCCCCACAACACCTGGAAAATGGTAGCCTGGACGGCCAAAGAACACCTGGCGGAGAGCAGTTGAAGGGGAGCTAAAGGAAATTATGCTTACTGTACATGGGGGCGATCCAAGGAAAGTAGCACAACACCAAGATGAATGGCTTTGAATTGTCAAAGCCTTATTTCCCAAACAGGAATAAGAGGACTAAGTAAGTAAGTAAGTAACCAACTGTTTGTTTTCACCCCATTCTGTTTGACTGGTTGTCTGTCTGTTAGCCAGTGGTGTAAAGTAACTAAGTACATTTACTCAAGTACTGTACCTAAGTACAATTCTTTGGTATTTTTACTTTACTGGAGTATTTCCAATTCTCAATACTTTTACTTCTACTCCACTACATCTCAGAGGCAAATATTGTGCTTTTACTCCACTACAATTATCTGAAAACTTCAGTTACTAGTTACTTTGTACTGTAGATATAAATTATTACATTATAAAACATACATTAACCACTTTAGTCCTATTTTATACTTCAAACATTTTAGTACTTTTACTTTTGGTACTTTAAGTACATATTGATACCAATACTTTTGAACTTTTACGCAGTAAATTTTGAATTCCGGACTTTTACTTGTAACAGAGTACTTCTACATTGCAGCATTGATACTTTTACTTAAGTAAAACATCGGAGTACTTTTTCCACCACTGCTGTTAGCAAAACAACGAGGATGGATGGATGGATGTTCATTTAACTGAAAATGATCAGTGGCCGCCCTGGACTGCTGGCGTAGCGGTCCATGCAGGCACCTAGGTTACAATGTAGCCTGACAGCGGGTTGCGGGTTCGAGTCCCGATCCCGACGGCCTTCGCTGCGTGTCACCCCCCATCTCTGTCTCCCCATTTCCTGTCAGCCTACTTGTCCTATCTATAATAAAAGGCATAAAAAGCCCAAAAAGAAATCACAAAAAAAAAGAGAAAATGATCAGTAAGCTGCCCTGGTGAACTTTAGGGTTGTGAAGGTCACGGTCACAATCAAGGTCAAAGTCAAAATGTCAATTGGTCATAATATCTCAAGAACAAAGACACTTGGTAAGATGGGGTTTGATGCGTTGGATTCCTTGTGCAAAATTAGATCAAAAGATGTCATAATGTTAAAATTCTGTCTGTAAACAAAATAAAGTTAAGAACGGAGGAGGGACGAACTTTCACAATACTTGGTGGGAATGATCAGCAGGCTGCCGCAAAGACAACAACATTTTGGTCAAAAAAGGTTAAAAGACAAGGACACAATCACAGGAAAGGGCCAAACTCATATCTAAGGTTGAAGTGGCATATCTTGACTGTTGCGGTATCAGCAGAGGTACAGTATTAACTCATGTCATCCACGTTCCAACCACTTTGCAATCTGTGCTATAATGTGTAGCATGAATAACATCACATTGATGTCTTAATGCCTACTAGCCTTTTTTTAATATAGATTTTTTTTTTGTCTATAAAAGACGTGCTTGACGATTTAATTGTCCAAAACTGAACTATATAAAGAGGCAGTGCCACAGTCTTATTTCCTCCTAAATGAGCATCATGTATTATTATAATAGAGAAATAAATTTTTTTTAAGTACAGTAAGAGTTAAAATGCAGTTTCTTTTCTGTGGACACACCCCCACAGTTCATTCCAGGTTGGGACTTCAGGGCCACCCACTTCATAAATATTTCATATCTGCTGCTACTTGCACAGGAGACTGAGGTACTTTATTTCTATTATATTTTATTTATTCATTGAGCACACAGCTTGACATTGGTTTGGGTTATATGTTTCGTTTTTCTTTCCTTCTCTCTACTCTCAAGATTATCTATTTGGTAACTGTGATTCATTGGGAGCTTGTAATTCCTTTTAACAGGACGTTCATGAAAGTCCTTGCGGGCTTGTTTCCAATGAGGGCCTGTGAGCAATTAGGGGTTAAGAGTCTTGCTCAGGGACAAATTTCATTTCATCGACACACATGCTGGCGTGGCCTGGAATCTTACCTGGGGCAACCAGGGCCTCTGGCTCCCTAGGAGGGCTCACTAACCACTCAGCTATGGCCGCCAAGAGTAGAGAAAGTCATTTCACCCACTCTTTTAACCCAGGGTTCAATCTGTGTCATTTTAGATTTTAGCTAGAACCATTATTTTATACTTTGGCTATTCAAAAATAGCAGATAAACAAGCTCATAGTGCGAAAATATATATTTTTTTAAAGCGAACATTTGTAACTCAAATCTTTACTTCTGGGGGTCCCTGGAACTCAATATTTAAGATGGGGGTCGGCGGCCAAATACATATAATTTTTAGATTTGAGGGTCTTTGATATGAAAAAAGTTTGAGCACCACTGATATGGCAACATACGTTTTTCAGAAACCCGTTAGGATTTAGAAGACATTTGTTGAATCCTGTAAAGTTGACGTGGCGTGACAATGGACTTGTGCCCTCGCCAAAGCATTACTCTCACTGACCATCGGTCTGTGTGAGGATGGGGACCTCTGGAACACACTGGTGGTCCCTGCCAGTGGTGTTAAGTAACTAAGTAATGTACATTTACACAAGTACTGTACTGAGGTACAATTTTGAGGTACTTTTTTACTTTACTGGAGTATTTCCAATTGTCTATACTTTTACTTCTACTCCACTACATCTCAGAGGAAAATATTGTACTTTTACTCCACTACAATTATTTGAAAACTTTAGTTACTACTTACTTTGCAGATATAAATGATTACATTACAAAACATACATATACCACTTTAGCTCTGTTTTATACCTAGGCTATTTAGAAATAGCCGATCTACAAGCTCAGAACGCGTCGCGATGCGATGCGTTGTGAGCTTGTAGATCTGCTATTTTCAAACATTTTAGTGCTTTAAGTACATTTTGATACCAATACTTTTGTACTTTTACTCAAGTACATTTTAAGTACTTCTACATTGCAGTATTGGTACTTTTACTTAAGTAAAACATTTGAGTACTTTTCCCACCACTGGTCCCTGCGGAGCACAACCTTTGGTGTGTTCATGTGCGTGGCTGTGTGGTGTGTGCTGCTCCCAACTCGTTCATTAATCATGTAGGAGTGCACCATTTTTAAACACGTCAAGTTCTCCTATTAATAAACATGGCTCCACAAAAAAAAACTATGCTGGTGTAAGACATTAGCTGCAACAAATAGTGTTTTACATGCATGGATTACACAGACTATCAAAGACCATTGCACATTACTTCACAAATACATTTCCTGATTGTTCAGGTGCATTCACATTAGGTGCGACACCACACATGCTGTATTATTTTATTATGTGATTTGATATTAATGAATGCGATGGGAGGTATATGGTCTCGATACGCAGTCCTGTCTGTTTCTATGCACCCATTTGACAGAAGCTTGCCGCTTACAAAAAAGTTAAGATGCCCAGGAAAGACAGCCTTGCATATTTTATCCATAGCGGATGGTCTCTAGAGTAAAGTCAACTCCATAAAAGAATACAAAACAGAAAAAAGTACCAACATCCCGGCACTGCCTCTTTAAAAGTAACCAACATGAATAGAAAAATATTGTAATATAATTGTGCATTCAATTACCATACTATTGTGCTATGACTGCACATCTAGAAGCGGAACATCATTGGCGGTAATGAGACTAGAGATAGTCGGGAAAAAAAGAAGAAAAATTGCATTATATTGATCAAACAAGCCTAATGCCTTCTGACCAATGATGCTCAAAATAAAAGCCTTCCAAACCAGGCTTACTCTCAACCCATTCAGCAGCAGAGTGACATTAAGTTCCAGAACCGTTTTCCACATTTAAGACCATAAATTTCTGACCGGTGAGATTCAACCATAGTTATAACATGGTAATGTTATATGGAATATATTGGGAGTTATGGCCAAAAGTATTTATTTTTGTATTATTTGGCATTATTTTGTATACTTTATATTAGTTTATTATTTCTGTGTTTTGCAAGGTGGAGAGGTTGTTGGACAGGGAGAGACTGGGTTAACCCATTCAATCGGGGAACGCATCTACAAATGTCTTCTAAATCCTAACAGTTTTCAGTGGTTCTAAAACTTTTTCATGTCAAGGACCACCCACAATTATATGTATTTAGTCGCGGACCCCCATCTGAAAATATTTTGTTCCAGGGACCCCCAGAAGCAAAGATTTGAATAAAAAAAATTCCCTGTATACGTCTTCATATATTTGCACACATTTTCAAGATTTTTCAAAAATAGCATATCTACGAGCTCATAGCGCGGCACTCTGTGCCTCGCTATGAGCTTGTAGATCTGCTATTTTTGAATAGACAAAGTGTAAAATAATTATCATAGCTAAAATCTAAAATGACACAGATGCATTCCCGGGCTTAATGGCTTAACTGGCTGATTGACACTGGCAGCTTTCTGCACGGGGGAGATTGGAAGCGTTTTACTTTCTGTCCGTGGAGAATTGGTGCTCCCAGCTGGTACCCCGCTGGTGCTTCCATGACGCCGAAGCTGCGGGTTTGGCTGGGGCAGCCAGCAGAGTCCTATACGAAGCCAACAGACGGTGATGACAGAGGAACGACAGCTGAACGGCAGACACTCAAATCTTTCCTCCCACCAAAACCAACGCATGAAAGACTTTGTGCTAAAACAACGGGCTGTTTGGGACCTGTTTTGAGACTGTATTGTTTAGTTTGGGTTTTAGGACATGTCTTGTGTTTACTATTGTTAAGTTTAATTAGTTTGGCCCGGATTGTTGGCGTAACCGTCTGGGCACCTAGGCTGATAATCCAGCCTGACAGCGTGTCGCGAGTTCAACTCCCGATCTCGACGACCTTTGCTGCGTGTCTCCCCCCCATCTCTCTCCCAGTTTCCTGTCAGTCTACTTTCCTATCAATAAAGGCAGAAAAAGCCCCAAAATATATATATATTTATTTATTTATATTTATATACCGGTAGTCAAAATAGTCAACCCCTATAACTATTTACAGAAATGTGAACGGATAACTCAAGTGCAAACAAAGTAAACCCAAAGTAATTAAACTTTTATATATATATGTATATACATACATGTAAGTTGTACAGTCCCTTCATATCACGTTGTGTCCTTTACCTTTATACCCTTGGACTAAGGGGCTTAACAATTGGGTGGAAATAAATAGTCAATTTGGAGTGTCCTTGCCTTCTATGGAATAAATTGAAATACCCCTGCTACGGCATGCATAATATTCAATGTTCATGGTCACCTGGTGCAGCTGAATGGAGAGCTCATGGTTCAGTTTAACCCATTAGAGGTTCCGATTCTACAAAATGTCTTCTAAATCCTAACAGTTTAAAAAAAAAAACATGTTGCTATGTCAGTGGTTCTCAAACCTTTTCATGTCAAAGACCCCAAAATTATATGTATTTGGCCGCGGACCCCCATCTCAAAATATTTTGTTCCAGAGGCCCCCAGAAGCAAAGATTTGAGTTACAAATGTTCCCTTTACAAAAAAATATATATTCATAAGATTTGCACAAATTTTCTTGATTTTTCAAAAATAGCAGATCTACAAGCTCATGGCGCTTTTTAGCTCAAATCTAAAAATGACACAGATGTGTGCCAGGTCTTAATGGGTTAAGCGGTGTTGTGAATGAAAAAGTGCCAGCCAGTATCCTGTTTATGCAAACCAAGAAGGCGGTGGGAACTGCAAATAAGTTGGCTTCTCACAAGTCTTTTTTTTTTCTCTTTTCATTGACAACTTCCCAATTTCCCCCATCACGTGTAGTTCCCGTCACTGCTAACCCCTACAGTTGGTCATGTGGGTGGTGTAGTGTAGACAGTCATTTCTCTCCTTACTATATACATAATTTGGGGCAGCCATAGCTGAGTGGTTAGTGAGCCCGCCTAGGGAACCAGCTGGCCCTGGTTGCCCCAGGTTCGATTCCAGGCTATCCCAGCATATGTGCCGATGATATGAAATTTGTCCCTGAGCAAGACTCTTAACCCCAATTGCTCACAGGTTCTCATTGGAAACAAGACCGCAAGGACTTTCATGAACGACCTGTTAAAAGGAATTATCCTTTTTATAATGGGAGATTCCAGGAGTTTCTTTTCATGCAGTGGTTTTCAACCAGTGGTCCGGGGACCACCAGTGGTCCTTGAGGGAGTACCAGGGGGTCCCCAGCTAAATTAGTTAACATAGTGTCACAATCATTTTTAACCACTTAGCTTTGGCTATTCAAAAATAGCAGATATACAAGCTCAGAGCGCGGCACCGAGTGCCGCGCTATGAGCTTGTAGATCTGCTGTTTTTGAAAATCCTTGAAAAAGTGTGCATATCTTCGAATTTTTATATTTTTTTAAAGCGAAAATGTACTGATATCTTTGGTTCTGGGGGTCCCTGGCACAAAACATTTTTAAAAAATGGGTGGTCCGCGGCCAAATGTGTATCAATTTAGGGGTCCATTGGCATGAAAAAGGTTGAAAACCACTGACCTAATGCATGCAGAGGAGCACACCATCTCTCCCCACTGAACAGACAACCTGACCTCCAACCTACAGGGCATAGCAGTGGCGGCCATTTCCGAAAATATTTATATCAATTAATTTAAGCCCAGAATCAAGCCATCCAGGGTCCTGGTGAATCATGACCATAAAACGTTTGATTCTGTGAAAAAAAACTTTTTTGAAAACGGCAAAACAAAGGGTATTTATTAAATATAGTATATCATATAATTAAATATAAAATAAAATCAGAGAAAAAAATGTTTTATGGTCATGATTCACCAGGGCCCTGGATGGCTTGATTCTAGGCTTAAATTAATTGATATAAATATTTTTGGAAATGTCGATGGGGAAAATGCATTGAGTATTTTGAAGTGGAACCAGAAAATGGCCGCCACTGCTATGCCCTATATGAGTTGCTAGTGCAGTGACAGAGATCACCCTAACCCCTGCCGGCCTCCCACCTGTGAACACGGCCAATTGTGGCCAAGACAGGGACCGTGGAGAATTCGAACCCCTTGTCTCTGTGGTGGTAGGCAGGGACTTAACACCTGCACCACACATATTTAAGTGTTTATGTTTAAAGTATAATGGTTAAGTTTATAAGACAATTTATTGCTGGCTGAAGTTAGACTGAATAGCTAAATTATGTAAAGAAACAAACTTTTTGTTGCCAAATTAATGAAATAAAATGAAATAGAACGGGGCAGAATTGTCTGATGGATAGTAGCTACTGTGATTTCCTTGGTGCCTTGCCAAAGTTAATCCGCATTAACTCTTTGACTGCGGACGACGCGATAACGCGTCAAGTGCTACTTTGTCCAGTTGGCCGTCGACGCGTTCGACGCGCGTTCATTGTTTAATCTCTGATTGCGCTATGCTGCTTAATATTCAATGTTATTCTCGAGTTCCACTTACTTCACGGACATCTGCATCCGGTTTCATGACCTGGATTCCGTTTCCGGTTTTTGATTTTTTTCCCCAGTCATTTTCGTCCAAAATAGGACACACGGTATAACGGACAAACGGACAGGTTCTCTTCTATAATCTATGGTCTGGGTGACGATCAGTCATCGCCGTCGTGTATCACATCGTAATTTTGGCCGATCAAAACAATCTGGGACGACGTCACATCCGTTTTCATGTTTTTCCCTGTCTAATCTATCAAGAAGGGTGAGAGAGACCCAACGACCTGATCAAGCTGTCATGTGCTGCTCTCTAGTGGCGGATTTGTGCTGGGTCTTTAAATTATGTGTCCTTAAATTATTTTCATGAGAAAAATTCAAAATATAAAAATAAAAAAAACACGAAAATTGCTGGCACTGGGGGAGTACTTTATGAAAATACTCTGGCAGTCAAAGAGTTAACAGAGTATATCCTCAATATTTTTGTGTTAATTTAATGTTTTTTTTATGAATGCAGTGATAACACATCTCTTAAGTACTTCCAGCTTTTTGGTTAAATATTACAGGCCTACAGTATGGCTAACATGTTCCTAGGACTTTTCACATTTGGCTCCACAGATATTATATAGTATAAAGATATAGTCATTGTCAAAACTTGGATAAGTAGAAAAATATAAATATTTTTATAACAGCTAAAAAAAGACAAATATATTACAGTAGAAATACTTTTGTCTTGTCAGCGAATATGCAGAGCATCACTCATATTCACTTGGGACAGCACAACAATACGGGGCAGGGCTCTTGATATATTAAACACTAATACCTGCTTTTGGTAAGTGTGAACCACCTGGTCGAACTAAGTCTGACTCGTACAAACATGAACATGATACTTTTGAGGAACAAGAAGAGGAATATACATACTACTGTGTCGTATCGATTTGAACCAGGTATGCGGAGAAAGTCATGCAGAAATAATGATGTGGAAAGGGTCACTGAGGTTGTGTATGACAGCAATGTTGCTGCTGGTACGGCAGCTGCAGTATACACAGGACAAATGGGAGCTATGGGAATAGTTTGGTGATGTCGACAGAGGGTGAAACCTGGTGCGGCCCAAGTATTCAACCTTCTGGAAACAATAATCGATGCCAACTTTGACTCCGTAATGGGTAACTAACTTGGTCACTCCAATTTCACTCACCCACCTTCAGCATAGTATATATAACTGATTTGATTCCTTATCCGAAAATAATTGTATTATATTTTGTTTTGTATTCACATGTATTTCTTTCTAGAGACGGGACCGACCCCATACCTGACCGGAAACGTCGGCGATCGGCCAACACATCACCGATATTTTTTTAAGAAAAGGGCAAAAGAAAATCAGTCTTTGACGTTTATTATAGTCCATCGTGCGTAGCGCCGTGAGCGCACCCAACCTACTACTTGAGACCAGTGGTGGAAAGTAGCTAAGTACATTTACTCAAGTACTGTATTTAAGTACAATTTTGAGGTATTTGTACTTTACTTGAGTATTTCCAATTTCCAATACTTTTACTCCACTACATCTCAGAGGCAAATATTGTACTTTTACTTCACTGCAATTATTTGACAATTTTTGTTACTAGTTACTTTGCAGATATAAATTATTATATTATAAAATACACATTAACCACTTTAACCATATTTTATACAAAGGCTATTTGAAAATAGCAGATCTACAAGCTCACAACGCGTCGCATTGTGTGCTTGTAGATCGGCTATTTTCAAACATTTTAGTACTTTTACTTTTGGTACTTGAAGTATATTTTGATGCCAATACTTTTGTACTTTAACTCGAGTAATATTTTGAACACAGGCCTTACAGAGTACTTCTACATTGTGGTATTGATACTTTTACTTAAGTAAAAAATGTCAGTACTTTTTCCACCACTGCTTGAGACTGCAACCGTGCCCACAAAACATCTTGATGATATTATACGTATTCCTATACCGTGCTAGCATGTTGATTTTAACAAGCACAAATACGCGCCAATTAACGACTAAGTTCACAACAGCAATTTGCAGGCCTGTCATACAGATTTGCGCAGTGCCGGTCAGCAGACTGTGGGCCCACTTCCACATGCACTGGAAACCTCATCAGTAAGAAAAAGACAAGAGCATATACAGGCCTTTTGAAATAGTCAAATATAATATTAAAAAACAAACCCTTTATTTATGTTATATAAGTATTTCTGTATGTTGGCCCTGAACATCTTGCCACATACCCAGGTGGACCTCGAGTTAGCAAAAAGGTTGAGAACCTTTGCCAGAGCTAGTTTGAATATACATTTCTTTTGAAAAATGACTTAAATATCTCCTGAATTAGGCTACAGGCTAAAAACAATGGGATTCTTTGGTAATATTCCACAGATGTTCCTTGACTTTTATCAGAGAACATATCTCATCATTACTTTGCGCACATGAGTGTTATAAAGAGTTGTGGTCCTGTGTAGCGTAATAGCATAACATTACGAAAAGACTGTGTGGCTTAATGGTAAAAACATTAGAGTAGTGAGGTTATTAGCCGTTTCCTGCAGGGGCCTTCGATAAATAAAAAGGCATACAAGTAAATATACTTTTTTCTTTTCTTCGCAAGCTGTTACTGGGATATTGCAGCAGCACACAGCCTATGAGGTTGAGCAGTAACACAGTCTGATATCCTATTTGAATACATCATTCACACACACACACACACACCCGAGGCGAGAGCTCTCTTCTGCACATACTCACAGCTATATCGGAGCACCCAGCGCCCAGCGAGCACACCCAGGAGGGTGGAGAGGGTGGTGGGCATGGGTCCGTCTGGTACCACAACGTGGCTCACTGCAGGGGGGGGAAGAGAAAACATATACCTCACTCAACAGCAGCAGTGGTGTAAAGTAACTACCGTATTTTCCGCACTATAAGGCGCACCGTCAGTGCGCCTCATAGTGCGGATGCGCCTTATAATTCGATGCGCCTTATATATATGTATCAATATTGGTTCCCTTGGTTTCCGCACTATAAGGCGCACCGTCAGTGCGCCTCATAGTGCGGATGCGCCTTATAATTCGATGCGCCTTATATATATGTATCAATATTGGTTCCCTTGGTTTCCGCACTATAAGCCGCACCGTCAGTGCGCCTTATAGTGCGGATGCGCCTTATAATGCGGTGCGCCCTATATATGAAAATAATACATTTATTGAAGGTGCGCCTTATACTCAGATGCGCCTTATAGTGCGGAAAATACGGGTAAGTGCATTTACTCAAGTACTGTACTTAAGTACAATTTTGAGGTATTTTTTTTACTCTACTGGAGTGTTTCAAAATGTCTGTACTTTTACTTCTACTCCACTACATCTAAGAGGCAAATATTGTACCATTACTCCACTACAGTTATTTGACAACTTTAGTTACGAGTTACTTTGTAGATTTTGATTGTTATTACATAACATGCATTAACCACTTCAGCCCTACAGTATATACATTTCGGCCATTTGAAAATAGCCTATCTACAAGCTCACAATGCGTCGCATTGTGAGCTTGTAGATCTGCTATTTTCAAAACATTTTTACGCATTTTATACATTTGAAAACTTTGTGAAATGGGACATTCTGCATAATGGGTACTTTCTACTTTTGGTACTTTAAGTACAAGAGCATTTCTACATTGCGGTATTGATACTTTTACTTAAGTAAAACTCTTGAGTACTTTTTCCACCACTGCACAAAGGAAAAGTAGCATACTGGAAGGGTACAAAGCATATAAAAAAGGAACGTATCATTGCATTCAACATCAAATCTCAGGTGGAAAAGACGCTGTCATATTCAATATCCTCCACTTGTTCAAAAACAGCCATAAAACCTTTTCTTTTCCCCATTTTCTTATTTATATTGGAAAGAAACAGAGAGTCTGACTATGAAATGCCTTTGTTCTGATTGACTGCAATGTTATGCAAGTCTGAGAAACCGGCCCAATTCATAAGAGACTGAGACAAAGACACAGAATTATGAGTTAATCAAAAATTAAGTACAGGCTTATTGCCTCTTCAGTCAACAAGCCGCGGTGGCTGACAACTACGAAATGACTATAATTATATCTCCGGGGCAAAAAAGATCCTTGCGTAGTGCGTCAAGTGTGGATTCGCCTTGCCTTAACCCTTTAAGACCGGGAACGCATCTGTGTAACCACTTTAGCCATTATTTTATACTTTGGCTATTCAAAAATAGCAGATATACAAGCTCATAGCGCGGCACCGAGCTTGTGTGCTATGAGCTTGTAGATCTGCAATTTTTTTTAAATGTGTGCAAATCTTTGAATACTGTATATATTTTTAAAGCGAACATTTTTAACTTCTGGGGGGGTCCCTGGAACAAAATATTTTTTAGATGGGGGTCCGCGGCCAAATATATATAATTTTGGGTGGTCCTCGACATGAAAAACTTCGAGAACCACTGATTATAGCAACAAAAAAAAAATCAAAAACAAATGTTTGCTTTAAAAAATATATATATATATATATATTCAAAGATTTGCACAAATTTTCACGATAAAAAAAATATATATGCAGATCTACAAGCTCGCTTGCAGATCTGCTATTTTTGGATAGCCCAAAGAAATCTAAAAATTACACACAGACGCGTTCCCGACTTTAATGGGTTAAGTTCAACATGCGAGTGATTTTCCGAAAGCGTCAACTTGAATCCCCTCCGGTCAGACTTTGGAGACGGAGGAGAGAGAGAGAAACACTTCTATTTTCCATTACTGTTTGCTCGTCACTCTGACAGCGCTTTCCAAACGGCTTATGAGGAATCGCTTCAATTACTTTTTGCATTCTGCCGCTCTTCCAGCCATTACTAGGCAACAGTGAAGAAGCTGCCACCGCGGCTACTACATCAGAATGACAAACGAAGCTATGAAAAGCTCTCGCTAGTTACAGCTGTGGTTCCCGTGAGTGATAATCCTTAAGTAGCTACCATCTGGAGGTTTTCTTTTCTTTTTTATTAACACAAAAAAGGTCAAATTTAGCTGGTAAAACGTAGGATGGGAGACAAAGACTTCCATACTTCAGAAGTAACAAAACAAAACAATATGAAAATGATTCAGGAAAGCTACAAACACAGGGACAATTCGACCTCCAGATTAGGGACCTCCTTCAGTGGATGAGTGCTGAGCCGGCCACCTGCTGAGTGCTAGTTTTAGACAGATGCTAGGTTCAGTTTTTACCTGATATCCTAGTTTCATTTTGCACTCTATTTATGTGACTATTTACCTTGTTTGTAGACAAGGGTTCATGCTTACCCTGGTCTCGCAGTTGTTAACACATTGCCTGCCAAGGAGGCATATATGTGTCCTTTAAAATCAACCTATGAATGATGCCTTGACTGCGAGAGAACAATAGAACTGGAAATGACATTATCCCCCCAAAAAATAACCCTGTGCACTCCAATGTGTCGTGCTATGAGCTTGTATATCTGCTATTTTTTAATAGCCAAAGTATAAAATAATGGTTAAAGTGGTTACACGGATGCGTTCCGGGTTTTAAAGGGTTAAGGCAAGGCGAATCCACACTTGACGCACAACGCAAGGATCTTTTTGCCCCGAAGATAAAATTAGAGTCATTTCGTAGTTGTCAGCCACTGCGGCAATGAGATTTAGAAAAACACATCTAGCTCTGATTTTTTCTCCCAGACTGGGTTTTTTGGTGAAAATGAGCTATATTCAACTGCCGATAACAACAGAATGGACGATCGCGGTTACAATGATTTTGTTCCGGTGGATAGAAGAGAACCTCCCCCTCCCACCAGACAGCTTCCGTGTCCACATCGTGGCTTCCGTGGTTCTCCGTGGATCGTCAAAATAGGGTAAAAACGCTGGCAGAGGCGGATGAATTAATTAATAAATACCAGGCAGTGAATGTGTTAAAGGGGTAGTTCACCCCCAAAATAACTTTTTTTCTATTGATTACTGACCATCTGGAGCCTTGAATTCATAGATATTTTTTTGTTTTTGTCACATTCCTAAGCCAATAATTTGATTATAATAAATGTGTCCCCATTGATTCCGGTAGGAGACACAAATGCATTTGTGGGGCTAAATTTATTATAATCAAATAATAAAGGAAGGAATGCGACAAAAACAAATAAATATCCATGAATTCAAGGCTCCATGGGGTGAGTAATCAATAGAAAAAAAGTTATTTGGGGGGTGAACTACCCCTTTAAGAGCGTCTTCTAAATGCCTAAATTGTAAATTGTACCTGATCCGGAGAAAGCCTCCGCTTTTTTCCCTCCCAGTAGCCGGCCCAGTTTGACCACTTGGTTCTGCTGGGACCGGGACAGTTTGCTGGCCAGAAGCACCACCTGTTCCTCCCTTCTCGCCACCCCGCCGCTCAGCTGGAACGGCACACAATGAAATAGCACAGGGTCAACAAAAAAAAGAAAAGAAAAAGGATGCACTCACCCCGTGCCCTCACATAATGAAAAGTCTGGTACTCTAGAGGAAAGACGTCAAAGAGAGAAGAAAGGAGGTTGATCTTTTTTTAAGCAATGGTTACTCATTAAAATGTGTTGTACCCCAACTTAGAAGGGTTCATGTCTGTGGGGACCTGCTGTACGGCACGGTGACGACATTATGGTTTATGAACGCATATGCATCATTTAGTTTCAGGCTCGTGTTTTTCTACTACAGTAGGTCGAGGTCAAATCGGACTTCCTGTCAGTTTAACCCATTAAGACCGGGAACGCATCCGTGTCATTTTCAGATCTCTTTGGCTATTAAAAAATAGCAGATCTGCAAGCTCATAGCGCGGCACCGAGTGCCGCGCTATGAGCTTGTATATCTGCTATTTTTTTTAAATCAAGATTTTAAAGCGAACATTTGTAACTCAAATCTTTGCTTCTGGGGGTCCCTGGAAAAACATATTTTTGGATGGGGGTCCCTGGAACAAAATATTTTGAGATGGGGGTCCGCGGCCAAATACAGATCATTTTGGGGGTCCTCGACATGAAAAAGCTCGAGAACCACTGATGTATCAATTTTTTTTAAAAATTTTTTTTAGGATTTAGAAGACATTTTGTAGAAGTAGGGCCTCAGGTCTTAATGGGATAATCTCGTAGCGTACACTATTCTAATTCCCACGCGGCCCTTACCGAGGCTGGAGGAGTAATGGCTGTGCCAGCAGGGTCGGGTCCTACTGAGACTGTCTGGAACACCGCCTGCATCTCCGGAGTCACGGCGTAGTCTGCCGGCCGCTTTCCATGCAGATTCCTGTCATTAAGAAAAGAGGCTTTTTTTTACTTCAAAACAAATCAGACACACACACACACACCATTTATTACTTGATTACTTGCGAGGTAAAACTGCAGTCTGTGTGTACAGAGTAGCGTTGATTTTGACAACACATTTTTATTAAGTTTTAGGCAGTCTTTTGAATCAAATTCCATTGAGTCATATCTTAGTCATCTGAAATGTTTTACTGTTAGTCTAGTTTTAGTTGACTAAATATCATAAGTCGACTTAGTCGATAAGTTGATTTAGTCGACTAAAATGTATTTTGGCGGTGCCGTGATGGCGTCGTAATGGCTGATTTTACACTTGGTTGCATGCTGAAAATAGCAGATCTACAAGCTCACAACGCGGTGCAGCGCAGGCAGGTATACCCGAGTGTGTAAGTAAGCACCAGACTGGTATTGTTTCTGCTTCCCTGTGTGTGTGTATCCATGTCTCAGTCCTGTTCCACTCCAGTTCATATACACTACATATACGTTACATTTACTTAACCACTTATCCCCTCTAGACTTGGTAAACCGGAACCCGAGTTGGCTCTCTACTTTCCCAGTCTACACACCAAGCTTGTGAGCTTGTAGATCAGCTATTTTTGGCTAATGTTCCGCCCAGAATGGGGGCCGACTCATAATTCCAACATCCCATTATTCCGACCGTTAGAGTGTGAGGTTAGGGTTAGGGGTTAGGGTTATAGTAGTTGTAATGGGGCCAGTCGGAACAATGGGATGTTGGATTAATGGACAGGTTACCCCCAGAATGTGGATGCTGGGGTTCAAGTGGTTAATACGCTTGGAGTTATATTTGTAAATCATTTTGTTCATTTTGTAAATACACATTAGAAGAATACAACAACTACAGTAATAAGACTGGGGACAGGTTTGCCGTTGGCCGTTCAGTGACTAGTTAGTTCATTACAGTGCACCATGTTGCAACACTTTAGCGCACCATGTATATGTATACAGTGGTGAGAACAAGATGCCGATTTACAATCTCAAAAAAGGCCAGAAGAGCGTTAACGACATAGCCTGATTATCAGACTGAAGCTGCGTGGAGCTTCACGCGACACGTTGTGAGCTTGTAGATCTGCTATTTTCAAAAAATTTAGTACTTTTACTTTTGGTACTTTAAGTACATTTTGATGCCAATACTTTTGTACTTTTACTCAAGTAAAGGTTGAATTCCGGACTTTTACTTGTAACAGAGTACTTCTACAATGCATTATTGATACTTTTACTTGAGTAGAACGTTTGAGTACTTTTTCCACCACTGGTATAGGACCCTGGGGGACCACGGTCAACTAAGTATAGAGTTTAAAGTGGTTTAAATGACCACATAATTACCCACACCAATCTTTATGTCACATGATAGCACATCTATCAAGAGAGCCAACAGGTCCCACAGACTCCTTATAGTTTCTGCTGCTAATTACGTGAAGGAAGACCGACGACACCTGGCAGAGCGAGGGAGAGGAAGACAAAGAATGGAGGGAGAAACGGAAGAGGAGAGGAAGGAGGTGGGGAAGTGGAAAACCAGCGGGTCGTCTCTAAAAGATTAGGCGTCAGCAAAGATAACACCTGGGGGACAATTAATAGGTCCAGTGGTCCATAAAATATTTCATTTGGATTCATACCCCCACACACAAACACACAGAGACACACACACACACACACACACACACACACACACAAACAAATGGAAACGGTCCATGACGCCATCGCATTATATGCAAAGATCCACACACTCGGGTGGCAAAGACATCACTTTTTTGGTTTATCCCATTCAATCCGGGAACTCATTTGTGTCATATTAGATTTATTTGGCTATTAGAAAATAGCAGATATACAAGCTCATAGCTATGAGCTTGTAGATCTGCTATTTGTTTTTTGAAAAATCGTGAACATTTGTGTAAATATGGTTTTACTTTTTTTTTTTTCACTAGTTTTGTACACTCAAATCTTTGCTTCTGGGGGTTCTACAAATGTCTTCTAAATCCTAAAAATGTTCTGAAACTACGAGCTTGTAAATCTGCTATTTAAAAAAAAATCTGTGCAAATCTGTGCAAATCTTTGAATATATATTTTTTTAAAGCGAACATTTGTTAAATATGTTGTTCCAGGGACCTCCAGAAGCAAAGATTTGAGTTACAAATGTTCGCTTTAAAAAAAAAAGATATATATTCAAAGATTTGCACACATTTTCAAGATTTTTCAAAAATAGCAGATCTACAAGCTCGTAGCGCGGCACCGAGTGCCGCGCTACGAGCTTGTAGATCTGCTATTTTCAAATAGCCAAAGTATGAAATAATTGTTATAGCTCAAATCTAAAATGACCCAGACGCGTTCCCGGTCTTAATGGGTTATGCGGCAGCATGCCGGCAGAATATCTAAAGAAAGTGTGGAAAGTTGTGCGGGGGAGGTGAAGTCTGAGAGCTGCTCTCCTTTACAGCAGTCTCTCCACTCACATGCTTTTATTTTGTCAGAAGGAGAAGCATGATGGTGCTGCAGTGGTACCAGTGGTGGAAAAAGTACTCACATTTTTTACTCAAGTAAAAGAATCAATACTGCAATGTAAAAAATACTCTATTGAAAGTAAACGTAATGTATAAAAAATTACGTTAAAGTACAAGATTATTGGTATAAAAATGTACTTAAAGTACCAAAAGTAAAAGTACTCATTATGCAGAAGGTCCCACTTCACAAGTTTTCAAATGTATAAAAATCCTTTGAAAATAGCAGATCTACAAGTTCACAACACGTCGTGAACTTGTACATCGGCTATTTTTAAATTTCCAAAGTATATACTGTATGCAAGTGGTTTGGTGATAATAATCAAAATCTACAAACTAACTAGTAACTAGTTATCAAATAATAGTGGAGTAAAAGTACAATATTTGTCTCTGAGATGTAGTGGAGTAGAAGTAAAAGCATTGACAATTGGAAATGCTCCAGTACGTCAATATTGTACTTAAGTACAGTACTTGAGTAAATGTACTTAGTTACTTTACACCACTGGTACCATCCATAGCCACACAGCCACAATTCCAATCAGGAGATGAAAAAAATTGTTAATTTAGCAGCTCTGAGCGGAATACTGATTACAACTGCAGCGGCGCAGCATGCCGGCCTTCATTAACACCAAACACCAAACAGACACGTCTGTCTCGTACATCAAGCACCGAGCTTTCAAAATCAGTCAATCTAGCCGTTGATACAAAACAAATCGTGCGACGCCCCTGATCGTGAGCTGTGGAGCGGATCTAGAGAAGATGACACAAGACGCCGGGGGGGGGGTGTCACGTCACGTCACGTCACCGGAGGTGGGACGTGATCATCTGTGGAGACGCAGATACTCTCCCTGAGAGTGTCAAAGCAGAGGCATAGTATCTGCATAAACAGGCATAAACAGGAATAAACAGGAGGTGTGCCTCCTTGTTTACGCACATCCAGAATAAGACCTTCCACCAATGTTGTCCTCCTTAATAAGCCTCACCAATTTAAAGGTGAATTTCACTAATTTTGAACCTAAAAGGCCATTGGTGTGAGATCATCATAAATGTATAGTGCGGGGGGGGGAAATACCCTGCCTCTTATGTGTATTTCTCCACGAAAAGTGAAGTGAAAGCGTGTGCGCGATGATGTCCAACACGTCGTTAGGCATACGGAATGTATACCTCACAGCGAAGGGATTTAGGTTCAAAATCTGCAAACTTTCCCATTGATGTACCATTTCACATCCACAGCCTTCTTCAAGCGTTGTATAAGGGACTGATACGTCTTTGTGATGACGGCCTCTGTTCATTCGTCCATTACACCGGTGGTTCTCAACCAGTGGTCCGGGGACCACCAGCTAAATGATGGAAGGGTTGGTAACCAAATGGACCATATAAATAATGAACCTTGATATGAAAAAAGGTTGAAAACCACTGCATTACGCGGTCCAGCATACACACAGTGTTTCCGGCAGGTTGCATACAACAAGAAGACATGTGTGTACAACAATTACTTGACAACATGGTCCTGTACTATCAAGCTGGATTTGGGTTTAGTGCGGTTTTGATTGATTGAATACTTTATTAATAAATGAATTAATATGTAAACAGCACGGAAGTACAGTAACACTTGGGCTAAAAGGAGAACACAAAAAAAGTCCTGTCGTTGTGGTCCTAGTAACTTCAGTTGGATTTTCAGGGTTAGGGGTCATGACGGTGGTTAAGGGGGAACATTGCCATTTATGCCGCCCACACCTAGCCTTCTGTGGAGCAGGGTATGAGGTAACGGATCAAAGAGTCCCGTGGTGGAAAAAGTACTCTGGTGTTTTACTCAAGTACACGTAGAAACGGTCAGATGAACAAGCTCATAATGCGTCGCATCTCGACTCGTTGTGAGCTTGTAGATCGGCTATTTTCGAATATACTATAAAATGGGGCTTAATTGGTTGATGTACAGCGTACAGTATGTTTTGTAATAATAATCCAAATCTACACATGAAAGGTAGGGTAAGTGATATTTTTTGGTTAAAACAAAAAGTTTTTTGTTAAAAGGTTAAAGCTCTATATTCTGATAGTAAACAGCCAAACAGGAGAGAGTACCCATTTATAAGCGTATAGTGTTCCAGCTCCAATTTGGTCTGCTCATTTCTTTGTGTCATCACTTCCAATTTCACTTGTTTAATCTGTGTCTGACTGAGTTCTTTATCCTGATTGCTCGGATAAAATTGGAAACCTGACCTGATTAATAAAGAGCTGGAGAGACATGGAGACTGCAGTTATTGAACAAACACTCTATAGCAATGAGTACTATCAGAATATCGAGATATTTAACACTCATTTTAACCAAAGAAAATCACTTACCCTACCTTTAACTTGTAACTAAAGCTTTCAAATAATTGTAGTCGAGCACAAAGTACAATTTTAGAGTAGAAGTATAAAGTATTGAAACATGTAAATACTTAAGGTAGGGTAAGTGATTTACTTTGGTTAAAATAAGTGTTAAATAGCTCTATATAACGAAAAAACATCACATGGATGCACCTGGGACGTATCATCAGTGTTGTAGCCTGGGGTCAACAGGTGTTTCGGGTCTCGCAACATACACCCTCACCCAGGTGACCCAGCCGGGGTTGATCAAACCCCGACTTACGTCCCAGGTAGCTACCCACGGTCAGTCCTCTTAGGGCAAGACAGTGCCACTCAGTCCGCTTCTCCGGAACTACTCTGCCGCACTGTGGGAGAGGAGAGGCTCTGGCACGTGGAGGAACTAGGCTCTGTGGGTGGCCTCCTGGCCGGGCTCCTCCTTCGTCTCACCAGGTCCAGGACCTGAGCGTTGCACCAGACTCCCCCCGTTCCAAACATTTCATTCTGGCGTGATGGTTTCTTGGGCCGTGGTGGTACTGCAGGCTCCCCTTGCGGCTTCCTTGAATGGCCCTCCTTAAATATACTGATAGTACTCATTGCTATAGTGTGTTTGTTCAGTAAAAGGAGTCTCTCCAGCTCTTTGTTAAACAGAAAATGCATTTTCAGTGCTCTCTCCTGATTGGCTTAAATTTTGTGAAATTTCTGAAAATGTACGTATATTCTGTTTATTAAAGAGCTGGAGATACCCCTGTGACCGAACATACGCTCTGTAGTAATGATTACTATCAAAATGTAACCTTTTAACAAAACTAGAAAAGGTGCTCCTCGGAGCACTGCCGGACCCCTAGTGGTTGAAATCTGAATGGCCGGACTTCGCATGACGTGTGTGCAGAGGAAAAGAGGGACAGACAGACAGACCGACCGACCGACCGACCAAGCCTCATGTAGGCCGACCCCCTGGGTCTGGCAAAAATAGTACTTGAGTAAATGCACATTGTAAGTGTAAAATCCTTTTCCCTAGCGATGTTTATATGAGAGGTATAGACATAGTCATCGGAAACAGCGTTATCTGTGTCAGCTTCTTGAGCCGCGAGCTATTGGCTGCAAAGCAATATCAAAACCATTTCATTGTGCTTCTGTATACCCATATCGTCCCACAACAGAGACTGATTGACGCACTAAAGCCTTGTACTTGTACTTAAGAGGATATGAAAGTAAGCCTACTTACCGCTTTGAATTGTTATGTTTAGTTTTTATTCGCTCCCTCCCTAGTCTGTTTTAGGCCGCCAGAGTCTCAGCTGAGAGAAAGGCTAAAGTCAGGGTTCGAGTTGTATAATCTGAGCTTTGTGAGGGTCTCTAAAATAACAAATGTTAGGGGTGGTTATGAATAAATAATAGCCTAATCCATTAAGACCGTGAAAGCATCTGTTATTTTAGATTTCAACCACTTTAACCATTATTTTATACTTTGGCTGTTTAAAAAATAAATCAGGAACATTTTTGCAAATCTTTGAATATATATATTTTTAAAGCAAACATTTGTAACTCAAATCTTTGCTTCTGGAGGGGTCCCTGGAACAAAATATTTCGAGATGGGGGTCCGCGGCCAAAACAAAGCTCATAGCACGGCACTCGGTGCCGCGCTATGAGCTTGTATAGCTGCTATTTTTGAATAGCCCAAAGTATAAAGGGTTGAGAGAGAGACTTTAGTCCTCATTATGTGGTCTCACACACACACACACACACACACACACACACACACACACACACACACACACACACACACACACACACACACACACACACACACACACACACACACACACACACACACACACACACACACACACACACACACACACACACACACACACACACACACACACACACACACACACACACACACACACCAGATTGCAACAACAACCCCAAACCAGATCTGTGCTTTCATCTAGTGTTATGCTAATAGGGTAAAGTGATTTGACATTAGAGAATATATCTATGTATTACATTTGATTCTTTTTCCTCTCTTGTGCGACGTGCTCTACAATCAAAGCACATGAATGATCGTATCAGTGAGCAGGGCTGACTGTTGCACCATTCATCTTCTCGTTAAGTTTAAGAATAGGATTCCTTTGTATATGAACGCAACCTTTCTTCACTGCCCCGAACAAACTAGCTGTCTCTTTAAACATACTGGCGCTGGGTTCTGCAACTTCAATTGATATACAATACACGCCTCGAGAACGATTCTATGCAACACGTGAATTCCTAATGGAATACAAAAATGTCAGATGTCACAAAATGCATAATGCAAAAACGTGTTGTGAACTTGCTATAAATCCATTTTTTTCTTCTTCCAAAAACAGTTAATTGAAATGTTAAAAAAGCTGTATTTCTGCATCCAACAGCTTGTTAAAAAACACTTAATCCCTACACATACGTAGTTGACCGGATTCCCAAGGGTTCTATAGGCCCTACACTAAATATCTTCACTGAGAATGTCTGATCTACAAGCTCTCAACGCTGATATTTAAATAATGATATTTCCGCTGAATGTTAGAATATTGATGCTAGGGTTCAAGTGGTAAAATAAATTCTGGCTTTGACTTTGTCCATGCCCACTTGTAGTCACCAAAGCACTTCTCTCTCCGTTCCCTTTGCCAAATGGAAATGGACATCTTTTTCAACAGATCTATCCTGTATTAAAATTGGCTAATGGAAGGGTGGGCGGGCGGACCAGGTCACTCCGACTCAGACATAACCATGAACAAACCTCATACGCCCACAATACATATAGGCATATCGGTTGGATCGGTGGTGCGGCCCGCACCTCTAGTTAGTAAAACCTGCTTAACAACAACAACAATGCTGGTAGTGTAGCTAAGACATTAGCTGCAAAAATAGCTTTTTATATGGATATATTACATAGCAAGTATATGTATTATAGCAAGATTATAGCAAGAAGTTCGACCTAGAGAGAGTTCCACATTCTCTTCACTAGATTCTGGTTGTTGGGGTGCATTCACATCAGGGGCGTCACAATATTTTTTTGGACCAATGCCTTTGACAATGTCTACAAGTCGACATGATGGGAGGTACATGGTCCTGATGATTTGTCAATTTGCAAGAGAAGCTTGCAGCTTACAAAAATAAATAAAAAATACAAAAGGGAAGACATCTTCGTACATTTTTACCTCATCGGGTTGTCTAGACTAGAGGAATCATTTTGACTCCTTAGATAATTGCTATCAGGCAATTATGTAATAATTGTGACAGGCCTAATAACGACACCAATAAAAGGTTCATCATCTTATCCCGATTCAGTATGAACACTTTGGCCCTGCTCAAAGCAGCTAGGGTGGCTCACAACACTGACTGTCCAAATGCACTGCACTTAAGGCAGGTTATAAATAGGTTGGTGTAAGATTGAGTCCCATTGACGTAAGCCTCGCTGTGTGTGTGTGGACACTCTGCAAGCTAAGCTCAAAATGCGCAGAACCGTCTCGTCCCGAGATAAATGGCCCATAGTGTAAAATGTTGTCGATATTCACCGAGCACTTTACCTCATAGTACCTTCTCTTTTGTATAAGCAGTCTATTAAAACAGATTTCTTTTTTTCATGGAGCAATGTAGAAATATTCCGTTGGCAATTATTGATTTGGGGGGACGGGATGGATGGCTCTCCGGTCAAAAAAAATGTGTGGGGCAATTGTGAAAACATGAACGAAACTCCACTTCTTTATGACTACGGAGAGGAGAGCACACAATGGAGATCTGCAAGACACCAAGTTTTTCAACCCTGTGCCAATCACTCCATTAGGGAAAAGCATTGGCAGATCCGGGGCCTCGTCTTCGTCTCACTCCAGCTTTCAGCCTTCAGGGAAATAACTTATGTTTGGGGGGACGGGGGGGGGGGGGGGAGGGGACGGGGGTGGGGACAGGGGACGGGGGTGGGGACAGGGGGGGAGTCCAGTGTGCCGTTTGTGTGCGTGTGCAAGTGAGTGTGGGGAGGTTAATTGATTGTGCGTGACGGAGAAGGATAGCATTTGTCTTGCGGCACTGTGACAGCTTCTCCCACTCTCTCTCTTTCTTTCTCTCTCTCTCTCTCTCTCTCTTTCTCTCTCTCTCCCTCCCCGTCTCTCTCACTTTTGCCTAGCTGAGGAGTAGAAGGGTAAGGACTTGTAAATCTGTCACCACTACCCTCCTCAGCCAGGCACGGCCAGCCAGAGCCGTACGTCGTAGCGGAGAGAGAGACAAAACAAAAAAACGCAACAATGGAGGGAGGGAGGGGAAGGTATAAGATATAAAAACTCATGCCAACTGCCAAGGGAAAGAGGAGGGAGAGGAGACCGCAGCAGTGCACAACACGGCTGGCCCTGACTTGACTGTCTCGTCTGTCGATGGACATTGATTAACTGCCGTCCTCTCCTTCCTACGTGGGCGTCCTGTGGTGTACATGCCACGCTCCCACGGGGCCAAGAAGAACGCTGAGGTGGCATCACCTGACCGCCCTGCAAATAATCAGTGTCCCTCGCTGTTCCCCCGGCTATCCATCTACCTAGTGCACACGTTCAGGAACGTGGGGGGAGCTAAGACCCATTTACTTGCTTTGACTGATGAAAGAGCCGACGGCCTGACAAGCCTGACAGACGACCGGGCATTTATAGACTTCGCTCAAACACAGGAAAAACAGCAATCAGCGTGAGGCCATAATGAACGAATAAAGGGTTATACAATACTAATACCAACGCTAATAATTTCCTAAGTGCAAGAGAGTTGGACTGTCCTGGACCCATCAAATCTTTGCCTTACTTACTGAGCCACCAAGTTGTCTAAAAACTAATACTTAGGTCATTAATATTCAAGATTCAAGCTTTCAAAGGATAGCAGTTAATTTAGTAGTAGTTAATTTAGAATGCCTTCATAGTTCCTCTAACTAGGGATGTGCGCAGCACCTAATTACACTGTCAAACTTTAGAAAAGTTGAACTCCAGTCCACACTAATTACGTGATGGTGATTTGCTCTGCCCCTTTGCTTGCATAGAACGGAAGTCAATTTGAGGCGAATATTCATGTTGCGTGCGTGCGTTGTTTCCTTAAAACTATGTTTTTTTTAAGCATATACATGGCTAGTATTCTCTTGTACTTTCACTGGTCTTGCACTATGCTAGCACTGCTGAGGGTGTATATAGTCTAATCGATTAGTTTGATTAACTATTGCACCTCTACTGCCAAGCATGGTAGTGTCCCTTTAACCAAAGTAAAATAATGTTTTTTTAAATGCAACCCTCAAAATACACCCACAATGAGCTCAGACTCACTTTTGGTACCGTACTAGCTCAGTCCATGAAGATGACAGCTGTCAAATTAAAACCAAGGCGTTGGTCCCATAATTCTCAAAGTGGGGTCCGGGGACCCCCAGGGGTCCTTGGGGGGTCCCCAGCAAAATTCATTAATATAGCGTCGCAATCATTTTTAACCACTTTAACCATTATTGTATACCTTGGCTAGCAGATCTACAAGCTCATAGTGCGGCACTGATGAGTGCCGCACTATGAGCTTGTAGATCTGCTATTTTTGTTAAATCCCTGGCACAAAATATTTTTCAGATGGGGGGGGGGGGGTCCGTGGCCAAATACATATCATTTTGGGGGTCCTTGACATGAAAAACGTTTGAGAACCACTGCTCTGGGTACCACGTGTTGAACTACGGTAATACTTACAGGACGTTGGCAGAGGCTCCGTGCTGCAGCAGCAGCCTGGCGATGGCCGGGTAGCCGTTGGTCACGGCGTCGTGGAGCGGAGAGTCGTTCTCGTAGCCGGGCGTGTTCAGCAGGGCTCCTCTGGACACCAGCACCTCCACCACGACCTGGTGGCCCAGGTTACAGGCCTCGTGCTGGATGGAGCACAACAAGCCAAAGGCAGCATTTTAGAAATAGAAATACATGTATTTATCATTCCGTTCATAACAACACAGTTTCTGTGTCAAACACGGAAAAGTAACTAATCGCGTTTGTTCCATAGGTGTTTTGGCTATGGTATCCATAGCAATAAACATCATTGGGTCAAGAGAAGGGCACATACAGTATGGCCTGCCACAACATCTATTCCTTTATGTCCATGTGGTTCTCAACCTGTGGTGCCCTCTGGTGGTACGCAGAGGAATCTCCCCCCCAACAAATAAAAAAGTGGAGTGAAACATTAAACAATTTGTATTAACAAAGAAAACTACTATCGAAACACTACAATGAATGGAAATAACTTTAACATGATATCATTGCAATGGGTAATGCTTTCCTGTATTAACACGTGGCCACTGTGTGCGCAGTGTTTATGTTGGCTAAACGTGTCGGCGACGTGTCCACGATCACAAACTAAACTGTGCTGGCAAGGTAATAAGCAGCGGGAAATACAGATCATTTTTGATAACCATTATAGCAACATCCTTTTTTTTTTACTAAAAACTGTTAGTTTGACATAAGACATTTGTAGAATCCCCAGAAGCAAAGATTTGAGTTACAAATATCGGCTATTTTTTAATAGCCAAAGAAATCTAAAAATTACACACAGATGCTTTCCCGGTTTGATAGGTTAAATGGCACAGCCCCATTCGCTTCTTTATCACTCCCAAACAGAAGTCTACACAAACTGGTAACCAGCTGGACTGCTGGAGAGAATGTGGAGATACCATGGTTGATCATGCATATATCTTTTGGTCTTTTCCTGTAATTCAACTCTTTCTGGAAGGAAGTAAGCAACACTTATTTAAAAAATTCTGTGTTTCAGTATCAGAACTACATTTGAATCCTTGTATCTTGGACAGGAGAGACGATTCCTACCTGCTTAAGATTGTACTTGCAGCAAGCAAAAAAAAATATCACAAAGAACTGGTTGTTGCAGAGGCCTATTTGTCAATATTGTGAGACAGTTGCATCTTCTAGAGCATATGGCCTATTCTTTACGACTCCAAAAAGAGTTGGACGAAAAAAGATGGGGGGAAATGGTAATGGTTACATCCTTTCTATTGTATCTCAAATCCTCTGCAAACATATGTTTCTGTTATTGATACTTTTTATTTCTTATATTATATGTTTGTATGTCTTACAAGATTTAGAAATTCAAAAACCAAGAGTTTTTAAAAAAAGAAAAAAATGCCACAGCCCCACCAGTTTATATGATGCGAAAATAGGGATTCAACTGGAGTCAGGGAGGAAGATCCTACAGACAAGGGGAAATTCTTAGTAAACTAATGAATGCATGAGTGCTGAAAGGCAAACCACTTGTTTTCTTAAGAGACAAACGGAATCAGGCCACGATTAAAAACTGTGTTACACCTGTGGCCAATTAAATCACATATCGTGCCAGCCTCCGCATTGCGAAAGCTGGTTAAGTTCAACTTCGTTCTCATTAGCTGTGTGCGCGTGTGTGTGTGTGTGTGTGCGTGCGCGCGTGCATGTGTGTGCGTGTGACAACTGCATGAGTTAAAGTGCCAGTTTTAGCGCTACCTTAATGTACAAAAGTCACTGTGAAAACGTCATTCTTATTTTGCCTCATGTGTGAACTGTGCATAGCTGGTGAATAGGATGGGGTAGGTCTAGACTCTACGCTACTGTATTTTAACATCAGTCCTAATGGTGGTACTTGGAGTGACAAATATGTTCTGAGTTGGTACTCGGTGTAAAAAGGTTGAGAACCACTGCTCAATGGTATTAACAATGCTCAACTCAACTATTGAAATTAATTAAAAACAATCTAATTAATTTAAACATATTCTGAATGCATTGATAATACAGAACCCATCTTGTATTATCAACTAACTATGCTTCTTGAATGTCACTGTCAGCCAGTGTATGGCAAAAATGCAAAGATGAAAGCACTGCAACCAAAAATCAGGAGAGTGCTTTGCTAACCTTTTCTAAAAGTCTCTGGTGGAAAACGGCAGCCAAGGCTGAATTAAACACAGAAGAAGATTAGGCTGTGAGGGAAACAAGTAAATGGAAGTTTTAGTACGAGTGTCTGGGAAGGCGATTAACACACATCGCAAAAATAATATGAACGGCATTTAAATATGGCCACAGTCCTTGCTCAGAGGAAATTGGGCTAAACAGGTTGCCACTTTCTATTCCAAACCACCTCGCGTTTTTATCTGGCTCAAGGCTGCTAGAGCAGCAAACAGCATTCTCATTCTGTGTCTCCTGCTGCAACGGCCACAGCACTCGCTAAATGCTTTGGTTTCTTCTTGACTGTCGCCATTGTGAATCAATGGCACAAGAACAAGAAATACAACAGCAGAAATACTCCATTAGCTCCTTGCCCCATTTCCCAGGGGGAGGAAATATAATTATTTTTCTTTCTTTTTGTTCTAATACAACGCAGTATTTCTTTTTTAGATTGACGAACAAACAATGTCGTCCTATCATGCTGAATGTATAGGATTGAAGAGATTTAAAAAAAAAAGGTTCACAGCTCTCTATTTGAGTCCATGTTAATGTCCGGCGGCATTGCTCATCCGCTGTGGACTGAGACATGAGCTGTGGCTCATGTCCATAAAATTACTTTCAATTGTTTACTTTTGAGTTATTGAGTTTTAATTTCATGCAGTTCACGCTAAAGACACTAAATACATTTGTGGAAAACACTTGGCCGTGCACGCGGGGGGAATGAAGAGAGGACAAGGAAAAGCTGTGCATGAGTTACCACCATGACGCTCCCACGGTAACTAGGCAACGCCCCTATGGGCTAGGACGCAGACAGGAGAGTCAAAAATAGAGAATGCGACTATGCGAGAGAGAGAGAAAGAAACTTGCTGTTGCAGTGCCTTTCTCAGAGATCAATAGCATTTAAGACAATAACACCGGTTGAAACAAAATAACATTATGAAGCAGTTTCTTTAGTTCCTTTTTTCCCCAAAAAAAAACATATTGGATTTATATTGTAATATAGCTTTCATTCCCGAACCTTGTTTTTTCTCTACCATATGCCAATTCATAATTCAATTCTACTGTAAAAGCATTCATAATGATTTTTCTATGCAAGGCGGCATGAAGTATATATGTCACAGGGTGAATGGAGATCCAGGGTGATTGAAGACAGAGCGCTCGTTTTTAGGCACGGGGCTTCGGGGCGAGGCGGGGCTTTTCGAGATAGGGTTTATTAGCGAGGCTCGCGAGGAGGAGGAGGAGAAGGAGGACGCGGCACTGCGAGGCGGGGGTTTATTACGTGAGGCGAGGAGGAGCTCCTCCTCGCGAAATAAACCGTCCTCCTTCTGAGAAGGGGGACGGTTTATTTCGCGAGGAGGAGCTCCTCCTCGCGAAATAAACCGTCCTCCTTGGGAGGGACGAGGAAGGGGAGGAGAGCACGGGAGGAGAGAGAGAGAGAGAGAGAGAGACACGGACGAGGAAGGGGAGGAGAGCACGGGAGGAGAGAGAGAGAGAGAGAGAGAGACACGGACGAGGAAGGGGAGGAGAGCACGGGAGGAGAGAGAGAGAGAGAGAGAGAGAGAGAGACACGGACGAGGAAGGGGAGGAGAGCACGGGAGGAGAGAGAGAGAGAGAGAGAGAGAGAGAGACACGGACGAGGAAGGGGAGGAGAGCACGGGAGGAGAGAGAAAAGACGAGGAAGGGGAGGAGAGCACGGGAGGAGAGAGAAAAGACACACGCACACGCACACGCTTGTCCACGACGGAGGCGCGCCGACAAGTGGAGCTTGAGGCCGAGGAAGCGCGCGCGCGAGTGCCCGCGCTGACCGGCCGATGCTCCACTTGTCGACTCAGCGCCGTTTGAGTTGTAAACCGATAGGGACAGAATAGTTCTTTTCATGGATCACTGTGTGCGTGTGTGTGTGTGTGTGTGTGTGTGTGTGTCAGGGAGAAACTAAAACAAAAGCCAGCAGAACACAATAAAAGTATCTTAACAGTCCATTGAAAGCATGAGCGCGTGTGCGTGCGCGCGCATGTGTGTGTGTGTGTGTGTGACTGTGTGTGTGTGGGTGGTCGCGGCCATATGTGCTTGTGCACAAGCCTGGCTTGTGGCTCCCTCTAGTGTTTCTTCTACAGAATTGCTGGGTGGGTAAAAACGAGCGAGCCTTCTTCAATCACCCTGGTTCTCCATTCACCCTGTAACATATAGACCGACAGCTGTGAGTGTGTGAGTGTGTGTCTGTGTCAGTGGTGTAAAGTAGCTAAGTACATTTACTCAAGTACTGTACAATTTTGAGGTATCTTTACTTTACTGGAGTATTTCCAGTTTTCAGTACTTTTATTTCTACTCCACTACATCTCAGAGGCAAATATTGTACTTTTACTCCACTACAATTATTTGAAAACGTTAGTTACTAGTTACTTTGTAGATTTTCATCACAAAACATACAGTAACCACTTCAACCCTATACATTTCGGCCATTTGAAAATAGCCGATCTACAAGCTCACAATGCGTCACGATGCGACCGTTGCGACGCATTGTGAGCTTGTAGATCTGCTATTTTCAAAATGTTTCTTTTTACAATTTATACATTTGAAAACTTTTGTGAAATGGGACATTCTGCATAATGAGTACTTTCTACTTTTGGTACTTAAGTACATTTTGATACCAGTACTTTTGTATTTTTACTCAAGTAAATTTTGAATTCCGAACTTTTACCTGTAACGGAGTATTTCTACATTGTAGTATTGATACTTTTACTTAAGTTAAAAAAAAAGTACTTTTTCCACCACTGGTCTGTGTGCGTGTGCGTGCGTGTGTCTCACCAGAGGTGTCCACCCAGCATGATCCTTCAGGTTGGGGTCGGCCCCTTGGTCCAGCAGCTCCTTGGCAGCTTCCACGTCTCCCTGCGGGGGCCAGAGGAGAAAGAGAATCAACAGACCTCATCAGGTCAACGCCCGGAAAACCACCAAACAGAACCCTTCAAACGCAGCGGCTGATCTAGCGAGCGGCGGGAGAGCCCCACGGATTATCAATCATGCCCCGCAGCGGCCCATTGATTACCTTGTCCGGGATCCAGGGAGGGATTACGGCTATGTTTACAGGGATTATCCTAAAACGGTTTAATTCTCGCCGGGGCCGGAGAATGGCTCTGATCATAGACTAAAGAGGGATTTATGCTTAGTTGCGAGCCGGTGTCGTACGCCCGAAAATAGCCGATCTACAAGCTCACAGCGTGCTGTGCCGTGCTGCGACACGTTGCGAGTTCGTAAAACAGTAATTTTCCCTAGGTGGGGGTTGGTGAAAGGGCCTTTCTGTGTGGAGTTTGCATGTTTTCCCCGTGTCCCCCTAGGGTAGGTACTCTCACAAAAACATGCAGTAATCCTGGTCTCTATACTGCTGCCCCCCCCTGGTCAGCCGGGGCGCCTGATGTAGGGGAAAGGAACTGGTTGGAATAACGTGTTCCTTCCACGCTGACGCGCTACGTCTAACCAGGGAAACTCCCCCCCTGTCGGGTGATAAGAAGCGGCTTTGTTAGCTCTCATGCATTGAAGGAGGCATGAGCTCGGCTCTAGGCTCTCCCTAGGCTGGCAGAGGGAGTGTAGCGCCCAGGATTACTTGCACTGGGTGAAGAAATGGGTTACACAAATCGTGGGATAAAAATGCATAATTCTTTTTTTTAAACAGTAATTTCCGGTGCTGCGCGGCCTGCGCCACACCGCATGCAACAAAGTATAATCAGGCTCATAATTTGGCCGACGGGGGAGGCACAAACCCACTGCGAGGGGAGATTTAGACAAGCCGATTTGAGGCACCCGGCAATGCCAGAAAAAAGGCAGAGCGATTAGAGAACATTAAAAAGCCCGGAGTTTGTGACCTACAGTACTCCCCTTCACGTTGTTTTGGTTGTATTGTTATCAGTTTATCTCTCAGTCAATAAAGCCATCGGTTCCACTACACTCGCACGCCTAATGTCATCGATATGGACTATATGAAGGGCATCATCGTCATATCATCCACCAGTCCTAACCCTACCTTTATAGCAGCAAGATGTAGGGGCGTCTCCCCCTTGTGGTTCCTCTTCAAGACACCGGGGCTACCAGGAGAAAACCCCCTCCCAGGGCTGCCCCGTTTCTCCGCTCTGGGACTTTTGACGTCTTTCCCAGACACGAGGCATGAGGCTGGCGAGGGAGGGGCGAGGAGGACGTCTGGAACCAGTCTATGTGCCGATCGTCTCCTTTGGCCCGCCGAAGAAGCCCTGGGCCTCTTTGGGGTGCTGTCCTCCGATTCGGCCTCCTTCTCCTCCTCCTCCTCCTCCTCTGCCACCCGGCATCGTTTCGGGGTACGTTTGTGAGGAGGAGCCACGCCGCTCGGCTTTCCGTCGTCCTCGCTGGGTTCGAGCTGCCGCGTGGGCTCATGTCGGAAGGAGCCGGCCGACTGGGCGGGACTTAGAGCTGTCACGATTACAAATTTAAGTTGACGATTCATTGTCACTCAAATAATTGCGATTAACGATTTAATTGTGTGTTTGGCCATTGAACATTGGAACATATGAAGCCTTTTAAGGCTTCAAAATCTAAAATTGCACAGGGCAAATATGACACATAACTGAAATATTCAAAGAAATTATTGACATATTTAATAATTTTATACATGTAAAAAAAAAGCAGAAATAGCAGATCTTTTGTGACGCGTTGTAAACGTGTAGATCTGCTATTTCAGCTTTTTTTTTAATAATATTTGAAAAGGTGTGAACATTTTTCAACATGGAAACGATTATGACGATTATGCAAAAATTTGACGATTATGTAAATATTGTGACAGGCCTACCGGGACCAGAAGAGGCTTCGTCTTCGGTGACGGGAGCCTTATCTCCAAAGAGACTCAGATGAACGCTACAGTGTGCTTGAGGCCCACCAGGCTGGAGGGGGTTCTCGTTGGAAGCCTCGGGACTAACGAAGGACACCCTCTTACTAGACCTCCTACCCTCCTTCTTCTCGGCACAGGCTTGCTCCTCGTCCCTCACCACGACGTCGTCATCCTCTTCGTCGATGCCCCACTGGCGGTTCACAGCCTCCAGCCTGCTGCTCTTGGTGGCCTGTTGCTCGCGAGGAGGTGCCCGTCTGGCTCCACCACCTGCTGCCGCCGCCGGCTTTCTGCCGCCGGCTTTTTTGGTCGCCCTCTTCCTCGGGCTGTGTCACGATTACAACATTTATAGTGGACGATAAATTGTCGTACAAATAATTGCACGCTTAACGATTTAAATTGTATTTTTGGCATTGAACATTGGAACATATGAGAACTATTTTCAGATTGCCTTTAAGGCTTCATAATAATAAAAAAAACACTTAAAATATACAAAGAAATTAATTACATATTTAATCATTTGATACTTTCAACAAAAAAAATTATAGCGGAAATAGCAGATCTACAAGCTTACAACGCGTCACGAAGTGCAATTATGCAAAAAATCTCAGATAATTGCGATTAGACGAGTATGTAATAATTGCGGCAGGCCTACCTCTTCCTCCTGCCGCCGGCGGCGTTTTTGCCCCTTTGCGGCGTGGCGGCGGGGGAGTCGGACTCTTGGGAGGAGCTGGGGATGAAGTTGTATACCGACAGGTCCTGGTGGTGTTCCGTCCGGGTGGTCTCCGGCGGCGGTGCGCCGCTATCCGGTGGGACGACCTCTTTTTCCGGCTTCTCCACCCTGCAGCGCACCTTGCGGCTGCGGGGGCTGAACCAGATCTTGTAGTTCTTTTTGTGCTTCAGGACGGAGCTCTCAGCCTTTGCCTGTAACCCAGCGGGAGATGAGTCTGCGGTCCAGAGAAAGAGAGTGAGCGATAGAGAGAGATAAAAGAGGGGAAAAAAGACAATAAGCCCACATGGAATAAATCAGCACCATATAATCTTCTTTTTATAGTGAAGGTACTATAGCCTTGCCACTCACATAGAGCTTGTCATAAGCCACTTTTATGCAAAGATCTTGCAATATAATGGCGAAAGAAGAGCTTCTTTTTTTACACAGAGCTGAACAAAGCCACCCTGTGTGTGCTTTGACATGGCGTTCAGGAATCAGAGAAGTGCTGTGTATAACACAACAGTGTCACACAGCACTTCTCTATGCTATACTGTAGTGTTTATGATGACAGCCGCTGTTGTCTGTGGATTTTATACCTTTATACACTGTATAGCCTATGCATTTATTGCACAAAAATGATGTAGCAGACCGCAGTCACAAAAGCTCCAGACTAGTACCGAAGCACTTTCTTTCACCGAGCGACATAAAAAGGTTTTTGTGTTTACGTTTTTTCTTTTTAAATAAGCGCAAACTTTAGTTGCATAGCCTACTTAGTTGTTGTTAAAAAAGTGAATTCTTCTTAAGTTACAAAACTTACTTCATAATGTAATTTCACTCTCTCCCTTTCTCTTGTTTGCTCGCACTGTCTCCACCTCTCTCTCCCTCTCTGTCCCACATGCATAAAACTTCTATTTTGTGCATGAGTATTGTTATTCACTTGGTGTAAGCCATTGTCAAGTCAGGGCTGAAATAAAAAGCTTTGTATTTTTCCATTGAAGAAATTCAGAAATATATTGGAGATGAAACTGAAGAGAAGCAGGGCAGCGGTTCAAGGCAGAAAGGTGTGCAGACCTCTTAACACCCCTGTCCCGCCATGCCAGTTGTGACTCTACACAGCGTAATGTGTTGGGAAGGGAACAGACATTTTATTCGGCTCTGTGACCGTCTCCGCTGTCGGCTCAAAAGGCGGCACGACAATGTCCTCCCCATTCCGTGTCAGTACCTTTCATACAGAACAGTGAGGCAGAACAGGCTCTATGCACAGCAGTCATATTGGAAATAAATTGGGCCTCTTCTTACTTATTTTTGAAAATGTTTGAAAATATGAACCTTTTTCAACTTGGAAACGACTATGACAAAATAATTGCGACTATCTCAAATAGACGATTATGTAATAATAATTGTGACAGGCCTAGCTGTAATGATACATGACAGCTGGCAGTAGTAGTAAATGTTGCTGTACCCTCCCTAACTTATGCAAAAACTCGTCCGCGAGCTCATTCACTTGTGTGTGGTCTTGTTCACGAACCGTCGACGTGCAGAGAGTCACCCCGCAGGGGTCTTACACGCTCTTTTTTTAGGTTGAGTTTTGATAGCTGTTGCTTAATTGAGACATCATCAACGCCACGAGAGACGGCAGCTCGCGGGCGCGGTGCAGCCGAGCCGTGGTGGCATCCTCTCTTTTGTCACAGCCGAGATCTAGTACTTGCAAAGCCAAACAACCACCATGGCTAATTGCATTACATAATTACTGCCAACCGCGAGCGCGCTGCAAAAGGAGATGACGATAACGTGCCACAGGGAACACGACGGACTAATACGATCATTCAGAGAGATTGCGCAGCAGGGGCGGAATGTTTAACATCTCAGTCAACAATAGATAGAGGGGAACGCGTGGGTTGATGGGATGAATAAATTGACGTTGGGCGCCCCGCGGTGGAATCAATTCATTACATATTACCTACCTGGGTTTTTTCCACCGGGATTCAATATGGCATCCAGGCCGCAGAAGGCCTGCGTGATGTTGTGGAGCTGTCGGTTGATCTTGATGTCCTGCACCCAGGCGGGGCTGTGACACACCACGCAGCCGTCGCCGATCTGAGGGGCAGCGCAGGACCTAGTAAGGGAAAATAATAAAAGGAAGGAGGGTTTGGAAAGGAAAAAAGCCCACTTGAGATCTCAATTTATTATAAATATGCCAAAGCTTATATTATCGTCTCTGGTAAAGTATTTTTTTTTTTTCTGTGTAACTGACTGTACCGATCCCTTGTTCACTTCTCTCATTAAATCCACTTCCTTGCTAAACGGGGGGGGGGGGGGATGTACACTATATGAATCTAAGAGAACAGTTCCAATATCAGTGGTGTAAAGTAACTAAATACATTTACTCAAGTACTGTACTTAAGTACAATTTTGAGGTATTTTTACTCTACTGGAGTATTTAAAAATCTCTTCTAATTACTTCTACTCCACTACATCTCAGAGGCAAATATTGTACTTTTACTCCACTACAATTATTTGAAGACTTTAGTTACTAGTTACTTTGTAGCTTTTGATTGTTATTAGAAAACATGCATTAACCACTTCAGCCCCATATACATTTCGGCCACTTGACAGTGCGTGCTTGTAGATCTGCTATTTTCAAAAAATGTATAGACATTTTATACATTTGAAAAATTGTGAAATGGGACATTCTGCATAATGAGCACTTTGTACTTTTGGTACTTTAAGTACATTTTATTACCAAAACGTATGTACTTTTACTCAAGTACATTTCAAATTCCGGACTTTTACATTGCAGAATTGATACTTTTACTTAAGTAAAAAATGTGAGTACTTTTTCCACCGCTGTCCAATATATAACAATTGAAATGTAGACTTGTGCAGAAAATGGCTGCAACGCTCGGCTATAGGAAAACAGTCCTTTTAGATTGGAATTTAACTCATTTGAGAAATAAGTAATCTGCTTTAGAAAGAACAATGCAATTTGACCTTCTGACTGCCATTACCTGCACACAATGTGTTCACACACTCCCAGACACACGGGTTCGTTGAGTAATTTCGAGCTGTGGAGGAGACGAGAGACACACGTGAACCAGGGTGAGTTAAAGGCCGACAATAGCAGATCTACAAGCTCACAGCGCGTTGCGGAAGCGATGCTCTGTGAGCTTGTAGATCTGGCTATTATCAGCGAGCGACAACGTCGTACCAACGGAGGGCAAACCAACATCCAACGCATGGATTGAAAGCAAAATGAAATCTCACCACTGAAAATGTTTGTTTGACCAAAGTCCTAATGTGTGATTTATGAAACAGTATGAAAGGAAAATACAAAATCATCAAATATAAAAAGGTGAAGAAATCACAGATTGAAGCTTTAACCTTTTGTGGAGAATGCTTGTAAACATAATATTATTGCTAGTTTGACCACTTAAAAATTTCCAATCTTAAAATAATAGCAGAAAATAGCCGAGGCATTGAGAGCTGTAGATCGGCTATTTTTGCTGCACAACATGCTTCCATAGTAGCCTTGGATCAAGAAGACTATCATAGATGTATTTTATCGATTTTGACATTTGCATATCTACAGTGGTGTAAAGTAACTAGTACATTTACTCAAGTAATGTACTTAAGTACAGTTTTGAGGTATTTTTACTTTTCTAAAGTATTTCCAGTTTTCAGTACTTTTACTACTACTCCACTACACATCTCGGAGGCAAATGTTGTACTTTCACTCCACTACAATTATATGAAAAGTTACTAGTCACTTTGTAGATTTTGATTATTACAAAACACTTCAGCCCACTTCAGCCCTATATACATTTTGCCATTTGAAAATAGCCGATCTACAAGCTCACAATGTGTTGTGATGCAACACATTGTGAGCTTGTATATCTGCTAGTTTCAAAAGATTTGTATACGTGTTATACGTATAAAAACGTGTGAAATGGGACATTCTGCATACTTAGTACTTTCTTACTTTTGGTACTTTAAGTATATTTTGATGCAAATACTTTTGTACTTTTACTCAAGTACATTTTGATTACCGGACATTTACTACGTTTCTACATTGCAGTATTGATACTTTTACATAAGTAAAAAATTTGAGTACTTTTTCCACCAGGGAGTAAAAGTCAGAATCGATAAAAACATGATAGTCTTTCTTGATCCAAGGCTAGGCTAGTTAGTCATGGATCACACGACGGTCGTCTGTCACAACCGTCATGGGTGATCTTCAAAATAAAGTTGGCACTTTCTCCATTTACAACCCGTATATCTACATAAACGTAAATATAAAGTGCTTATCGTGTTACGATACTGTTCGGCCCCTCAGATGTACCCGTATCTTCCGTATCGTTCAATAAAAAGCTTTTTAATCCGATCGGTGGCCATTTGCTCCGTATTTTCCCCGTATGCTTTCAACCACGCGACCCTATCGGTTGGGAGGTGTATTGCACTCTGATACATTATAACTATATAAGAAAATGGCCACCGATCGGATTAAAATGCTTTTTTATTGAACAATACGTAAGATACGGGTACTTCTGATGGCCCATACATAATTGCAACATCCACGGCCATAGCTTAAGCACTTTATATTTGAAATCTGAACGTTTGTAGATGTATGGGTTGTAAATGGAGAACGTGCAAACACCAGGTTGAAGTTCATCCATGACTGTCATATAATATGATAGTCTACTATCATAGATGTATTTGATTGATTTTGACATTTGCATATACTCGATAGAAATAAATAAAATACATCTATGATCGTCTTGATCCCAGGCTGCATTTTATTCTATAGCGGTAGCTCAGCCACACAGATCTGTGTCTCTTCTCACCACTTAGAACACAGCAGCAGTCGTCTGAAGTTGGCGACAGCCTCTCTGGTCTTAGCCCAGGATTCTCTCGGGGCGCGATCGTCAAGAAGATCCATATTCCTGTCTATTATTATTATTATTATTTAGATCGTTCGCTCTCACATCTGTAGTGTTGACTGGTCTGATATGACAACAACAGCTTTGTGTTTTCATAACATTCCTCTCTTCCTACTTCCTACTCGTATCTCCCGCCAGGGATCCACGGAAGTTGTAGTCCTCTAGTTGTCATGACCAGACGTGATGACGTACTGACGTTTACGTGATGACGTACTCTGAGTGCTGAGGTTTACGTGCGTCGTGCAAGACTCCGATTTTCAGCTAATAGAAACTGCTGCAATAACTGTCTCTTTGTGTTCACTCTTTAATGTTTTCTGTTACAGTAAATCCCCCTGCTGGCTCTGATGTTCTTGTATTGATGTATTAATAACTACTTTGTTTGTGTTTGTGTTTGTGTTTGTATTGTATTGTATTGTATTATGTCATGACTGTTATAAATAAAGATTTGTGAAAAAAGGGGGAAAAAGGATTCTTAACTGACCCCCCACCCCCCTTTCCACCCTCCTCATTTGTCATTATTCAGTTGAAACTAAAAGGGGTTTTATATTCATACCTGCCAACATTAGAGTGTGAAAAATTAGCAGATTTTCTGGTGGGGGACCTGACTTAGTATTCACTTGGTATCCACATAGTATTCACTTATTATCCACATGTTGATACTATAAGTGAATACTATGTCACATCATATCCACTTAGTATCCACATAGTATTCACTTAGTATCCACTTAGTATCCAATTAGTATTCACTATCCACATAGTATTCACTATGTATCCTTAGTATCCACATGTGGATACTAAGTGGATACTATATGTCACATAGTATCCACATATAGTATTCTTAGTATTCACTTTTGCCATAGAGTCTGGAGTTGAGTTGAGTTGTCCGAAATTAAGGTTATTTCAGGACAAATTACAATGCAGAAGCACAGCAGGAGAAAGGGTAAACATTCAGGATTCTGCTGCTAAATTCAGGAGTTTTGGCAGCAGGTATATGTTTATATTGGCATGGGGCGAAACAAATATGATACAAACTTTGCATTGCCAAAGCAAGTGTGAAATAAAAGCAAAACATAAAGAATAAAGAATGTGTAAACAGAGCTGTGTGACTGACAGTGCAACACTGCAATCAATATCTTTGGAAAATAAACTTAAAAACAGAAACATTGTGCTTTTGCTACTATATTGTGTGTGTGTGTGTGTGTGTGTGTGTGTGTGTGTGTGTGTGTGTGTGTGTGTGTGTGTGTGTGTGTGTGTGTGTGTGTGTGTGTGTGTGTGTGTGTGTGTGTGTGTGTGTGTGTGTGTGTGTGCGTGCGTGCGCACGCGCGTTCCTGTGTGTGAGCATGTGTGTTTATATATATTTTTATCTATGTGTATTTAAGGGTTTTTGCTTTGTATGTTCGTGTTCGTATGATTGACAGCCTTTATTCCATTGGATGTTCTTTTCCTGTCACAACAGCTCACATTGTACAGTACTTCACCCAGCAGATACGGGAGTTCTTTGTTTGTTTTTTGCCCTAGCCATGTTTTTACCATTATTTTGGGGTGTTTGTTTGTAATCAATGGGAAGTATGTGTCTCTGATGGAGGCTACTTGGTACAGTTGGCAGGTAGAAAGTGCAACTCGGGGGTTTTTCCATCTCATTTTGTGTGCAGTGGGTGTACAGTCTGTCTTCTCCTGGGAGCCGGGTCTGCCTGTGGTGGCCTTTTACTCGATTGCAAGGCTGTGCTCACTGAGTCTGTGCATATAGTCAAGGATTTCCTTTGTTTTGGATCAGTCACAGTGCTTAGGTATTCTACACTGTGTATTCTCTGTTTAGAGCCAAATAACATTCCAATTTGCTCTGTTTTGGGGTTTTTTTGGGGGGGTTACATTCATTCTTTCCAATGGGTCAGATAGTTTTCTTTTTGTTTTCTTGTAATTTAGTTTGGTCTCTGTTTGTCTCTGCTTGTGTTTATGAACAGAGGCCCATAACCGGCTAAGGGGGGGCATCTCTCTAGTCTAGGCGGGTCTCTAAACTGTATAGGTGACAGCTTTGTTGTGGAGCGTGTCTGTCTCACTTTCTTTTAGGTGCTTATGACATTTTAATGTGCTCTTTTGAAGTTTTATAATTAGCGGGTTTCATCCTTTCATCCATTCTGCTCTGTGTGCATTATTTGGTGTTTTCTGTTCTGGATTTGCAGAACTCTTTATTTGTCCCATTTTGCAAAATGGTTGCCTGCTCTGTCTGTCTGTCTGTCTGTCTGTCTGTCTGTCTGTCTGTCTGTCCTCTCTCCCTCCCTATCTAATATCTATCTATCTATCTATCTATCTATCTATCTATCTATCTATCTATCTATCTCCACAGTTAAAGAGAAACATCTGAACATAGTAACAGTAATATGAACTTCTAAAGACAGGAGCAGATGCATTTTTCATTGCACAGCCTATTTTAGGCCTACGGCATATCTGAAATATCAAGCAACATGCTAATCCTGTGTCTACAGTACACACAATGGGGAAGGCATGACAATGAACAGCAGATGCATTTGAAAAATTGCTTTATTAGATATGTATAAAAAAAATAAAGCTCAATAAATTCCAGACTATGTGGAACAGGCCTAGAGCCATAAGCAGGAAAGGAAAGTATCCATAAAATATTCAGTACGTTCATTCTAAAAAGTTAGACATGGCCTTAGAGGAGGTGTTAATGAGAGGGGAATAGTGCAGATATTGAGAGAGCTCATCTTTTAGTGCCAAGAACACTTTCTTTTGTGATATACTACCGCCAGAAGGCAGTAATTATACACGGCTAGCCTGCGGATAATAAAAAACCCAGACTCATTTGGGAACATTATGCACTTAGTGTATGTGTTCTTTTACATGCGAGTTAGATCATGTTGTGTCCATACTACAGGACGCTGGCCAAAACGTAATGCTATCAATTAAGAAATGTACTGATATTAAAAAAGGTTATGGATACCTACGGTAAAGTATTCTGATAAGGTGCCTCCACCACAAACAAAGAAAATTAAGAGCAAAAAACCTATACAATTAATTTAAGCCTTCATGTTAAATTACAAGTAAACAAATAATTGCACTTCTGTTTGTAAGGTGATGAGATGCGTGCCATCCATATAACACACACACATTGCTGAGGGGGGGGTATGGGGGGTAGTAAAAATGGGGTATACTCCAGTGAGTGTGTGCATTGATCATCGCTTTGAGACTCATAAACGGCCATAAACCTGTCATTTTTAATGAACAGTAACAAGTCATCTTTCATAAGGCTTCCAAAACAGATTAATCGAAAACATGTTGACACGAATCTTCTAAAAAAAATGATTAAAAATATAATATTGCAACATATATTATTTTAAAAAGATTAACATCTCGTGCTCATCCTTTCGCACTGTGCATGGACCAGGCGTGTGTGTGCGTTGGTCACGGCGAGCAGGACAGCGTCAGGACAAACATGGCCGCCTGGTAGACGGTACTGGCTACGTGTCGGACGACTCGATGGAGAACAGACTCTCGGAGTCTTCGCTGTTGAGTGGTACGGTCTCCATGCCAACCTTCCCCATGGCGAAGTTGATGAAGACCTGTGTGTGTGTGGCAGAGCAGAGGGTTAGGGGTTGAGATGGTCGGTTGGTGGTGGTGGAATTATTTGAGTGCCGGGTCGATATTAAAGCTCATTTATTCTCCCTGAAGTCTTGCACCTTAGCCATTCCACAAGTCAATCTCTCTCTCTCTCTCTCTTTCTCTCTCTCTGCCCCTCTCTCTCTCTCTGCCCCTCTCTCTCTCTCTCTCTCTCTCTCTCTCTCTCTGCCCCTCTCTCTCTCTCTCTCTCTCTCTCTCTCTCTCTCTCTCTCTCTCTCTCTCTCTCTCTCTCTCTCTCTCTCTCTCTCTCTCTCTCTCTCTCTCTCTCTCTCTCTCTCTCTCTCTCTCTCTGTCTGTCTGTCTGTCTGTCTGTCTGTCTGTCTGTCTGTCTGTCTGTCTGTCTGTCTGTCTGTCTGTCTGTCTGTCTCTCTCTCTCTCTCTCTCTCTCTCTCACCACCAATATGTAATATCTCTCTGTGCTGGAGTGGATGAGAGGGTGGTAGAATATCAGTGCTAGCTGTGAGTTTAAAGCTCATATATTTTTCTCTCTGTAATTCATATTGGCTTTATTTTCCCTCAGGCGTACCATCTGTCATTAGCACCCAGCCATCCCTCTGACTTTCACAGCTCATTCTTTCGTTTTCCTCTCAACTCACTACTGTCTCTTCTTTCTTTCTTTTCTTTTCTTTTCCTCCTTGCCTCCTATCCTTCCCCTTTACCTCTTCTAAGTCAGTGGTTCTCACAGTGGGATCTGGGGACCCCAGGGGTCCTTGAGTAGGTTCTAGGGGGTCCAAAATTAGTTACTCTAACAATATAGCATTAAAATCAGTTTTTACCACGTTAACCCTATATACTATCGGCTATTTGAAAATATCTTTAATAATAATTTTGGAAACATTGTAAACATACAAATCATGTATGGGGGGTCCCTGGCATTAAATATTTTCAGATGGGGGTTAATCTATTCAATCCGGGAACGCATCGGTGTCATTTTAGATTTCTTTGGCTATTAAAAAATAGCAGATATACAAGCTCATAGTGCGGCACCGAGTGATGCGCTATGATCTTGTAGATCTGCTATTTATGAAACATTCGTGTCCATTTTTGCAAATCTTTGACCATATATATTTTTTTTAAAGCAATTTTTTTTAACTCAAATCTTTGCTTCGCTTTAAAAAATATATACATATATATTGTTTTTTTAATAGCAGATCTACAAGCACATAGTGCGGCACTCTGTGCAGCACTATGAGCTCGTATATGTGCAATTTTTTTTCCAAAGAAATCCGAAAATGACACAGATGCGTTCCTGGTCTTAATGGGTTATTCACTGCCGTTTCTTTCTGTGTCTCACCTCGTCCAGTGTGGTCTGGCTGATAGAGAAGTGTTTGATCTGCAGGGTCGTCTTGTTGGACTCCAGTTGGTCAAAGATGTCGGCCACCCCTCCTGGTGCCACCGGCACATGGTACTCCACCATGGCAGAATGCTGGTCCTAGTGGGTGGTCAACAGGGCATGTTACAGTACATGTCGCATGAATTGTGACACTAATAACTCCTCAGAGCCCCTCTGCCAGCGGTGGGCAACCTTTTCGGGCACATGATACCGTGTACATCCATCCAATCATAAAAATGTAACATGAGGGGCCCTGGTTGGAATTCAAACCCATAACCATGGTGATGTGCTACTTAGGGGTGTTGGAAAAAAATCGATTCATGTAAAAATCGCGATTCTTATTATCAACAAACGATTCAAAATCGATTCACAATTTTCCAAAAATCTTTTTTTTTTTGCTGGTTAAAGTTACTGGAGTTTTTACTCTATGGTGTTTGTGATATGAAATACCATAATCACAGTAAACATTATCATGTCTTCAGTCATATTCAAGGGCTTTTTTAACTAACAACTCATTTTCAGTTCAGCACAGCTGAGGTGTGTCACTGTCCAGCTGACAATCGTTAATGTTACTTGCATCAAGGCAATTATGCTGTGTTTCTGCATCAAACAGAACTACACCTAATCTAAGATTCCATCAAAGCCAAGAATTTTTACATGACCCTCTCTGGTATTATATAATGTTTAGTTTGAGCTGTTGGAAATAACTACGCTACACTTAGTTGTTAAAGTCCAGATGAAAACAATATGACTGAAATCATTTAGATTTATTTATTTTTACATTTAGAACTGATTGGGAATATTGGACTTTTAATCGAATCATGACCCCCAAGAATCGGAATCGGATTGTGAGATAGCAGAAGAGTCACAGCCCTAGTGCTAATGCACATACTCTAAAAAGTAGAAGACTGTTAATGTCATTGCCTTAGAAGGGGCATGGGAGTTCTCTCAAAAGAGAGAATGTAAAAAAAAAAAAAGAAAAAAAAAAGAAACTGTGCATGGCCCACTAGCTATACTTGGAAAATGATTCACAGTAAGCTGACAGTTACGTATCACCTCTAGCCTACATTTTCCCCCAAGTTTCCATGAGCTGTCCGCCGGTGTATTTGTAGCAACGACTCTCTCCCGCCAGGGCCTTCTTGTGTGACTGTCCTAGCTATATAGCCCCGGCTATGCTCACCTTGAGGTAAGTGCTGGGGAATCGCTGCCGCATGAAACCGGTGATTGCTTCCACGTCGCAGGAGGCCCGCGCCAGGTACATTTTCACCGTGAAGCCACTGCCGAACCTGCACAAAGGCAATTTTGCAACAACAGAAAACAGTGATTGTTATTATGTGTGTGTGTGTGTGTGTGTGTGGGGGGGGGGGGGGGCAATGTTATTACATGTCTGTAGGTAACCCGCGTCGTCCGTATACAACGGCGCGGCTGAGAGAGGCTATGGAGAACAAAGGCACTCCAGGAGTGGAGAATGAAAGGTGTGGGGCGGTTTCGGGGTGGAGAGGGCACTAATGACATGGCAGAGGAAGAGGGGGCAGGGGCCACCGACCTGTTCTTAATGTGCTGCAGGGAGCCCAGGCAGCGGAACTGACCCTTCACCATGATGGCCAGACGGCTGCACAGCGCCTCGCACTCCTCCATGCTGCGGTTGGGCGAAAGAGAGGGATGGGGACAGACAGACAGAGAGACAGACAGAGAGACAGACAGACAGATAGATAGAGAGGGAGAGAGTTAACAGATTAGATGAATTAACTTAATTACCACTTCTGCTTCTGTCGTACAGCATCGTAAACATCCTGCTGTTCAGCTAGTGATTAGCCATTTTTACTTGTATCAGCCCCACAACGAACCACGTGCCTATTCATGATCCTGTTACGATTATTACGGGAAAAAAATAAATAAAATGACATGGCGACAGCGGTGGAAGAAGTACTCAAATGTTTTACTTAAGTAAAAGTATCAATACTGCTATGTATGAGTACTCTGTTACCAAGTAAAAGTCAGGAATTCAAAATTTACTTGAGTAGAAGTACAAAAGTATTGGTATCAAAATGTACTTAAAGTACCAAAAGTAAAAGTAATGAAATGTTTGAAAATAGCAAATCTACAGGCTCACGTGTTGTGAGCTTGTAGACCGGCTATTCTCAAATAGCTTAGGTATAAAATAGGGCTAAAGTGGTTAATGTATGTTTTATAATGTAATAATTTATATCTGCAAAGTAACTAGTAGCTTAAGTTTTAAAATAATTGTAGTGGAGTAAAAGTACAATATTTGCCTCCGAGATAGAAGCAAAAGTATAGACAATTGGAAATACTCCGATAAAGTAAAAGTACCTCAAAATTGTACTTAAGCACAGTGCTTGAGTAAATGTACTTAGTTACTTTACACCACCGCATAGCGATGGGCGACACAGAGACAACAAGATTTGATTTGATGTTATTAGACGTTATGCGGGAAAATCATGTTCACTGTAGAAATACATAAAAGTCTTGCGACTTATTTCCATTGTGGAAAGGCTGTGTGAACGTCGCTGCTGTGTATACCTGTGAGAGGTGAGAACCACGGCACACTTCCCCTTCACCTCCTCGGAGATGATCTTCCACAGGTGGCGCTTGGTGCGGGGGTCCATGCCAGAGCTGGGCTCGTCCTGGGGAGAGATTGATGAGGGAGAGAGGGAGTGAATGACTGTAAAAGATGGGGGCAGGAGGCGTGAAAGACAGGAGCCCGACGGGAGAGAGAGAGAGAGAGAGAGAGAGAGAGAGGACGAGAGGATGAAGGAGGGAAAACCAAGCACAGTGAGATTCAGGCAGAGAGAGAGACGCAGACGCAGTGGTGTAAAGTAGCTAAGTACGTTTACTCAAGTACTGTACTTTTTTTGTACAATTTTGAGGTATTTTTACTTTACTGGGGTATTTCAAATTTTCTGTGCTTTTACATTCAAAAACTAATGAAATGGGACATTCTGCATAATGAGCAATTTCAACTTTTGGTCATTTAAGTCCATTTTGATACCAATACTTTTGTACTTTAAGTACATTTTGAATTCCGGACTTTTACTTGAAACAGAGTATTTCTACATTACAGTATTGATACTTTAAAATCTTCAGTCACTGCGCGGACAGACGGACGGACGGCGGGGAGAGAGAGGCGAGATAAATTGAGAGGCAGGCATGGCAGGCAGGGGCGTGTAGAGAGCGAAAGACCCACAGAGGAAGGTGAAGAAATTAGGACAGGGAGGGAGGGAGAGAGGGAGGGAGGGAGGGAGAGAGGGAGGGAGGGAGAGATGAAAGAAGTAATAAGCACAGATGGATGATGGGAGCGGAATAAAAGGAGAGGGGTGGGGGGGGGGGGGGGGGCTGTCAGCATGTGACAGGCAGACAGAGGGAAAGGGAGAAACAAGGACACAGAAGGAGTATGAGAAAGAATAAGGACAGGGGGATTAGCGGAGAGGGCTTAAGGGAAAAGTGAGAACACGCAGGACAGAGGAGAAAGGAGAAGGAGAGGACAGAATGGAGAGAAAAGAGAGTGCAAGATGGAAACAGGAAGTACGCGGTACATGGAGTTGAATACTGGGGGTTTGGGGGAGGGGGGGTCAGGGAAGTCAACTCATTAACTATATGAGATGTGACGAGGTTTTGGAGATCGATGTTGTCATGTTGACTTCCAGAGGAACTGGAGAGGTGGTCCCCCAGGGAGTATAGGCCTGGAGAACCATTGGACGAACTATTTCCTTGAAGCCCTCCCTTCCGCCCACACACACCAAGCCCCCCAGAACCCAGTGTTTGCATTGAAGCGCATCAGACATGCTGGCCATTCGTAGGTACTGCAGCTTAAAACGGCTGGGGCCACTGTACATGAACGAGCGAAAACGGTTTCGACCAATGGCCGAAAATAGATTATATGCAAGCTCACAATATAATATAACACGTCACAATATAGCATTTCTGCAATTTTTGAAATTAGTGTGCTTCAAAATGATGTTACATGTGCAAAAATATTGGACTACCTCCCAAACAGACATGGCCTGTGATCTTTGGCGCCATCTCCCCCAAGAGGGACCATGCAGGAACCCCCAGGCTATGGGAAACACTGATGAAACAAAACAGCTATACAGTGGGTGTCCTTACCAGCAGCAGGATCTGGGGGTGTCCGATGAGGGCCAGTGCCGTGGAGAGCTTCCTGCGTGTGCCGCAGCTGTAAGCGTCGGTGATGGTCGTCCTGTGGTAGTCTAACTCCAGCTTCTTCAGCAGATAGTTCACCACCTGCACGAGAGAGAGAGGATTTATTGATCACTAGGATGAGCGCTACGGGGGGGAACAATAACAGAGATGTTAATCTAGTCTCTGCCTATGCATTTTTCATGCTGCTTGGACACCAAGCGAAGGATTTGTCTGGTGATCGCGCTGAGTCCACAACATGGTGGCGGGGGAGTTTAATCCATTAAGACCGGGTCAGGGTCAGGGTTAGTGCCGAGTACAGAGTGCCAAGTACCGAGTGCCTGCGCTACGAGCTTGTAGATCTGCTATTTGTTTTTTTAAATCGTGAAAATGAGTGCACATCTTTGAATATATATATATTTATATTTTTTTACGTGATTTTTTTTTACTGAAATCTTTGCTTCTGGGGGGTCCCTGGAACAACATATTTTGAGATGGGGGTCCGCAGCCAAATAGATCTTGGGTGGTCCTTGACATGAAAAAGTTTGAGAACCACTGATTATAGTTATAGATTTAGAAGAGATTTGTAGAATCCCCCAGAAGCAAAGATTTGAGATACAAATGTTCGATTTCAAAAAATATATATTCAAAGATTTGCAAAAATGTTCATGATTTTTCCAAAAATAGCAGACCCACAAGCTCATAGCGCGGCACTCTGTGATTGTAGATCTGCTATTTTTGATTAGCCTAAAAATGACACCGATGCGTTCCCGGTCTTAACGGGTTAAGACCAAAGGAACCGAGACAACATAGTTTCGTTCGAGACAGCTCAGTTTATCCAGAGAGCGTGACACCATATTGCTTTGGGAGGAAGAGCCACAGTACAAAGCAATATGGCAATACGCTGTAAAACACCACTGATACTTTACGAGCTAACGCCTTCGCTTGTTTGTTTGCTAGAGCTGGGATTTGCACATCCTTTTGGGTGTCTAACTATGCCAGACATGTCTTTCCTTTGAGTTATTAAAGATGACACAAAGCATATAAACAAAGCTGTAAACAGCGTGGTAAACGCTGCAAGTTTATTTTCCCATTCCAGACTCATTTTCTTCAAACGGTTGACATCGAGCGTGAGGTGTGTTTTTCCCCATACGTAGGCACAATTTACACATGAATGTGTTTTTGGAATTCAGATTAATGGAGTGAGCCAATCCAATAGGTACAGTAATGCATGCCCTTTATATTCTCTGTTTTTTGGGGGGGGGGTTTCTGTGGGTGGATAAGCCCTTTTCTGCCTGGAAATTATTCTGGGTTGAGTCCGAGTATCAGAACACTGTGTGTGTGTGTGTGTGTGTGTGTGTGTGTGTGTGTGTGTGTGTGTGTGTGTGTGTGTGTGTGTGTGTGTGTGTGTGTGTGTGTGTGTGTGTGTGTGTGTGTGTGTGTGTGTGTGTGTGTGTAGACCTACTAGGCACTTCACAGGCTATGGGCAGAGACAAAATGTCAACAGCGAGTTTGAATGATTAGCAGCAGCAACAACACAGCACATCCCCGACTGTGTTTTAGATCAAAATGTCGTTGTATCTCCAACCTTGTATCTCCATATTTCAACTTTTCAGTTTTTTCATAAATTAATGCCCTATTCGTCATACAAGAGTATTGCGCAAAAGTAGCAAAAGCAGGCTTGTATAGATCTGCTATTTTCACTACTTTGAAAAAACGTAGAAAGTTGAAATGAATGTGGTCTATCCGTCGGGGGTTTTAAAACCAATGTCAGGTATTAAACCCATTTAGACCGGGAACCCCTATACCAGGGGTGGGCAATTTTGATGGAGAGGGCCACTATATTTCCACACTCACTCAAGAGGGCCACATTGCATAATTATACTGTCAGGCAGACACCTCTTATCTCCGTATTTTAACTTTTTAAAATGCCATTCTATGTCACACAAAAGTAGCAAAAATAGCCGATCTACAAGCTATTCTATGTCACACAAAAGTAGCAAAAATAGCCGATCTACAAGTTACTTTTGCTATTTTTGCTATTTTTTAACTGGAATCCTGAAAAGTTTTTTTTTTTGCATTTAAAATGTATTTAGTTATACTTATGTTAACTTTATGAACTTAAATACAAATGCATTGGACATAAAAAAGACAATATAATTGTAATACTAGTCATTAAGCTACTAATATCGACTGAAGTAACTAAAGCAGGTCATGTGTTTGCATGTTTGGAATTGTAACAGCTGCAATTAATATACAGTATCACTATTCCGATGTTAACCTGCAGGCCGCATTAAGTGAAGGTGGGGACTGCATGTGGCCCCTGGGCCGCCATTTGCACATGTATGCCCTATACGTAACAATACCTTTCAATCCGGGAACCCATTTTGGGGTAGTTGTTGCTATGTACAGTATATAGCAACAACAATTTTTGAATAAATATTTGAAGTTTTTTAGAAAACTTCGGTCAGGATTTAGAAGAGGTTTTTATAATCGGCCTCGTGTCTAAATGGGTTATAACCAGAGGTTGGGACCAAATAATAACTACATTGGTTCCATTGGAACACAGGTTACTTTTTTCCATTTCATGAAAAGTCACGCTTTTTTTGGACATAAAAAGGTGTCCACGCACCCGACGGCATAACGGTATATTGTTGTATTTCTTCCCTCCAACAGTAAAAAGCTTCTGTCTTGCACCTCTGATGTAACAGCTCATTAACCCATTAAAGCCGGGAACACGTCTGTGTCATTTCTTTTTATTTATTTGGCTATTCAAAAACAGCAGATATGCTGCGCTATGAGCTTGTAGATCTGCTATTTTTTGAAAAATCTTGAACATTTGTGCAAATATTTGAATATATATTTTTTAAAGGGAACATTTGTAAATTGTAACTCAAATCTTTGCTTCTGGGGGTCCCTGGAACAAAATATTTTTAGATGGCGGTCGGTAGGTAATTTTGGGAGGTCCTTGACATGAAAATGGTTTGAGAACCACTGATTATAGCAACATACTTTAAAAAAAAATTACTGTTAGGATTTAGAAGACATTTGTAGAATCCCGCAGAAACAAAGATTTGCTTCAAAAATGTTCGCTTCAAAAAACACATATTCAAAGATTTGCACAAAAGTTTCACGATAAAAAAAAAGAAGCAGATCTACATGTTCATAGCGTGGCACTCGGTGCCGCGCTATGAGCTTGTATATCTGATTTATTTTTTATAGCCCAAATAAATCTGAAAATGACACAGTATATACATTCCCGGTCTTAATGCGTTAAGCATGACAAAACCCTGTAAATGTGAAATGGCCCCCCATTAGAGCCCGTCTCATTATCCTCCTGCTATAGACTGTCAGCGAGGACACAACATAAGAGGGGGCAATACGTATAACCTCGTCTGTCTGCCGCCGACGCCGCTGTGGCCATTACAACCATTGTTGTCACCGCTGACCGGAGAGAAGACAACGGTGACGGTGATTAGAGCGAGTCGCCATCCATTTTTCTGTATGATTAGCTCTGTGTGTGCGTGTGCGCGCGCGTGTGCGTGTGTGTGTATATGTGTGTGTGTGCGTGCATATTGTGTCGTGTCGGTGACATGTGTGCGGCTGTCGGATTCCATCAGTGTCGTGAGGCTGATGTGTCCTACAGGCTGCAAGATGAATCTGAGAGAGAGAGAAGAGATGACTCTTATGCGTGTGATATATACTCGAGTCTCGCGAACAAAAATAGAAGATCTGCTTGTAGATCTGCTATTTTTTGGTGCACGTGACACCGTCTTATGACGAAGTATAGATCAGGCTTTGGGAGGCGAGTTTTCGCATGCCGAGATCACACACAGTCAAGAGGTTTTTTTCTTTTTACGTTTGTAGATGCCTGCCTCTCACTCTCACTCGAACTTGCCCTGAGGGCTTTTTGGAGAAAAAAAAACAAAACAAAACAAAAAAACAAGGAAAATGTCAAGATGGAACATCAGAATTTCCGTCATGTTTTGATTGTTTGTGCATTCCACCGACAGCGTTGACAACAAAAAAAAATAGACACCATCACACGAACCCCCCGAGGGAAGGCGAGATTGATTAGCTTTCCAGGGTGATGAACGCAGAGAGAGGGGCTCAAGAGAAGTGTCAGACGAAATCCTCTCATCAGCGAACGAATCGCTTGAAATGTAAACCTCTCAAAATTGATGCACACAGCATCGCCTTAACCCGTTAAGACCGGGAACGCATCTGTGTCATTTTAAGATTTCTTTGACTATTCAAAAAATAGCAGATCTACAAGCTCATAGCGCAGCACCGAGTGCTATTTTTCTGAAAATCTGTGCAAATCTTTGAATATATATATTTTTTAAAGCAAACATTTTTAACTTAAATCTTTGCTTCTGGGGATTCTACAAATGTCTTCTAAATCCTGAAGTTTTTTTGAAAAAACGTATGCTGTGGTTCTCAAACCTTTTCATGTCAAGGACCATCCAAAATGATACGTATTTGGCCACGGACCCCCTTCTCAAAATATGTTGTTCCAGGGACCCCCCATAAGCAAAGATTTGAATTAAAAATGTTTGCTTTATAAAAAATAAATATATATATATATTCAATATATATATATTTCCAAAATAGCAGATCTACAAGCTCATAGCGCTATGAGCTTGTAGATCTGCTATTTTTGAATAGCCAAAGTATAAAATAATGGTTAATGTGGTGACAAAGATGCATTCCCGGATTGAATGGGTTAATTGGGTATAGCTCAGATTGCACAGCATTCCCTTGCAGTTTGACAGCAACGCAGCTTTCACAGTTTGAGAGAGAGACCGCACAGCTTTCAGCACACATCACTCAGCCTGTCATGACCTGTGATTATAGAGCCCGACCGATGCCAAATTTTTAGGCTTCGATGTCGATCTGGATTTTGGAGAGAGTCCTCGACTGCCGATTGCCAACGTTTTTCTTTTTTCTTCTTGTCTCCCCGCCAGGCCTGGCTGATACATTATGATCGGCCAAACCGATATTGATTCCATATGCGTGGAAGCAACATCAAAGTGGGGCCCGGGCCGGGGACCCCCAGGGGTCCTTGAGGGGGTTCCAGCAAAAGTAATTGTTATAGCATCAAAATCAGTTCATGTACAGCACTTTGGTCGATTTCGATTGTTTTAAATGGGATCCTGGGATCAATTAACCTGACTCCGCCAGATGGAAGAAGCTTGCGACGCGCATTTTGTTTCACAGCCTAACTTCCATCTGGGACCCCAGGTGATTGGATGGGACCGTCTGTCTATCACCGTTTATATCAACCAATCATATTGACGTGTCTACATGGCGTATAGTAGCTGCGCCAGCAGTATTTATTTTGTATACTATACAACCATGATGAATCGTGAAAGAACTACAACGCAATAAGCGCTTCTCGATGGCGTCACATCCGGTCTCGCCAGGATCCCGCCCATAGCAGCCGCTGATTGGTTCGCACACGCCACGGTGCGGGTATAGCGCTACTCTCTGAGCGATCCCAGATGGAGGCTGGATTGTGAACATGTGAAACGCAATACCGCCCCCATCTGGCGGAGTCAGGTTAGGCCTAACAAAATAATATGTTGGTTTCCGGTTGGCGACCGACCCTATTAAATACGAGCGACCCAGATGATTTTATTGGCATTTGGAGTGAAAATAAAAAAAAATAACCGAGTCGATCAAAAACGTCTTACAAAAAAAATATTTGGTGCGACCACATTCGCGAAGTTTAATCAAAGTTTTCTTTCGTCTAAAATATCATGTGCGCAAATGATTTGTTTTACTATTCATGCGTCATTCCGTCATCGCGAGGAGACCGCGGCGCAGCCGGCCGCACAACAACAACAGCAGCACATGCATGTCCTCCTCCAGCCATGGACCTGTGTACAGTGTCTGTCGTCTGCCCGTGCAAACCACCTCCTAAAATAATTCGCTTGACTACTAAAACGTTTGCAGACATAATTAAGGAGGTGAAACAGTGCCGATGTCAGTTTTCATCTGCAGCAGGGAGACACGACCGAGCGGATACATGGACCCACATCTCAGTAGGGATGGAGCTCGAAAACCGGGTCCATTATATACCCGGGCATGAATTTATCGAGACCCGGGTTTCGATAAGCTTTGGGCTTGTCGAGCCTGTTATCGAGTGCAGCGGCCCACGACGTCATGTCTAAACTATCAAAACAAGAGGCGATCAAGAAATAAATCTAATCACCCACGCTGGCACAAACATGTCGGTCTAAAAGTGTATTGATAGCTGCAAGTTGTGCAAAACAGCGCTGCCCGGGGAAACAAGGAAGAGGAATTTTATTGGCTCACTACATAACTATTTTAAGGGGACTGTAAGCGTCCATTTGGTTCCATTTGTACACTCGCGGGTGGTTGCATCGTTGTTGTGTTTACATGTGCGGTGTAGTGGTGAAACAATGGCATTAACGAGTGAAACGCTCAAAAGTTTCACTCGTCCTCTTCTACCCAAGGTAGCAAGTCTCTGTTGACAATTTTAATAATCCAATTGATAATAATCCGTTTGGGATCTCCCTGTGAATGAATAACTAGTGTTGCTTGAGCGTGTACGTCTTCTCAGTCTATCGTTACCGTCTTGCCGAAAATGGCAGATCTACAAACTCACAACGTGGTGCGAACAGACGCAGTGTGAGCTTGGAGATCGCCTATGTTTGGTGCGCGACACCGTCGTACGATGAAGTATAAATTGCGCCTTTAAAGTGACAGTACACACATTAACCGTTTCTTCAATATTATTTTCCAAAAGTAAAAAGGTCACTTGCCTTCTGTCTGTTAGAAAAGTACTGTATTTGAAGGCCCTAGTAAAATGTAGTGAGAGTGATATATCTTTGTTAAAACAAAGAAAAAATAATAGAAAAAATAAATAAGCATTTTTTGTTTATAAAGAGTTGAAGAGACTTCAAGAGATTTTATAGTAATTATTACAGTACTATTCATAATATAAAGCCATTCAACACTTATTGCACATTATATGAATGGTTGTTTTAATGATAGGCAAAAATATTTTTAACTTTTGTCATCTTCATTGAATTTTAGCTAGTGGTCAGCCACAAACTCACTGTCACAACTGGCCAATAAAAAAAGATACCGGTTCTGTTCAGAATTTTTCGTCTCACGTCTTTTTTCTTAATAATAGAAAAAGATCGATAGTGGGCTCGATAAAAGCCCGGTTCGATAAGCAGGCTCGATAAGGTGCTCATTATCAATAAAAATTAACGAGCTCCATCCCTACATCTCAGTCGACATACTCTCTACGCACACCGAGCCTCTAGCCTCTCAGGCTCTGTTTTGGCCATGTTCGACTTTAAATATTTAGCCCTGAGATGCGAGGAGGAAGCCTCGGAATCGGAGCCTTCGTCGTCTCATGCATCTGCCCCTCAGTCAGCATTTGACCGATTGTTTGCAGCCCAACATAACGCCAAACAAGCTCAGAACAAAAAGGAGGAGTTGTTTAACGACGTACTAAACTTACTACGAGAGAGACAAGTCGGCTTCTCGGTCCCAGAGACGACGACCTGCGGATCCCATCTACTGACTGTATTAAAGTTCAGCTGACGTTACTGTGTAGTGTGAGAAAGCTAGCAAACGTTACCTATGTTTTTTTGTGTCACTAACATCACCAGCACTCTGCGCATGGGGTAAATAATATTCCCCGTTTAGACAAAGCCTTCTAGTATAGTCTCGACAAATAGGCAGTGGTGGAAAGTAACTATTCTACTGCATAGAAACATATGAAATCAGACAATTTGAAACCCCTATTAAAATCGTCTAGGACTACATTTGCAAGTGCTCTATAGTCCACTAAATAGAATGGGGCCATGACACAAAGGCTACAGACCACTTTTGCAGTGGTGTAAAGTAACTAAGTACATTTACTCAAGTACTGTACTTAAGTACAATTTTGAGGTATTTGTACTTTACTTCAGTATTTCCAATTTCCAACACTTTTACTTCTACTCCACTACATCTCAGAGGCAAATATTGTACTTTTACTCCACTACAATTATTTGAAAACCTTAGTTACTAGTTACTTTTCAGATATACATTTTGATATTATAAAACATACATTAACCACTTTAGCCCTATTTTATACATAGGCTATTTGAAAATAGCCGATCTACAAGCTCACAACGCGACGCGTTGTGAGCTTGTAGATCTGCTATTTTTTTTTTTTTTACATTTTAGTACTTTTACTTTTGGTACTTTAAGTACATTTTGATACCAATACTTTTGTACTTTTACTCAAGTACATTTTGAATTGTGGACTTTTACTTGTAACAGTACTTCTACATTGCAGTATTCATACTTTCACTTAAGTAAAACATTTGAGTACTTTTTCCACCACTGCACTTTTGTTTACACATGCATGTATCAATGGTGGCCAATAAAGACCTATTTACCTATTTCATAATACATCAAATTCATAGTGCTTTTCAAGGTTTTGAACAATTCAAAAAAGTAAAATAAACAACTTTGACCTGTCAGTCATCAATGGGTATTAAGAGTCAAATAAGCCCACCCATTTGAATGGGGACTTAAAATTACTTGCTTAAAATACACCCATGTTACCCATTGACACATCAAGATGGCTGCTGTGGAATACTGTAGGTCTAAATTGGCCAGGCCACCATTGAGACAGACAAAACAAAATTGGTCTGTAGTCTTTGTGTTTTACAATTCAGTTGTCTGGGGAACAGTGTCATATATTTTAATAGCTACATTCTCTCAAATATTGCATTGTTGAACATTGGAAAGGGGGAAAAAAGTTTAATTTGAAATGTCATTTAAAAAGGTCTGAACTTTTCATGGACTGTTCATAAATGCTCAGTCAACAGATAGCCAGTTTGATCCAGGGATAGCCAGTAGCTAAAATATCTGCTTCAAAACACTTTATTACTTGAAGATGTTTGTTTTGTATTAATATTTTTGGTATGTGAGTGATACAGCACTTTACTTTGGTACTTTACTTAGAGTTGAATTAAAACTCAAAAGTATTCAACCAGTGTGTGGACATTCTATTCAAAGTTTTCAATTGTTTATTGTTTGTTGTTTTCAGACACTATTTTGTAAGTGCAGTGTACATGAACCATTTAATGATTTAGAAATTGGTAACTCAGGAAAACATAGAATATATAAAAAAATAAGCATTAATAAAAAAAAGGAAAAAAAAAAAAAAAAAAAACTACCTACCCATCCTTCCCATGAGGAAATAAAATAAAATTCCTTGCTACCCTGCCTACCCATCATTCCCACAAAAAAATAAAAATAAAAATAAAATAAAATAAATTCCCTACCTACTCAGCCCTAAAATGACAGCCAACCGGAAACCAAAGTTTTATTTTGTTAGGCCTTAGGGATCAATAAATTTTTTTGAGTTTCTGGTCTGGTCGGAGCAGAAATAACTTTACGTCATCAGGTGGCCAGAACCAACGACGCGGCGTCGTGCACCTTTAAAATGATTCCCCTAGTTTAAAACCTGATCATTTGGTAACTTGATAATGGTTTGGTATGTCCATTTTCTATTCTAACTCGTAGCGCGACTAGGGAGACTAAACTAATTGATTCGCATTATGTGGGGAACAAAAACAATGCAACGCCAACCGGAACCAACCACCGGAACCACGATTCTTCTTTCATTTTTTCTAAACCGGATCACACGGCTATAGTGTTAGAACGAATACCACGCTTTTCCTCCGTGGTGGAAAAGCGTGGTGGACGCGAGGTTACTTACCGAGTCGATCTCCCCCTTGGAGATGCCTCGGACGCGGGCGTAGAAGTACAGATGCTCCTCGCCGGTGAGCAGATCATCCAGGGCGTCCACCTGGGGACAGTAACCGATGTTTATGCCCTGGTTACGGCACTCCATGATGTCCACCATCCGCCTGGGGGAAACATAAACAGAGACAGATTCCTTTTAAGCCATTCAAACCGGGAAAGCATCTGTGTCATTTTAGATTTTAGCTATACATATAGCAACAGAAGTTTTTCAGAAAACCCTTAGGATTTGGAACAGTGGTTTTCAAAAATAGCAGATCTGAGCTTGTACATCTGTTATTTTTTTTAAAGTGTTTGAACATTTTTGTATAATTTATTTTTATTTATATATATATATATATATATATTTTTTTTTTTTATCCCACGATTTTGTAACCCATTTTTTCACCCAGTGCCAATTGTCTAAGTGATCCTGGGCGCTACACTCCCTCTGCCAGCTTGGGGAGAGCCTAGAGCCGAGCTCATGCCTACTTCAATGCATCTGAGCTCGTACATCTGCTATTTTTTTAAAAGTGTATTCAAACATTTTTGAATAATTTTGAATTTTTTAACACAAATCTCTTCGGGGGGGGGGGGGGGGGGTCCCTGGCACAAAACATTTTCAGATGGGGGGTCCGATATATATATCAATTAGGGGGTACCTGGCACAAAAAGAGAACGTTTGAGAACCACTGATTTAGAAGGCATTATTTAGAAGAATCGGCCTCAGGTCTTGATGGGTTATGGGCACCGGCCGCATGCTTCGGGACAGATGGAAAATGTGCGTGTGTGCGCGTGTGTCTGTGTGTGCGTGCGTGCGTGCGTGCGTGCGTGCGTGCGTGCGTGCGTGCGTGCGTGCGTGCGTGCGTGCGTGCGTGCGTGCGTGCGTGCGTGCGTGCGTGCGTGCGTGCGTGCGTGCGTGCGTGCGTGCGTGCGTGCGTGTGTGCGTGTGTGTGTGGCTTGTCCCTGTGGCGCTGTCGTCTCTATACTGTACTATGCCGGGAATAGCACTGGCAACACAGCGCTAACACTAAAGCGGAGAGCCTGGAAGACAGGGGGAAGTGAGTATAGGGGATTTGACTAACTATACAGGAGACTCTAAAACACACATGCTGTCCTAGTTTGAGTGCATTCTAAATCTTTAAATATTTAATGCTTAAAACCAGGTTCACATCTCTAGGTATATACTCTCTCCATATGCACTCTCCCCTCTCTGCAGCTACGTGTGGAAATTGTCTTTCAGATTTCATTAGGCAGAGCGGCCTTGGCACCTTCTAAGACCAAAAAGAGATACTTACTAGAAAACCTTATATAATGCCAAGGCGATTCTTATTAAGTATGGCCAATACACGCATTTACATACACAAAACGCTGTCTATGATCTGATTTGTTCTGATACCGATCTGTTTCTAATTATCTGGGTGCGTTCACACCTTTGATGTCTGTCATTGCCTTAGTCGGGGAAAAGAAAGTACAACCACCATGATGGATTCACAAGTCCAAAGCAAAAGTCACATGACATGATAATTCGGTCAGGTAAAACAAACAGCTTACCCATCCCAGTCCTTGATCTGTGCAGTTCCATCAGTGGGGCTGACGTCTCCAGTCAGCATCTTGAAGGTGGTGGTCTTTCCAGCTCCATTCACACCCAGCAGACCAAAGCACTGCAGGTATAAAGGAGAAACGTGTTGCTTTGCAAATGCCGCCAGCCAACAAAACTGCTAGAAACTAGTAAAGCTACTGTTCAGGTACCACAATGGAAACAATGAAGTCTCCCCAGGACTTTTTTTGTGTTATTCTTTTAGCTCAATAATGTCTTATTGTACCTCAGGCTTTTAAGCAGAAAAGGTTTATGCGAGTAACAATATGTAGTATTTGAAATATTTCATAGATACAGTGTTTTTTCCAGATCGATCTTTAACACAGACAACATTGCCTTATATTTTTGTTTAATTCAACATTTGAACGAATCGTTCAATTTACCAGACCCCATTGCTGCTGTAAGCAATACTAACTCATTTCTATTAACCCATTGAGACCTGAAGCCGATTCTACATGTCTCCTAAATCTCAACAGTTTTCTGAAAAACGTATGTTTCTATATCAGTGGTTCTCAAACTTTTTCATGTCAAGGACCCCCAAAATGATATGTATTTGGCCGCGGACCCCCATCAAAATATTTTGTTCCAGGGACCCCCCAGAAGCAAAGATTTGAGTTAAAAATGTTCGCTTTAAAAATATATATTTTCAAAGATTTTCACGAATTTTCATGAATTTTCAAAAATAGCAGATATACAAGCTCGTAGCGCGGCACTCGGTGCCGCGCTATGAGCTTGTATATCTGCTATTTTTGAATAGCCCAAAGTGTAAAATAATGCTTTTTAGCTCAAATCTAAAAATGAGACAGTTCCAGGTCTCAATGGGTTAACACCCTGTGGATGAAAAGCTGCACAACACGTGCATGCCATGCACGATTCCACAGTTCAATGTACTGTACCTCGCCTGCGGGGATGCCCACGGACAGCCTCTTGACAGCGTGGACCTTCTTGCTGAGGTGCTGGTAGATCTTGGTCAGCTGGTTGACCTGCAGGAGGTCCGTGTGGGCGGCGCCGCTGGCCACGCGCTCGCTCTCGGCCACGACGTCCTCGTCGTCGTCCACGTTGGTCGCCTGGGGCACCACCTTTCTGCCCAAGATCAGATGCCTACGGCGGAGAGGAGAAATCGCCCGTCAACGAGGTATTCGGCAGGCAATATCAATTCAATTCAGCCTGGAGAGAGAGATAGGCTTAACCAGCTAATAAAGGAAAACCCATAAGAAATTTGTATCAATATTTCCGGAGGTATTAGGTATAGAAACTAAACAGACTCACTCAATCAGTGATGGATCGAAAGTACGAGTGAGAGAGAGCCTTACTAAATCAGTGATGAATGGGAAAGAATGGCCAACATTTATCAATATTTTGCTAGGTGTAAATGACAAAAAAGCTTGATATACTAAATGAAACACGCGAGCAAAATGTTTTTAACCACTCAGTACAGCCTAGATTTGGAGTGGAAATGTTTTTCAATGTATACAAAAAATGCTCTCAGCACTATAATTTGTGGTTTATGACTTGATAAATGAATGCCCCACTGCACAAACCGACATCACTTCCATGTATTTCAGATTATCATTGATACTGGATGTATATCAAGCTGGGTCTGTGACTGAAGAACAGGGATTGGTCAGATCGTCCACTACACTGACACGTGTAGGCTTTATATTACTGGTGCTGTTAAAGGACCACTTCACCCATTTTCAACACATCTTCATATAATTGGTCCTCACTAATGCTCATTATAAAATGACACCATTTCTTTGTCTCAGTGGAGGGTTGTGGACAGTTCAGAAACCCGCCTACCACTGACATCATCGATGGGGAATCCAAGCTAATATAAACAGTAGGCTTTATATTCCTGGAAAGTTAGCATGCTGTAATGGACGCCATTGTTCTCGCGCTAATAAAAATCTAAATACAAAAATGTGATCTTGTTTGAAAAAGAAAACTGCCTAACGATGATGTCACTGGTAGGCGTTTTTTTGAAGTTTCCACAGCCCTCATATGAGACACAGACCGAGTAGAAAAAATTGGTACCATTTTATCAGGAGCTTTAGTGAGGACCAATTATATGAAGATAGTTTGAAAATGGGTGAAGTCGTCGTTTAATGTAAAGCCTTTATCTCAGCCAGGCCGGTAGGCGGAGAAGATGTTTTGGCCTAACTAGATATTCCGCCAATTGCAATTTATTCAAAACACACTTTTTTGCTGCTACTCCAACCGATTTGTTCCAAAAACTCACACCAATCAGTACATGTTATCTCATGTGTACCGACACATGTACTGTAGATTGTCTGGCAGACATTTGTAGTGGGTATTTACAGTAGAAGGGGCGGAGCGAACACGCAGATAGGAGCATGCAGGCACATCTGCTCAAAGAGAGATAAGGAGAGTCTAATTCTCACACTTTGAGATCCCTGTAGTAAACTAAACAGTCATGTGATAAATTATGTATCATTCAGAGTTTTCATATTCAAATCCAATTGGCTGTGATTGCCATTTCCCCCCCAGCCTTCCTCGCATTCCTTCCTGCACGGCTGCAACCCAACAACTTACACACGCTCAGGCTTAATTGCCAACCCAGTCTGGCGGAGATACACGCTACGAGGAGCGCCCTTTTCTAGATTATACTGCTGCATGGGAAAATTAAGATCTGCCATTTCTGGCACTATTTTAACCACTGTTCTAACCCATTCAATCCAGTAACGCATAATCTGTGTCATTTTAGATTTTTAGCTATAACCATTATTTTATACTTTGGCTATTCAAAAATAGGAGATCTACAAGCTCATAGCGCGACACTGAGTGCCGCGCTATGAGCTTGTAGATCTGCTATTTATTTATTTTTCGTGAAAATGTGTGCGAATCTTTGAATATACCTATTTTTTAAAGCCAACATTTGTAACTAAAATTTTTGCTTCTGGGAGTCTCTGGAACAAAATATTTTGAGATGGGGGTCGGCGGCCAACATTTTCATTTTGGGGTCCTTAACATGAAACGTTTGAGCACCACTGATATTCTAGCAACATAAGTTTCTTGTCAATTCTCCGTAACATACTCACTATGGGATATCACCGCCCCCTGGCGTTGATGCAGAGCTACATACCATAAACTCCCGGGCCATTCATTGGCTGAGAAGGGTATGTCACGTGTCCGGTAGACCGGAAGAGGTATAAAACCTCTCGCGTGACGTGGCTCACCCTCTTTCGCTTCTCTGCATGGCAGATGCAACAGCTCAAGACATACCTTAATAATAACAAACGTAACTTTGATCAGGACAGAAACCAGCTTTAGCCCACTCGGTGGTACTTGTACTAACCAACGGGTTTTCCTCCTATTAAAAAAAAAAAAGTTTTATTATTTCCGCTCCCGCGGCTATCTTCTCTTTCTTTCTTTTACTGCTAAAGCAAGTTTTCCTCCTTTGAGTTTTCCGCGCTCTTAGCCTTGCGGTTGAAAGCTAACAGGTTAGCTCGAGATGGAGGTTCCACGTCCCTGCGTATTGCTGCTCTGCCGCTTGATGATCGCCGGGGATGACCCTCGTGGTTTCTGCATCTCGTGCCTCGGTCTCTACGGGGCCGGGGCATTTCCAAGATGCACCGGGACGCTGCGAGGACTGCGCTGTTCTCCACGCTGCACCTCGATGGCCGCTTAGCCAGGGCAGCGACCTGGCTGCGGGAGGCAGCGACGTCTCGTCCCCGGTCGTCGCGGATCCAGCAACACGGCCCAGGGAACGTGGGTGGTGGGGCCCACCACGTGCGCTCACAGTCCACAATGGGCCCTCCGGCAGTCCCGGCTGCGAGCGGCGTTAGCCCCCGCTCGCAGCACCTCCAGGCTGCTACACAAGCCGTGCTACGCAGCACTGCAGCAGCCGCTAGCACCGTGTCTGGGAGAACCACCCAGGTGCAACTACCTAGCGGCACTTCCTCCCCCTCTTCCCAGCCGTCTACTCCGCTGCCACAGCAAGCGTACCGGGCCAGCGGTGCGTCGCCAGGAGACAACGAAGGGGCTACGGCGACGGCGGCATAGGCGAGGGGAGAACGAGGCAGAAGCTCGTGAGTGAGTTAGCTCAGACTAGCTACGTTAGCTGCTTCGCTAGGTTAACGTCGCCTTAGTCAGGCAGTGTTTTGTTGGCTTAACACCCATGCAACAGGTTATTAACAGCGTTGTCCTAGCCTAGCTTGCCTCGCTAGGATAACACCAGCTTGTTAGCCTTCTCACTCTGTGTATCGAGCAAACCTCGGGGGCTTCTGAAGACCTTACTCGATGGACAAGATGGACGGCCCCTCGACTGCCAGAAGGCCATGTTTAATGAAAACGAATGTGTGTTTAAAAGTACAATTTTTTTCTGCCAAAGAAATAAATGTGTTACATGTTACAAACGATCTCGTTCTTTCACGTGGCTTGAGTGCAGCGGAGCAGTGGAGTCCCCTACCGCGGGCTTCTCTGCTCCAATGCTCTCTGTATATAAGCCCATAATGTCTGTGATGCCCGAACTCCGGTATCCCAGACATTGATGGGCTAATATCTGTGCATGTAATGTAAATGTATCAACGTTCTCAATTACATAAGCCCACACTGTCTAGAACACCCGAGTCCCGGTGTTCTAGACATTGTTGGATAACATCTGAAAGAGCAGCGGGCTTCTCTGCTCCAATGCTCTCTGTGTATAAGTCCACAATGTCTGTGATGCCCGAACTCCGGTATCCCAGACATTGATGGGATGATATCCGTGCATGTAATGTATCAACGTTCTCAATTACATAAGCCCACACTGTCTACAACACCCGAGTTCCGATGTTCTAGACATTGTTGGATCATATGAAGGTAATATAAAAACCCACATCACCCCTGTCCGCCAGAGGGCGCAAATGCGCCAGTGGAATGGGGTCACGCCGGTTTTTGCCTTCCGTCCCACAGGAAGTGCTCACGCACCACTGTGAACCGGAAGTACTTCGGTCAGACATGACCCCTTGGCCGTACCGCCTCATGTTTTGCAGGCCACGTTCGCCTTTAACGAGCGACAAAGCATCCCCTACGGGGAGGAAGGTTTTGTCGCCTCACAGGCTTCCGTCCCACAGGAAGTGCCCACGCACCACTGTGAACCGGAAGTACTTCGGTCAGACATGACCCCTTGGCCGTACCGCCTCATGATTTGCAGGCCACGTTCGCCTTTAACGAGCGACAAAGCATCCCCTACGGGGAGGAAGGTTTTGTCGCCTCACAGCTTCCGTCCCACAGGAAGTGCCCACGCACCACTGTGAACCGGAAGTACTTCGGTCAGACATGACCCCTTGGCCGTACCGCCTCACGTTCGCCGCTGGAGGGCGACAAAGCACCTCCTAGGGAGGACGACTTTGTCGACAAGATGGCGGCGGCCAGAGTAAGTTAGGAAGAGAGTAATGACAGTAGCGTCGATCCCATTGTGAGAATGGAATGCGGAAGTGCTCTGTCTACGTCAATGAGATAGTTCCAATGTTGGAACTATAGCCCATAGAGGCCCGCTTTGCGGCGAGATCGAAGCGTGACGTTACTCTCTCTTCTACACTCTGGCGACGGCCAAGGTAGGATTAATCATTGATATATATATAGTTTTCACTGTATATATCTTTGGGCTTAATTCTGACGCCGGGGTTTTTCCCCGTGGCCAGCGTCGTGACTCCTCCGAGTCCTCCGTTGGCCCGAGGGTTAGCACCGCCGGCGGCAGTGGCAGCGTCACTGGTCCCCATGGCAACGGTCCCCATGGCGACGCTCCCACTCTCCGAGCGGCCGATGACGTCACCGTCCAAGCCACTCGCTCGGTGTGTGAAGCAATGGACGGTTTGCAAGCCGAATGCTTAGGTATTGCTCACAATACTAAAGGGTTTCAGGCTGCATTTCTCCACAAATCCCCCCGTGACAGAAAAAGTATTGTTTTCCCGTGCAAGGGGTCCAGCAGCCAATACTCTGAGGGAGGAAGTCTCCTTCCTCTTGAGCTTGGGCGCTATTAAAGAATTACTTCCGATACTTCTGTTTACTATCCCAGTACATCAGCGTTACACTGTGTGTGTACAGGGTTTTTCAGTACAGCAGTGACACACTGTGATTGTACTGATCAACTCCCCTGATCCGCAACAACACATTGTGGTTGTACTGGTGTGTTTTCCACGTGCTCTTATGCATATAATCTCCTATGTCGGACACGGTGTTGTTCCTCTCATGCAGAGGGTAAGGCAACCATGTCTCTGAGAGAGGGGGTTCACTCTCTCTCCATAGTGAGTATGTTACGAAGAATTTGTCAAGAAACGCGAGGTTACGTTGTAACCCCGGTTTCCTTAGAATTCAGAGTAACATAGTCAGAGAACTATCTATGAATCGGAACCAACTGGTTTTCTATTCGTAATATTTTCTGGTGGAAAAGAAGGGGGGGGGGATACGACCCATTCTGAATCTGAAGGGTCTCAATAAATACTTGGGTCAAAGAGCGGACCTCTGTCTCCGCCATTTTGGAGGGACAGATGCCCCCTTTGCCGTACCGCCTCACGGACTACAGGCCTCGTTCGCCACTAACGAGCGTCAAAGCACTCCCTAAGGGGAGGACGACTTTGTCGACGCTCCGTCCGGAGCCTTTGGGCTCAGACGAGAGGGCGACGGCCAAGGTAGGCTTGCTTCGGACGGCCCCGTTTGTCAGAGTGACAGCGCCGTTGGTTTCCATGGAAACAGACAGGCTGCGCTGGCGGACAAACCGGATGCTGACGTCAGGCAAGGTCCCCGTGACCGGTCACGTGACCCCGCCGGGTCCTAACGGACCGTTAGTACCTCTACTGCCTCGAGCGGTCACCTCAGGGTTAGCACCGCTGGCGGCAGTGGCAGCGTCGCTGGTCCCCATGGCAACGCACACAGGGTTAGCGCTGCTAGCACCAGTAGTAGCGTCTTTGGTCCCCATGGCAACGCACACACAAAAAAACGGTTCCCTTGGAAACGGATCTCAACGTTTCTTGGCCCATGGTGATTTAGCCTTGACTAGCTTGTTAGCTGCTAGGTTTGCAGAACCTCCAGTCAGGCTACTGTTGCTTCGATTGGCGGCTAACTGGCCTCACTAACAACCGCACATTGCAGTGTGGTTTTTTGGTGCAGCGCATAGCCAGCCCCGCTGAAGCAACACCACGGTGGCCACCTTCCACCGCTACCCTTCCACGGTCTCTAACGGCCCCGCATGTGCGGGTCCGCTGGATCACGTGGCGACATCACCGGTCCAGTTGGAAACGTGTGCGTTGTCCGCACTGGGTGACATCAGAGCCCCTCCTGACTCGCTTGCTGAGGCAGCTTGTTGGAGAGTTTGCAGTCCGGAACTGTTTTACTATCCCGGTACTTCAGTGGTACACTGTGTGTAGGGGTTTTTTCAGTACAGCAGTGACACACTGTGGTTGTACTGGTCAGCTCCCCTGACCAACAACAACACACTGTGGTTGTACTGGTGTATGACCCCCTCTGCGGACGGTGCGTTAAGGAGATGGGTGGACCAGCATTGTTTTCAATGCTTATTTCCACGTTCCTTTCTATCCACCACAGTCAGGAGGTGGCGCGGCACACAGACGTGGCCGTTTCCCCACTTGACGTCGAGGGGTTTTTCACCGTCACCGTCCGTCGAGCGTCTTGGTCCCGTCTCAGCAGGCCACCTTCATAGGGGGTCTCGCTGGGCTAGACCAGGCTCACGGCGCGTCTGTCCCGGGCGGGGTAGACAGCGTTTCGGCCTAGGGTCTTCTCGCGTGAGGCGACAAGTCACATACAGGCTATGCGTGCAGGCGACGGGTCTCATGACTTCGGCCTTACACCTGTTTCGTTTGGACAAGCCCCACGTGTGGCCTTTTTTCCCCGGAGGTGGATGTGGGCTCTTGGAGCCCCGTCCACCTGAGGTTGTCATGTCCTGATCGGAACCGACAACACCACGACCGTGTGCTATGCCAAAAAGCAGGGAGGCCTGGCCTCTCCAGTGTTGGACAGGCTAGCTGGCGATCTGACGCTGTGGTGCGACGCGCGCCTTACGTCAACCAGAGCCTCACAGGTACCGGGCCTCCTGAACAGTGGAGCGACTCTGTTGTCCAGGGGCGTTTTTTGGTACGCAGATTGGCCTCTCCTCCGGAGATGACAAGCCAGATCTGGGCCAGGTTGGCCGACTGAACTGCTTTATGCATTCCCGTCACGGGAGTTGGTCCTCTCAACTTGTCAGACTCCACGGACTGTCAGTGCCACTGGTGGCACTGGCGTGGGGCGCATGGAGGTTAGGAATAATCCTCTCCTCTACAACGAGCCCTGGGCCCTCCCCCCGATCAGAGATCTGCTACGGCAGGCAGGGGTCGGAATTTTCCACAAGCAACCTCAGGACCTAGACCGGTGGGCTTGGCCCGTGAGGGGGAGACCTTGACTTCTTATGGCCTGCCCCCTGAGGTGGTAGCTACCATCCAGGGGGCGAGGGCCCTTTCCACGGGGTCTGCGTACGACGACAGGTGGAACCTGTTCGTGTCATGGTGTCTGGGTCAGTCACCGCCGGTTGAGGCCTTCCGGGCCTCGGTACGCAGCATCCTCATGTTCTTGCAGGACAGATTGAACCAAGGTCTGGTTTTCTCGACGGTTAAGGTGTACCAGGCGGCCATTTCCGCTTGTCACGTGGGTTTCGATGACATGACGGTTGGCCGACATCCGCTGGTGCGTAGTTTTATGAACGGTGCCAGGCGGGCCAGGCCGGTCTCTAGGCCTCTGTTCCCGGCCTGGGACCTGGCGGTGGTGCTGGGGGCGCTTTGCCTCCCACCGTTCGAGCCTTTTCACTCTATGGATCTGGAGATCGTTAGTCTCGAAACGGTTCTTGTGGTTGTTTTCACTACAGCTACACGGGTCAGCGACATACATGCGCTCTCAGTAAGTTCGGAGTGCATGAGGTTCTTGGGAGGCGACAGCAGGGTTTGGTTAAGCCCAACATGGCGTTTGTTCCCAAGAACGGAATGGTGACCCAGACACCGGTTGAGCTGATAGTTTTTCATCCGCCTCCTTTCGCTTCGGCAGAGGATAGGCGGCGGCACTGTCTCTGCCCAGTGAGGGCGTTGAAGCTCTACTGCCAGAGGACGGCGGTCGGCCGGTCGTCGTCGCAACTTTTTGTCTCCTTCGGCCCAGATGGTCGGAGGAAGGCAGTGACTAAGGCGACGCTTTCTAGATGGAGTGTGGATGCCATTTAGGCTGGCCTACGTCAGTAGTGGCGCTCCAGTTCCAGAAGGACTGAAGGCTCACTCTACTAGAGGCGTGGCTACTTCCTGGGCCCTCTCCAGGGAAATGTCGGTCCAGGAGGTGTGCGCGGCCGCAAACTGGTCGTCTCCATCGACTTTTGCGGTTTTCTACAGCCTGGATGTGGCAGCGGCGTCAGTGGCGCACGCTGTACTGGGCATAGCGGCTGTCTCTAGTTAGGGTAGGGGAGGTTAGGCAGGTCTTTTGTGTAACCCGCCTTTGTTCCCTTCTCTACCTTCCTTCTCTTGAGTCCCCTCGGAACCACCGTTGGTAGGTTTCCAGGGGAGGAGGCCCTGTTTCCTTGTTTTCACTTATGGGTCAGACTTGTGTCTGTTCATTAGATGAATAGGCAGACTTGGTCTGTCAGGGTCCTTTTCTTTCAATTATATACCGCACCCCAGCCCGGAGGGCTGGGGCGCCCGTGAGGCCGAAGGTCACGTCCAGGGGGACGGGGCCTTATGGCTAGGGGGCGTGCGGACCTGAGATTCGGTATGGCTATAAGCCCAGGGGGGTTTATGCATCCCATAGTGAGTATGTTACGGAGAATTGACAAGAAACTCAGGGTTACGGATGTAACCCCGGTTTCTTTAGAATTCGGAGTAACATACTCACCTAACACCCCTGTTTGTGTGCATCTGCATGCAGGAAGCGTGTTAAAGAGGATGAGCCACGTCACGCGAGAGGTTTTATACCTCTTCCGGTCTACCGGACACGTGACATACCCTTCTCAGCCAATGAATGGCCCGGGAGTTTATGGTATGTAGCTCTGCATCAACGCCAGGGGGCGGTGATATCCCATAGTGAGTATGTTACTCCGAATTCTAAAGAAACCGGGGTTACATCCGTAACCCTGAGTTTTTCAGAAACCTGTTAGGATTTAGAAGACAGAAACGCGTTCCCGGATTGAATGGGTTAGCCCAATGTATAAACGTATTCCGACATTAAAGGGATAGTTCACCCAAATATTCATGAATACGGTATATGTTTCAGTTTTTGTCGCATTCCTAAGCCAATAATTTGATGACCAGCGGACCGGTAGACAGCGGTTCCGGTAGGAGACACAAAGGAGACTCTTTGTGTCTCCATGAATTCAAGTCTCCATGGGGTGACTAATCGATAGAAGAAAAGTCATTTTGGGGGTGAACTATCCCTTTAATAAAAATGGAATTGCACATAAATCATTCGCAAACTCATCGCTTGCTCATCGGGCCCCTCCTCTCTCACCTGACTGTGCGTATGAGGCCCTTGTTGATCAGCAGACGCAGGGCGAAGAACACCAGGCCCTGGATGAGGGAGGACAGGAACATCCACCCCAGGGTTTCGGTGGAGAAAGGGTCCCTGTAGGCGTCGATGCCGTAGCCGCTGAGGAGCTGCACCTCCATGTTGATCCTGGCCAGCTCCATCAGGCCGTTGCCGAAGCTGAACTGAGGGAAGATCAGGAAGGCGTTGCTCAGCGCCTCGAAGATCACTTTGATGGGCTGCGGGGGGGGGGGCACAAAACACAAGAGAAAAGAGAGTGAACAACAAGGAGGGAGAGCGGATGAGCGGGAATATATACAGTAGAACCAGTGGTGTATAGTAACATTACTCAAGTACTGTACTTAAGTAAATTTTTTAGGTACTTTTACTTTACTGGAGTATTTCCAATTGTCCATACTTTTACTTCTACTCCACTACATCTCAGAGGCAAATATTTTACTTTTACTGCACTACAATTATTTGAAAACTTTAGTTACTAGTTACTTAGTTTGTAGATATAAATTATTACATTTTAAAACTCACCTTAACCACTTTAGCCCTATTTTATACCTAGGCTATTTGAAAATAGCCGATCTACAAGCTCACAACGCGTCGCATCGCGACATTGACATTTTTGACATTGACATTTTTATTAATAAAACAAACAGCACTGTACTGTGTGTGTTAAATAGCTCTATAGTCTGATGCAAGCACACACACACACACACACACACACACACACACACACACACACACACACACACACACACACACACACACACACACACACACACACACACACACACACACACACACACACACACACACACACACACACACACACCAATCACTTAAACACTTTAACAAGCACACATAGAGTCAAGGGTGCCGCCGATGTAGTGACTATTCAATTGTCGGCCTATCCAATGGTTTGCCTATTAATCTGTGTAAATGTACAGTAGAGTGTCCACGCCGCTGACCTCATTGTGGAAGGAGAGTTGACCCATGAAGTAGACGATGGAGGTCGTCATGATGGTGTTGACGCTGATGAACAGGTTGATGCACACGTACGTGATGAAGGCCATCTCTGCGTCCTTGAAGACGCCAGACAGCAGGTACATCCAAGGGAAGGTGGAAAACCTGAGGACACAGAACGATGACGAAGATTTTTTAAAATCATACATACTTATAATAGTCAGATCCGTGGTTGTTACATTTACTCAAGTACTGTACCTAAAGTACAATATTGAGGTACTTTTACTTTACTGGAGTATTTCCAATTGTCCATTCTTTTACTTCTACTCCATTACATCCCAGAGGCAAATATTGTACTTTTATTACGTTATAAAACATACATTAACCAACTTTAGCCCTATTTTATATTTATTTGAAAATAGCAGATCTACAAGCTCACAATGTGCCGTATCGCGACGCGCTGTGAGCTTGTAGATCTGATATTTTCAAACATTTCAGTACTTTTACTTTTGGTACTTTAAGTACATTTTGATACCAACACTTTTGTACTTTTACTCAAGTAAATTTAGAATTCCGGACTTTTACTTGTAACAGAGTACTTCTAAATTGCAGCATCGATACTTTTACTTCAGTAAAACATTTGAGTACTTTTTCCAACACTGATGATTAGCATGCTATCATATCTTATCACACACCCAAGCCATTTATTTGCCCTGCTGGGTGAGTGGGTGACAAAGGAGGGTCTTATCAGCCTTATAGGGCTGATACGGCAGCTGACCAATAAGTGCCGCGGCATGCCGAACTTTCACCGTTGAGCGACACACGGCCACACATTGCCAAAGTACAAAAAGAAAGAAGAAAGTAATCGTGTTGTTTAAAAATCGTCAAGCTTTGTGATCGTGGCAGGGTTGGCTTTCAGAAAACCCAAACATCCACAAAGACCGCTTTCTTTTCAGAGTTTATTTTTCTGCGGATGAAAGCAGATAAAGAGACTTTATGCAGCATCCTCTCCATCAATGCCTCTTCTTGCAAAAGAATGACTTGCCCTTGCTGTCTTTAACCCTTTAAGACCGGGGAAGAATCTGTGTCATTTTTTAGATTTCTTTGGCTATTAAAAAAATTGCAGATATACAAGCTCGTAGCGCGGCACTGCTATTTTCGAAAAATCGTGAAAATGTGTGCAAATCTTTGAATATATATTTTTTTAAGTGAACATTTTTAACTCTGTTACAACTTCTGGGGACCCTGGAACAACATATTTTGAGATGGGGGTCCACGGCCAAATGCATATCATTTATGAGAACCACTGATATTATAGCAACATACGTTGTTTTTCAAAAAACTGTTTAGAAGACATTTGTAGAATCCCCCAGAAGCAAAGATTTGAGTTACAAATGTTCGCTTTAAAAATATATATATTCAAAGATTTGCACACATTTTCACGATTTTCCCAAAAATAGCAGATCTACAAGCTTGTAGATCTGCTATTTTTGAATGGCCCAAAGAAATCAAAAAAATGACAGATGCGTTCCCGGTTTGAATGCGTTAACGGGCTAAATGGAGAAGTGAGGAGCATGATGAAAGCAGACACCAGAGAACATTTGAAAAGGGAACAGAGGAAGAGCAAAGAAAACCTCAGCTCACGAGGAGGGTAAACATTCAAAAACAGCACCAAAAGGAGAGGAAGATGAATTACTTCTCCCTTTCTATTCCCTGGTGTGGCAGGCAGTACATCCTCCCCTGTTTTCTCTCTTTCTCTATTTTCTCCCAAATAATTTGCTTGTTCATTTGATTGGGGTGAGCGGGTCAGCTGGAACCAAGAGAACGGAAAGGAAGACAGAGAGAGGATGAGAGAGAGAGAGAGAGAAAGAGAAAAGGAGAGCAAGAGAGAGAGGAAGGAAATCAGTGGTGAGATACAGCCAGAAAGAGGAGAGCCAAATGCACGCACGCACGCGCACACACACACACGCGCACACACACACACACACACACGCACCCACCCACCCACCCACACACACACACACACACCCCCACACACACACCGACCAGTGGTGTAAAGTAAAGTACATTTACTCAAGTTTACTATACTTAAGTTAAATAATGTTTAGGTATTTTTACTTTACTGGAGTATTTTCAATTGTCTATACTTTTACTTCTACTCCACTACATCTTTTACTACAATTATTTGAAAACTTTACTTACAAGTTACTTTGCAGCTATATATTATTACATTATAAAACATACATTAACCAGTTTAGCCCTATTTTATACCTAGGCTATTTGAAAATAGCCGATCTACAAGCTCAAAACGCGACGCGTTGTGAGCTTGTAGATCTGCTATTTGTAAACATTTTAGTACTTTTACTTTTGGTACTTTAAGTACATTTTGATACCAATACTTACCAATACCAATACCAGTACTTTTACTGAAGTACATTTTGAATTCCAGACTTTTGCTCGTGACAGAGCACTTCTACATTGCAGTATTGATACTTTTACTTAAGTAAAGCATTTGAGTACTTTTTCCACCACACACACACACACACACACACACACACACACACACACACACACACACACACACACACACACACACACACACACACACACACACACACACACACACACACACACACACACACACACACACACACACAGAGAGAGATAGAAGCAGATAAAGATGGAGAGTCACCCTGCAGTGCCTTTAATAAAAAAAAAGAACAGAGGCTGTGTGTGTGCCAGGCCATGACGGGGAACAGAAGCCCGAGAGCTGTGGACCAGACCCAGGTGGGTGCGCGGGCGGGCAGACGATGCGCTGTGACTGGGCCTGGGCCGTGATTATTCATTGCCTGAGAAGGAGACATCTGTCTGATAAATGAGAGGCAGAGTGCTGAGCTGGCCTTTCCTCTATATCTGGGGGTTGTTGGGATGGGGGGGGGGGGGCACATGCGACGACACAGCAGACTGGAAGCCTAAACTAACCCCCCCTAACACAACTCAAATGCCTTTTCCAGTGATCCACATTGGTGGCTAGTAGCATGGCTTTTCTTTGTTTTGGAATTCAGCTTTAGGGCACTGGAATTTCATATTCGTATTTAAAGGGATAGTTCACCCCCAAAATGACATTTCTTTTATCGATTAGCCACCCCATGGAGACTTGAATTCATGGATTTTTTTTTGTTTTTGTCGCATTCCTAAGCCAATCATTTGATGACCGGCAGCGGTTCCGGTAGGAGACACAAAGAGTCTCCTTTGTATCTCCTACCGGAACCGCTGCCTACCGGTCCGCTGGTCATCACATTAGAACATTATTGTCTTAGGAATGTGACAAAAACAAAAAAATGTCAATGAATTCAAGTCTCCATGGGATGACTAATCGATAGGAAAAAAAAGCCATTTGGGGGGTGAACTATCCCTTTAAATATAAAGCATGCAGTAAAATCATCAGTGTTAAAGCTTTTTTTTAATTTTTATGTATATCTTTTTTGGGGGTTTTCTGCCTTTATTTGATAGTATACAGTAGACTGACATAATGAGGCGAGAGAGAGGTCGTCGGGACTGGGATTCGAACCCGCGACACGCTGTCAGGCTGCATTAGCAGCCCAGGTGCCCGGACCGCTACGCCAGTCAACCGGGCCAAAGCTTTCATTTTCAACTGCAACTAATTGCATTCCAAACACTGACCCGAAAAGCACCAGGAGCAAAGTGACGGCGCCCAGGTTGTGCCTCTCCGTGAACGCCGGAACCTGGAAGATGGCGACCACGGCCACAGTCAGTGCCACGGGGATCATGTAGAGGACCTGAGGATGGGGAGGAGGAGAGAGAGAGAGGGTGCGTTAGAGAATAAAATGAGGGAATGGTGTGAGTGAGGGACTCGGGAGCGAGAGGGAAGAGTGGTGATGTAATGTCATGGTTTAACCCTTTATGTCCGGGAACGCATGCTGTGTCATTTTACGATTTCTTTGGTTATTCAAAAAATAGAAGTAGTATACAAGCTCATGCCAGTGTGATGAAGCCGCGCACTTCTTCTTTAATTAAGCCTAATTTATAATCCTTTGAATGGCGGTGTTGCTCGCCGAAGAGAACAGATTTTCAAGCTAACAGCGTGCAGTGATGCGTGCGTTATATCTGAGCTTGTAGATCTGCTATTAATCTTTTCGTGAAAATTCGAGCAAATCTTTGAATATATATAGTTGTTGTCTTTTTTAAATATTTTTTTACTTTTTTTAGCGAACATTTTAACTCAAATCTTTGCTTCTGGGGATTCTACAATCCTAACATTTTTTTTTTTGAAAAACGTATATTGCTATAATATCAGTGGTTCTCAAACTTCTCAAACTTCAGGACCACCCAAAATGATATGTATTTGTCCATGGACCCCCGTCTCAAAATATTTTGTTCCAGGGACCCCCACCAGAAGCAAAGATTGCTTTTAGCTGTTTTTTTTGGCTGATTTTTAAGTCTCTGTGTTGTTACCCATGTCCTCACTGTATTGCCTATTTTAATGTTGTTTTATGCTTTTGCTTTTCTTTTTTTGCTTTATTGTTAAATTGGTTGTAACTGTAATTGTATTCTTGCTCTGTAAAGCACTTTGAGCTGCATTTCATGTCATGAAAGGTGCTATACAAATAAAGTTTATTATTATTATTATTAAGTAAAACATTGATATGATATATTCAAAGATTTGCAAACATTTTCACGATTAAAAAATCAATAGCAGATCTACAAGCTCATAGCTGTGCTTGATATCTGCTATTTTTTTAATAGCCAAATACATCTTTAAAATGACACAGATGTGTTCCCGGTCTTAATGGATCTAAGCCAGCCTTACTCACGATTTGCCATGAAATTACAATATCTTTTCTCCTGTTCACACCAACTTTTTTATGCTAAAAGTGTCATAATGTAATACAGTAGGTCGGCCCTGAAAGCAGCCTGGAACACGTTACCATGTCGTAGAAGAAGTTGACGGCCCAGTAGAGGGGCTCGCTGACGCCGGAGATGTGCTGGAGCCTCTTGGAGCCGCTGTGGTGCTCCTGGACCTCGTAGATGGCGAAGCTGGCCGTCATGATGGAGTAGCCGGTCAGCACACACAGGGCCACCAGGATCTGAATCATCCCCTGAACCCTGGAGGGGGGGGGGGGGGGGAAGAGGAGCAAACGTCACTTAACGTGTTATCAACGCGAGGCCGTACCATTTGCACCCACAGTGGTGGAAAAAGTATTTGAGTAAAAATATCTATAGACCATATTCACACGGCGGCCATGTTGGCATTTTGCATTGAAAAAACGGGGCGGCAACGGGGGTGGCATTTCATTAACTTAATAGCAAAATGGCCGCCGTGTGAATATGGTCTATACTGCAATGTAGAAATACTCTGTTGCAAGTAAAAGTCCGGAATTCAAAATTTACTTGAGTAAAAGTACTAAAGTATTGGTATCAAAATGTACGTAAAGTACCAAAAGTAAAAGTACTAAAATGTTTGAAAATAGCAGATCTACTAGCTCACAACGTGTCGCGATGCGACGCGTTGTGAGCTTGTAGATCGGCTATTTTCAAATAGCCTAGGTATAACATAGGGCAGAAGTGGTTAATGTATGTTTTATAATGTCATAATCATTGAACTGAACCCTGGGGTGGGGGGGGGAGAGGAGCAAACGTCACTCAATGTGTTATCAACGTGAGGCCACCATTTGAACCCACAAATCCACCGGTCATCAAAGGCTCAGCGGTTATCGTTATTCAGCCATTGGTTACTATTAGGAGTGTCCGATATTATCTGCCTTATTTTTTAAAGAAGTTACAGGAGTACTAATGTCAATTAGTTGACATTTGGTGAAAAAGCCAGCATATATCGGTATCGGTTGATATCGGTATCGGCAATTAGGAGTTGGACAATATCGGTATATGGGATATCGGTAAAAAAAGTCAAAATCGAACATCCTTAGTTATTATCATTCAATGGTCGTCATATTGGTCACCAAGTTATTAACGCCAACTCCACTTTGCCAGTAGTATTCACATAGTACAGTTAAGTCCTCCATCATTATTATCATCCTCGCCGTCAGCAACTTTTCTTTTTCCTCCACTTAGTTAAGAACTGATCTTTTACTTTGAAATGCTGCAGCGCCCACCCACCAAGAGTACTAGGAACCAGGCTATAATCCAATCAATATGCTCTTATGGGTGCCTACTGCCGAGTCACCTGGACCGAAGCCATTTATTTTCTCATCTTCACAAAGAACCTGCGTTTCATAGTCTGCCGAGGAACTGACTCATGTCTGCTGAGGCTTCATTCAATTGAACCATTCAGCGGGCGTACAATAAATAGAATCCCATTAATAATAAATAGTCTAGTAAAGACAGATGTGTGTGCCTGGCCTGTGACAAGATAATGGACACAAAAGAAGCCCCACGTGTCTCTGCCGCTTCTTTGTCTATGAGCTGCAGTAGCTGGCTAAAAAAAAGAATGAAGGCCCAATCAGAAGCAGTGAAGAGGAGCTCAGAGTCTCCGGTCCAGACCTGATTCAATACTACCCCGTTGAGACTTTGATCCCTGGGTTATATCAGGGATACCCCACAGAGAAGATTACGTCATTACAAAGCCACGCCAGAGGTATGAAATGGTATATACACTTCCGGTCTCCGGAGTGGGCGCGGTCACCCCATGTGAACATCGTTTGTCGTCAGATCTTGCACACATCCTGTGTATCTGTATTGCTCATAGCTCATAGCACGGCGTGCCACGCTACGAGCTTGTAGATCTGCTCTCTCCCTGCCCTCTAAACTTCCTTTGCCCCCAAAGCCTCCCTGCTGGCTCACTTAAAAGAGAGAGTAGGCATCATTTCTTTCCCGAGATGCCCAGCCTTGTGCCTTGACTGGTTTGCCCTCTTTACTTTGGCCATGACACTACACAAGCCAACTAAACAGGATGAGCTGAGCAAGGGGATCAGGCATGAAAGGGAAAAAGGCAAGAGCGAACGAGAGAAAGACAGAGTTGGAGACAGTGGGGAGAGAGAGTGAGCAAGACACAGAGCAAGAGAGTGAGTGAGAGAGGAGTGGGAGGGAGAGAGAGAGAGAGAGAGAAAGTGAGATTGAGATTGTGTGCAAGAGACAGAGAAGGAGGGGGTGAGAGCGAGGTAAAGAGAGAATGGAGATTTATTCTTAGGCCTTTCACGGAAATCGGACAAGGCAATAATTTTTTGAGCAATTTTGTTTCAAAAATGTGTTTTCGCTAAATTAGACCTGCTGGTGGCGCCAATGTGAAAAGGGTGGCATTTTTTCCTCTGCCTAGTGGGAATGTGAGTGCCAAATCTTCACGGAAATTGCACGCTTCGTTCATGATTTGAGGCATTATGTTCAAAAGGGACCAATCCTGCAAACTTTGGAAGCCAATCTTAGCCAATCAGGATGGAATATGGGAAACCGGACAGATCCGTGTTGATCACATGACTATAGAGATACTGTGTACCGATTTGCGTGATGTTTGGACAAAATCTGTAGGAGTAATATCCAAAAATATGTTTTGCACAAATCGGCCTCCTGGTGGCGCTATAACAGGCCAATCTGAAACATTCGGGGCAGAGGTTCTGAATTGGCATCCAGGGAGTGTGTGTGCACAGTTTCGCAGTGACCGTGTCAGAGATTAGCTGCTCACAGACAGACGGACGGACACACACACAGACACACACACACACGGACACACGGACGGACGGACAGGGTGCAAAACATAGCCTCCGCCAGGCCAAAAGAGACAATGAATGAATGAATGAAAAGAGAGGGATATGGATACAGATAATGGAGATGGAGTTAATGAAAGGGGGGGGGGGGCTGTAAGGCTGTAAAGGAGTACCTTTCCAGGTTAGGCAGGTGAACACAGAGAAAAAAAGCTCTCTGAATGATTTATTTGATTTCATCTATAAACCTCCCATGCAATTTCACATGCAGAGCACCCCCCACCTCCCCACCCCCCAACCCCCAGCAATACGATAAAATCCGGAGTGGTGATTTACCTCTGAGTGTAAAAAAAAAGGACCCCCAACGCTCTGTATTTTTCGGCGTGGGGTCTATAAAGCGGTACTGTGGAGTGTTTTAACCCTTTTAGACCGGGAACGCATCTGTGTGTCGATCTGCTATTTTTGAAAAATCTTGAAAATTTGCGCAAATCTTTGAATATATGTATTTTTAAAGCGAACATTTGTAACTCAAATCTTTGCTTCTGGGGGTCCCTGGAACAAAACATTTTGCGATGGGGGTCCGCGCCTCTGCGGCCAAATACGTATCTAAAAATGTTTTCTAAATCCTAACAGTATGTTGCTATATCAGTGGTGCTCCAACTTTTCCATGTCAAGGACCCCCAAAAGGACCCTCATCTCAAAATATGTTGTTCCAGGGACCCCCAGAAGCACAGATCGGACTTAAAAATGTTCGGTTTAAAACAAAACAAATCACGATTTTCCCCCAAAAATAGCAAATCTACAAGCTCATAGCGTGGCACTCGGGCAATTTTTTTAACAGCCCGAAGAAATCTAAACATGACACAAGATGCGTTCCCGGTCTTATTGGGTTAAACAGGCCCCATTTGGGGAAGTGGAATCAATCCACCTCTGAGCCACCTTCAAGGTAAACACCCGTTATATTGGGGCCGCTTGATCAATAATGCAAGCTCAGGAAAGTCCATTTAGAAAATCAAATATGGGTAAATACAGCCATCAGATAGCCGGCCCCAGCCAGCCTCCGTTGAACTTGTGATGGCTTGAATTAGAATTTAAGAGGAGCAGAGAGCTCTAACATTGTACCCCGAGAGCAGCCAAACAACTGCCAATAAAACCCCCATCACCAACTTTGATAACTTTGGTCGTATTTGCACTGATTAGGATGCAAATGAGAGTCGTTTTCCAGCCCGGCTGGTGCAGCCCGCTTATCCAGTTAGGTGTCAACAATCAATTTAACAGTGGAAATGGAAGAAGAGTAGAGTACTTACACTGCATCTTCATCGTCTTGCCGTCCGTAGTAGGGGTGGCTGGACACAGAGATGGCTGTAGGAGAGGGACAAAAAACAACAATGTCTGGTTAGCCATAGAAAACAACTGCAGGGTGGCTGTTTTTTGTCATTTTTTTAACCAGGCAAAAATCCCATTGAGATTGTAATCTCTTTCACAAGGGAGCCCTGGGCAAGAAATAAAACAAGCCGGGATTACAACATAAATCAAAAAAATAAATAAAAACACAAGGCAAAACCCCCCAAAAATACATGAATACAAAGTCAAGCTCCAGTTTAATGCCTGTCTGGAGGTTATTCCAGGACAAGAGAGGTTTTCAAGCTAGGTTAAGATCTACTGAAATGTATACGATACAATACGATTGCTTTTAATTTTATTACCATATAACGCAATGTACTGCAACTATAGTTTGTTTATATTATTATTATATATATTCCCTAAACATTCTTTTTGGGGGGGTCTAATGTAATGCCATTTCTCAATTTGGCACTGTGCCAGCCATTCTGCACTAGCCCTGTAGAATGTAAACTATGTGCTGCTGACCAGCAGTGGTGTAAAGTAACTAAGTACATTTACTCAAGTACTGTACTTAAGTACAATGTTGAGGTACTTTTACTTTACTGGAGTATTTCCAATTGACTATACTTTTACTTTTACTCCACTACATCTCAGAGGCAAATATTGTAACTTTTACTCCACTGCAATTACTTGAAAACTTTAGTTACTAGTTACTTTGCAGATATAAATGATTACATTATAAAACATACATTAACCACTTTAGCCCTATTTTATACCTAAGCTATTTGAAAATAGCCGATCTACAAGCTCACAACGCGTCGCGATGCGACGCGTTGTGAGCTGCTATGTGATCTGCTATTTTCAAACATTGCAGTATTGATACTTTTACTGAAGTAAAACATTTGAGTACTTTTTCCACCACTGCTGAACAGGTAGCTCAGCCTTTGGGCCACAAGGCTCTGGGTTCCATCCAACTCAACCTATGGGTAGCACGGCAGCACCGCAGCAATCGGCACCGCTTAACGTTTGTGAGAATTTAGGGAGCACACACACAGGGCTCATGGCACACTTAGATTGCCCCAAGGCATGATGGGGGTATACAGGAAACAGCCTTCTGAACCACCCGAGGGACTCCCGTGTTAGATAGATAGACCCCCCCGCTGTGAAAAGCAATCTCCCCCAGATCCTCTCCCTCTTCCTCCCATGTGTTTCCTCTGTGAGTCTACAGGTCACATTTGAATGATTGCACTCCGCACCACCCAGCTCTCTTTATTGACTGTGGGGGGATGTTAAGGTGGAAGAGAAGTTAAGTGTGCGTGTGTGTGTGTGTGTGTGTTGTGTGTGTGTGTGCATGTGTGCATGTGTGCGTGTGTGTGTGTTTGTGTGTACACACATGCGCTTATCTTCATCTGTGTGCATTTGTGTGTCGCTCAATCTCCTACAGTCAGTGGTGTAAAGTAACTAATTACATTTACTCAAGTGCTGTGCATAAGTAAAATTTTGAGGCATTTTTACGTTACTTGAGTATTTCCATTTTCCAATACTTTTACTTCTACTACATCTCAGAGGCAAATATTGTACTTTTACTCCACTACAATTATTTGAAAATAACTAGTTAGTTTTCAGATATAAATTATTACATTATAAAACATACATTAACCACTTTAGCCCTATTTTATACGTAGGCTTTGAAAATAGCAGATCTACAAGCTCATAACGCGTCGCATCGTGGCGCGTTGTGAGCTTGTAGATCTGCTATTTTCAAACATTTTAGTACTTTTACTTTTGGTACCTTAAGTTCATTTTGAAGCCAATACTTTTGTACTTTTAATCAAGCAAATTTAGAATTCCGGACTTTTACTTGTAACAGAGTATTTCTATATTGCAGTATTGATACTTTTACTTAAGTAAAGAATTTGAGTACTTCTTCCACCACTGGTGCACACGTGCGCGTGTGTTGGTGCCCGTGGGTACGGCACGTGCGCTTATCTTCATCTGTGTGCATTTGTGTGTGCCAGACTGTCTGTGCATGCACGACCGTCCATATAATATATGGATGGAATACATATATTTTATATTACACAGCGTGCGTGAGTACGTGTGTACGTGCGTGCGTGCATGCATGTGCGTGCGTGTGTGTGTGGGCAGGTGGGTGGGTGTGTGTGTGTGCACGGAGGCAGACGGTCAGGGCTGATTCTGAGTGCTGAAAACTGTAGTGAGAACGCGAGGCTGCCTCGTTCCCTCAGCATGCCTACAGTATATGCAGCCAGCCAGGGCTTCATCTGTATGCACGTCGCATGCAGATCATGGGAGTCTAAAGGGCTCACAGCGCCCCCAGCCTGCGAGCATGGGAAATGGACGGTGGTTTGCACTACATTCGCTGTTGAGAGAGCTTTTCTTTTGTTTGTTTTTTTGTTAAAGCTCTGTATTCATTGCGGGAGAGTACCAGTGTACCAATGTTCTCTCAGCCCCTAACCCCTAACCCCTAAAATAGGGATGAGGGAATATAGGGATGAGGGAGCATCAGATCTACAAGCTCATAGCGCGGCACCGAGTGCCGCGCTATGAGCTTGTAGATCTGCTATTTTGGGGGGAAATCGTGGAAATGTTGTGCAAATCTTTGAATATATATATATATTTTTTTTTTAAGCGAATATTTGTAACTCAAATCTTTGCTTCTGGGGATTCTACAAATGTCTTCTAAATCCTTTTTTTTTTAAACTTGTGTTGCTATATCAGTGGTTCTCAAAGTGGAACTTTTTCATGTAAGGATCCCCGAAATAATATGTATTTGGCCGCGGACCCCCATCTCAAAATGTTGTTCCAGGGACCCCCAGAAGCAAAGATTTGAGTTACGTATAAATGTTCGCTTAAAAAATATTTTTTTCAAAAATATTTTCTTTTCAAAAAAATATTTTTCAAAAATAGCAGATCTACAAGCTCATAGCGCGGCACTGGGTGCCGCGCTATGAGCTTGTAGATCTGCTATTTTTTAATAGCCAAAGTGTAAAATAATGATTAAAGCGGTTAAAATGTAAAATGACACAGATTCTTTCCCAGTCTAAATGGGTTAATAAACAAAAAACATCATTTTCAGGTGGGTCATCAAGATTCAGGAGAGAACCCCACAGACCATGAGCTTGTTGATACAGTTCCAATTGTGTCTGCTCATTTATTTGTTTCATCACTTCCAATTTCACTTGTTTATCTTGTGTCCTGCATGAGTTCTCTCTCCTGAACTGTTTTTACTAAAGAGCTGGAGAGATGGGGAGACCCCTGTTTATTGAACAAACACAGAGTCTATATCTATGATTACTATCAGAATATAGTGCTATTTGTACTTTCTCTAACAGGAAGTGTTAGAGAAAGTATATTCTTAATCACATTAACCGTGGCATCCCTACATTTTCAATTTCTTTCAAATGTGTCATTTTTCTTTTTCCAAAATAGTGGAAATAGATCTATGAGCTCACAATGAGCTTATCGGGTATTTTTGTTTATCAATACTGCAAGATAGAAATACTCTGTTAGAAGTAAAAGTCCGGAATAAAAAATTGACTTGAGTGAAAGTACAGAAGTATCAAAATGTATACAAATCTTTTGAAAATAGCAGATCTACAAGCTCACAATGCGTCGCATCGTGATGCATTGTGAACTCGTAGATCGGCTATTTTCAAATGGCCGAAATATATATAGGGCTAAGTGGTTAGTGTATGTTTTGTGATAATCTAAATCTGCAAAGTAACTAGTAACTTAAAGATGGGGTGCCATGATATTTTTCAACCCTAAAACCTGATCATAAGGTATTATTATTATGTAAGGATTTTTTTCAACAAAAAAAAAGTGTACAGAAATGGTTAAAATTATGTTTTTATGTGGACACGCCTCCAGTTCATTAAGTATACTTGGTTCTCACCTTAGCACCTCCTCCACCACCTTAGCACCACCCACCTGTCCTAGTCCCTCCTCCTCCTCATGCCCACACCTGTTGTGTTATGATAATGAGGGGGAGGGTATGGCTTTGTGATGTCACTAAAGCGCTGTTTCTCTATTGGCACGTTTGACCCTCAAGGTTTCAGCCTCCAGGAAGAAACTCCAAATAGTCAGAGAAGACATAAAACACCATAAAAACACCACCGGGGGGCTTTATGAAGTTTTATCAACCTCATAGACACATGAAAAACAGAAAAAGTGCAAAACCATGGCACCACCTCTTTAAGTTTTCAAATAATTGTAGTGGAGTAAAAGTACAATAATTGCCCCTAAAAGTACTGAAAATCGGAAATACTCCAGTAAAGTAAAAAATACCTCAAAATTGTACTTAAGTACAGTACTTGAGTAAATGTACTTAGTTACTTTACACCACTGACCTCCTGGAAGATAACAGCAAAAGCGCACATTGCTCGTATGCATTCTATGTCTGTTATTCATCCAGTGTTGATACATAAAAGGGCCACAGCAAGGAAAAGAGGCTCGCTCCTACCATATTTCCGTGGGTCTTTGTCTGCAGGAATGTTGGAGCGCAGGATGAAGTTGTTCAGGCTGTTTAGGTATGCTGGCATCGTGTGGTGACCTTCAGGGTTATACCAGACCTTCACAAGACACACACGCACACGCACACACAAACACACACACAACAGTGTTATTTGTCGAGATCATACACATCGAAGTCGACCACTTACAGTTCTCTATCATAAAAGCATGTTTGTGCCAAGGATTCAAAGACATCGTAAACACTGACGATATTATCATCCGCGGACCGTTTCAGATAGAGGAAAAAAACACTGGCACGAGTGAGGCCATTAAACGGAATAACGATGCCACTGATGATTGTATTAACACAGCCCCCATCTGCATATGAGCATCTGTAGGCGGCAATTGTAACCATAACGACTTTGGTTAGGGGTGTCGTGCTTAAACTTTCATCTCACAATTAACCCATTAAGACCGGGAATCCATCTGTGTAATTTTTTTGATTTCTTTGGCAAAAAATAGCAGATCTACAAGCAGATCTGCTATTTATTTTCAAAATCATAAACATTTGTGCAAATCTTATTAAGATTTAAGATGAGATATATTGAATATATTTAAAAAAAGATCTGCTATTTTTTGAAAAAGCGTGAAAATGTGTGCAAATCTTTGAATATATATATATTTTTTAAAGTGAACATTTGTAACTCAAATCTTTGCTTCTGGGGGTGGGGGGTCCCTGGAACAACATCTTTTGAGATGGGGGTCCGCATCTGCATCGCAAGGCCCCCCAAAATTAGATGTTTTTGGCCGCCGACCCCCATCAAAATATGTTTTGAAGCAAAGACTTGAGTTAAGAGGCAAAGACCAGAAGCAAAGACTTCAGTTAAAAATGTTGCTTCCAAAAATATATATATTCAAAGATTTGCACAAACGTTCAAGATTAAAAAAAAAAAAAATAGCAGATCTACAAGCTCTTAGCGCGGCACTGGGTGCCGCGCTATGAACTTGTAGATCTGCTATTTTTGAATAGCCAAAGAATAAGATAATGGTTAAAGTGGTTCAAATCTAAAATCTTAATGGGTTAAGATGGCATAATGGCACAGCAGGCACTCTGGAGGGGGGGAAGCGGAGAGAAAGTTACCTTAGAAACGGTGCGGTTTTTGGGCACATCCATTAAGTCCATTTGTAAGCCGGGAGGGAGAGGCTTGCCAAAGATGAATCCGCCGTACCTGAGGAAAAGAAAAGGTCAAAGGGAGATCGATACGGACCTAAGGAGGACATGGTTCTCCTTTTAAAATCCTAAATAAATAATGTCTAACCAAAAGCAAATCTTCCATTCCACTACGTCTAAGAACCATTAGAGTATTTTTGTTTTTCCGTTTCATTGACAAAGCTGTTTAATTTCAACTCGACATTATAGAAATATCACAGACACTGCCCGTCTCCACTTATGGAATATTACTAAACTCCAGCCTTTTGTTTCCCAACAATTATGAAAGATAATACGTTATTATCTAGCATTTCCATTACAATGGTCCATTACATCTTTCTTTCTAACTTTTTCCTGGTTCAACTTACAGCAATGACCAACCAATACTTGTTTAGCATGTGTTCCATGGCCCTGATAAGCACCTTTGTAAAAAGCTACGTCTAGTGGTGTCTCCAAAATCTTATCATAACTCATAGGGCATAAAAATAAAACACAACCTGTACAAAATCGAAATGTATTTTAATCCCTACTCTATCCGTGTGTTGATTCTTAAGTGACTCCATGTAAATGTAAGATTGTTAAAACAATATTTAGAAAATGTGGTTTTATATCACAGACTTCTAAAAGCTTCTACACAGGGATTCAAGCAAAAAAATAAACTCACAACTGAAAAGTAGTTTTGGCCCAATCAGCGATTTGTGAAACGGTGTAAAAGGAGAGCCCCCCCCCCACCCCACACACACACTAAACCAATGTTCCTGCTGTCATCCAGTTGAAGAAATCACATATTGAGGCTAGAGCCATTGCTTTCAAGAAACAGCCGAGACCATTATGGTTTAGTGTGACCAATTAAAATACTGTTTAATTAATTATTAAATAACTTTAATATCTGTTGTTACCGTAGGGCTTGAATTTACCAGCCACACACATAGGGTTATACCTGATTTATACTTGGTTGTGCACAGTGTCGCGCACCGGAAATAGCAGATCTACAAGCTCATAGAGTGAGCTTGTAGATCTGCTATTTCGATGCACGACACCAGCGTGCAACCAAGTATATATCATCCTTTAGCCGAAGCCAAGAGTTAGCCGAGAGAAAGATAACTATGCTAGCCTCTATGGAATCCAAATGAACTCTCAGCTAATCCAATAAAACCAGGAAAGCATCTGTGCCATTTTAGATGTTAGCTAAAAATGCATAATTTTATACTTTGGCTAATCAAAAATAGCAGATCTACAAGCTCATAGCGCGTCACTTTGTGCCACACTATGAGCTTGTAGATCTGCTATTTTTTGGGAATCTTTGAATATATATATTTTTCTGAAGCGAACATTTTTAACTCAAATCTTTGCTTCTGGGGGTCCTTGGAACAAAATATTTCGGGATGGGGGTCTGGGGCCAAATACATGTAATTCTGGGGGTTCTTGACATGAAAAGGTTTGAGCACCACTGATATATAGCAACATGCTTTTTTCAGGGGAAAAAAGAGTCAGAATCAGCCTCA
>NC_137618.1:41490972-41510972 GCF_963280865.1 Gymnoscopelus braueri
GTGTGTGTGTGTGTGTGTGTGTGTGTGTGTGTGTGTGTGTGTGTGTGTGTGTGTGTGTGTGTGTGTGTGTGTGTGTGTGTGTGTGTGTGTGTGTGCCTGCCCTGCACACACCTCACAGTTAAAGAACAAGTTCACAAGTTTGTGAAGTGGACCCAATGTAAAAAAAAATAAAGAAGAGCAGAACTATAGCAGAACTCCTGGTTTTAAAATGCAGAATGTGAGGGTATGAACAGAGTCCATGTTGCTGGATTTCTTTCTATGACCATCACCATGCATAACCGTTCCCTGATAAAGTACATTTCTAAAAGAAGGAACTGGCACTTCCAACTACCAACTCTAAATGTGGGTCATGTTTGCCACTCAGGGGTGAAATAATCCAAACTGCCCTCTAAAAAGCCCAAGTTGCTTTTGATGAGGACATACAGACAAGTTGACAGATTGCAGATTTGTGGTAAATTTCCACATGCACGTGCAGTGGTGTAAAGTAACTAAGTACATTTACTCAAGTACTGTAATCAAGTACAAAACTTTTACTTTACCAGAGTATTTCTAATTGTCTATACTTTTACTTCTACTCCACTACATCTCAGAGGCAAATATTGTACTTTTACTCCACAATTATTTGAAAACTTTAGTTACTAGTTACTTTGCAGATATAAATATATTACATTATAAAACATACATTAACCACTTTAGCCCTATTTTATACAAAGGCTATTTTCAAACATTTTAGTACTTTTACTTTTGGTACTTTTAGTCCATTTTGATAGCAATACTTTTGTACTTTCACTCAAGTAAATTTTGAATGCCAGACTTTTACTTGTAACAGAGTACTTCTACATTGCAGTATTGATACTTTCACTTAAGTAAAACATTTGAGTACTTTCTCCACCACTGAGCACATGGACACACTGATATACACATTGACACCTGAGATCCAGTCCAGTAGAGTGGTTCTCAAAGCAGGATCCTTCTGCTGTAAAATGTGTTAATATACCATCAAAATCATCTTAACCATGATCACCCCAACTGGCCCAAATGTATGGGATGATTTGTGCTGATTTGGAGAAAATCTATGGGCTGATAACGTGAGGATCGGCTGCCATGATGCACTACATTTTAACTACGTAATACATACATTGTTTGGGTGCATGTGTGAGGTGCAATACTGCCGTGCGAAGAACCTGTTAAGCCTCTGAATGATTCTTTAGAGGAGTCCTACTGGTTTTTCAGCTTAGTATAGTTTAGGCACCTATACATTGCACCATTTGACAAAGCTGTTATGTAGCAGCTATATAGTACCCAAAGCGGTTCCACTATGATTACGAGTCAAAGGACCACTTTTAGTGGTATTTAGCACAGTGTTGTGTGAAAGTAGCTGGATGTTAATTATACTGAGAATAAAAAACAAGAAAAAGGTCTTTGTTTTGATTCTAATTAAAAACGAAAAACAATTAGCTTAGTTTGGGAGATTAGCATTTAGGAGGGACATTCATCAAGGTTATCGTGTGGTAGGACCACTGATCTGAGATAAGTTCAAGTCAATTAGCACATACTGTAATCACTGATTCTGACCGATTCTGAACCTCGGCCAGGCTCAGCTATTCAGATTGATGAGACTCAGACTATGTTACCTTCCGTTTTACACAAGTAGATTTATTGTATTATTTTTCAACACACAAGGACCTTTAAATACTCACTTTACGCCTAACAAGTCGGACAGAATAATCCTTCAAGGTGCAGAGACCTGTATCATTAAGCCATTAAGACCTGGAACGCATCTGTGTAATTTTTTGATTTGAGCTAAAAAGCATTATTTTACACTTTGGCTATTCAAAAATAGCAGATCTACAAGCTCATAACACGGCACTGAGTGCCGCGCTACGAGCTTGTAGATCTGCTATTTTTGAAAAATCGTGAAAATGTGCGCAAATCTTTGAATATATATGGTTTTAAAGCAAACATTTTTAACTTGAATATGTGCTTCTGGGGGTCCCTGGAACAAAATATTTTGAGATGGGGGTCCACGGCCAAATACATGTCATTTTGGGGGTCCTTGACATGAAAAAGTTTGAGCACCACTGATATAGAAACATACGTTTTTTCAGAAAACTGTTGGGATTTGGAAGACATTAGCTAAGAATCGCCCTCAGGTCTTTAATGGGTTAAAGTGTAATACCAGAATACAGAATACTAAAGCACCCTCAACCCTCATCATCTCAAGTGGAAAGAAATAGAGAGATAGCACATAAAAAATATATACATTAAAATTGGAAACCGCACGCAGAGGTAGGAGGACATTGAAGGGCGGGGAAAAATCCGCTTTGATATTGTGGCTGATATGGTAATTAGCATTTTTCTCCCTCGCCACATTTCTGTTCAAACATTTCTTTCTGGAGAATTGAGAAATCACACGGCGGGGTCTGTCTCTGGCTTTGATCTGGCATCTCAGCCGTCATCCTCATGAACATGTCTTTCGTTTGCCCCCTCTCTGCCCCCCGTACCCCCCCCCCCCCTCCCCCGCCCCCTCTCTCTCTTTTTTTTATCTTCATCAGTTCACCATCGGTACCAACGTTACTTGCAGAAGGAGGCAGCGTCCCTAAAACAGTGACTGTTGCTCAATGGTGGAAAGTAACTAAAGTACTTAACTACAATTTCGGGATATTACTTGAGCATCTCCGATTTTTGATACTTTTACTCCACTACATCTCGGAGGCAAATATTTCACTTTTTACTCCACTACAATTATTTGAAAACTTTAGTTACAAGTTATTTTTACTTTATTTTGAGTACAAAACCCCTTTTCTATACTATAAGCTATTCAAAAACAGCATAGTAACAGTATTTCTACATTGTGGTATTGCTACTTTTACTTAAAGGGTAAGACCACTTTGGTAGAGGTTTGGGTTGTGTAGTTACCTTGCCATGATGTAACTCCAAAGGTGGGCAAGAAATCAAAAATAATTGCTCCATTGATTAGAAATTGATAATTCAAAATATGCTCCTCATTGACTTACATTGTACGGTAAAACAGCTCTCAAAGTCACTCTTTTAGCACAAAAACGAACGCAAACAAAGTTGATTCAGACAATATAGTACATCACCAAACCCAGTACTGTTTTTTTTTTAAATAAAAATCTCAACTTCCTGTTGATTTTGCCATTTTTAATAAGTAGAAAACCCGGACTGGATCCGCGGATCCGGATCCAGATCTTCAAAGAGTAAAATCAACAGGAAGTTGACATTTTTATTAAAAAAACAAACAGTACTGGGTTTGGTGATGTTATATATTGTCTGAATCAGCTTTGTTTGGGTTCATTTATGTGCTAAAAGAGTGACTTTGAGAGCTGTTTTACCGTACAATGTAAGTCAATGAGGAACATATTTTGAATTATCAATTTCTAATCAATGGAGCAATTATTTTTGATTTCTTGCCCACCTTTGGAGTTACATCATGGCAAAGTAACTACACAACCCAAACCTCTACCAAAGTGGTCTTACCCTTTAAAGAGGTGGTGCCATGTTTTTGCACTTTTTCTGTTTTTCATGTGTCTATGAGGTTGATATAACTTCATTAAGCCCCCCGGTGGTGTTTTTATGGTGTTTTATGTCTTCTCTGACTATTTGGAGTTTCTTCCTGGAGGCTGAAACCTTGAGGGTCAAACGTGCCAATAGAGAAACAGCGCTTTAGTGACATCACAAAGCCCACACCCTCCCCCTCATTATCATAACACAACAGGTGTGGGCATGAGGAGGAGGAGGGACTAGGACAGGTGGGTGGTGCTAAGGTGGTGGAGGAGGTGCTAAGGTGAGAACCAGGTATACTTAATGCACTGGTGGGTGTGTCTACATAAAAACAACATTTTAACACTTACTGTACACTTTTTTTTTGTTGAAAAAAATCCTTACATAATAATAATACCTTATGATCAGGTTTTAGGGTTGAAAAATATCATGGCACTCCATCTTTAAGTAAGGAATCTGAGCTCTTCTTCCACCGCTGCTGTAGTTCTGCTCCTGAAGGCCTGGCAATATATACTGTATGCATTTCCAATACTGAATATTTGCTATTCACCAACATGTGAGTGGTGGTAACTGTTCTATGTTCCTTATTCTACAATGAAATGTTGTCAGTGTTTTTGACTGCTGGGTGAACAAATAAGTCCTATATACTTCATTGTATGATGAATGGCAAAAATAGCCGATCTACAAGCTCACAATGCACCAACGTGTTGTAGATCTTGTAGCTTGTAGATCTGCTATTTTAGCATTTTTTTACAGCTTTTGAAAATCTTTGGAAGTGCTTAAGCAATTTCAAGATGTATGTTTCGGGTGATTACTACTTACTATAATTTTGTACTTCATGACCTTATTTTATACCATAATTTTACAGTCTAAATTAATCACAAAGATGAATCAAATAGTTAACAAAAGTAATCAACAGATTTCGAGGATAACTGTTAGTTGCATCGCTACCGAAATGACCTCTGACCTGAAGAAGGAGTAGCTGGGTCCGATGTTGTAGAGGGCGGGGCTTAGCTCCAGCTCCGGGTAGTGCTGCAGGTCGCTCTTGATGGAGCCCAGGCCCATGGCGAACACCACGAAGATGACGGGCAGCACGATCTGGGAGATCAGGCCCTTCCAGTCGCGGCGCGAGTGGTGGAACCTCTTCACCAGCATGGCGCTCACCTGCTGCCAGACCAGCGCCAGGCCTTTCACCGTGGACGAGCCGGTTAGGCCTGGAGGAGTGACCAAAGGAAGAGGAAAACGAAGGAGGGAGGAACAAAAAACATTGTTAACTTCAAGCATCCATAAGGAGCTGGCTTTTTTGTTGTTGCTTTTTTACACCTTTTTCTCGCCAATTTAGTTGTTATGCCAATTAATTCCTCCCCACACACATTTCCAATGGTGTAAACTAAGTAAATCTACTCAAGTACTGTACTTAAGGCATTTTTTACTTTACTGGAGTATTTCCAATTTGCAATACTTCTACTTCTACTCCACTACAACTCAGCGGCAAATATTGTACTTTTACTTCACTACAATTATTTGAAAACTTTAGTTAGTGTGGTTGCCCTAACAGGGCAACCAGACTATAGTAATCCTCCGGCTTTATTATTATGCTAGATAAACAATAGTTTAGATCGTCTCTCCTCCCACAGTTTATTTTTCCCAATTTAGTGCCATATGTCAAAATGACCGGCCTCACCGGGAATCGTGCGCTTGTATAAGGCTAAGAGATTGGTTGCATAGTTTTATTGATATTGATTTATTAGTGCATTAAATTTCCCCATCCACTTTAATGGAAAAGTGCAAAAACTCAAATTCAAGTATTTTTTTCTCAGAAACCGTAAGAGCTAGAGTTACCAGATTTGGAGGGGAGGTTCCTAATTTAGTCCGAAATTATTGATATAATAATTACACTAATCGGCCACATGGTGGCGCTATAACAGCCCCCTTTACGTTTTGGCCTATAACTCTTGAACCGTAGGTCGTAAAATCAAAATTTTGATAGATTTTAGATTTTCCCTAGATTCCTTGGGTCATGACGCATCTCCCCATATAGGCCACGCCCATTTGCGTCAGGATAGATTTTCCGCCATTTAGAATTTTCTTCAAAACACACTTTTAGCTCCTCCTCCCATATATTTTGTCCAAATTTAACAAAAATCGGTACAAATGATCTCTGGGCCCATGCGATAAACATATCCAAACGGCATTTTGATAGTCCTTACCGTTCGTCCGTAAATGGCTTCCAAAGTTAGCGGGAGGGGCCCGTTTTACAAAAAAGCCCACAAATCACGAACGAAACGTCCGGTCAATCCCAAATTTGAATCACATGTCGAGGGTGGTTTACTCAACGAATCCCCAAAATAATTTCCACTTTGACCCATAGAGGGCGCCACAAATGCCCAAAACGTAACCGTTTGATGCAAAAACCTTATTTTGGAGGGATCAATCCTCTCAAAATGAAACGCAAGTGATCTCAGGAGTTACGTGACAATGTAATTGGCACAGCCTCCGACGGTATTCCTCCCAGCGTATTCCTCGAGTCCCGGCGGCAGCGACCCGCGACTAGCGTCGGTGCAACCACACTCTGCAATTGCCCTGAATTGCGACGCGTCTAGTTACTAGTTACTTTGCAGATATACGTAATTTAATATATTATAAAACATACAATAACCACTTTAGCCCTATTTTATACCTAGGCTATTTGAAAATGGCCAATCTACAAGCTCACAACTGAGAGCTTGTAGATCTGCTATTTTCAAATATTTTAGTACTTTTACTTTTGGTACTTTAAGTATATTTTGATGCCAATACTTTTGTAGTTTAACACAAATAACATTTTGAACACAGGCCTTTTACTTGTAACAGAGTATTTTTATATTGTGGTGTTGCTACTAATGCTAATTGTAACCATTCATTGGTACAGTCGCTGGTTAAAATACCCTTGTTGTGTTGAGATAATTAACTTAACTTAACTATTGTACATTGGAAACGGCATGAAATATTGACTTTACTTTTCTGTATATCTCTGCTCATACTCCCCCCTCCCTCCTCCAAAACCCAGCTCTTTTACTGTGTTATTCTTTTGGACAGGTGTGTCAGTCAATCAATCAATCAATCAATCTATCAATCAATACAAAAATGAACTCGGACTGAGTGTTCTTAGTGACATAAGGGGGGGGGGGGGGGGGTACACAGTACGCACTGGTCTTGTCATTGAAGCGGTCACCAACGAGGTCCTCAGGCAGACTCTCTGTGGATCCATAATCAGGGATGGACTCTGATATAGACTGAAGTCTGTCCTCGTCTTCTTCAGTCTCGGGATGTTCTTGAGTCAGCTGGAGGAACACCTACAGTGACAATGACACAGTCATATCACCAAACATGGATGGAATGACTTTAACCACTTAACCCATTAAGACCTGAGGCGATTCTTTAAAAAAATCTAAATCCTAACAGTTAAAAAAAAAAATGTTCAAGATTTTTCAAAAATAGCAGATCTACAAGCTCATAGCGCGGCACCTGGTGCCGTGCTATGAGCTTGTATATCTGCTATTTTTGAATAGCCAAAGAAATCTAAAGTGACACAGATGCGTTCCAGTAAGCCCTACATAATGACCATTGTAACTTAGAAGACTTACTTGTATGTACTTATTCCTTTTTTGTTCAACGGACCAAAATAAACTATAACTAACATACAACAACAGCATACAAAATTTGTCATACACTGAATAGCAAAAATAGCTGATCTGCAAGCTCACAATGCATCGCAATGTGATGCTTTGTGAGTTTGCAGATCGGCTGAGATTTTGTAAGTATGGCTCCAATTTTTGGAAATATTTGCCTGCTGTATGACATGCCCAAAATAGGGAATATCTGAATGTGAAAATATGACAATACATTGCTTTTCTGTTTATTTATAATGATTGTACTGCACTGTGGCTGCATGACAGCATAATATTATGCAATGTCTTTTTGAGCAAACATTTTTAACAAAACGATACATATCGTCACGAAAACGTATCGCGATATATCGCGGGACGATATATCGGCACACCCCTAGCTGTAAGGAATGATGTATGTTTTGAATCTACAGACTATTACATTCTGAAACTCTCCTATGGTCAACAACGAGGCATAAAAAAAACTCTGGGCATTATATGTATCAAAAAAGTAAGTAAGCAAGTAAGTAAGTAGGCCATTAAGTCTTTTCAGAACAAAAGTTGGCTTTTTCTCCCAGCATGCATCTACCTCGACACATTAAGTACGCTCGACCCGCGAGGTCGCAGCACCAGATGCCAAAGAAAGTTTATATGCAATAAAGTGATTCTGAATCCGAATTTGCCTGTAGGGCCTATATACGTGTACTGTGTGCGTGCATGCGTGCGTGTGCGTGTGTGCGCGTGCGTGTGTGTGTGTGTGTATTTGTATTACTATAAATGTGATGGGCAAATGTCCCCACAAGTATAGTAAAATTTGAAAAAAAAACAATGTGCACATTACCTCCTCCAAGGTCGTGTCAGAGATGCCGTAGCAGCCCAGCTGCAGTGCGTCCAGGTTGGCGTCCAGGGCGGTCAGCAGAGAGCGGTACGAGGAGGCGTTGGAGGAGGTGAAGGGCGGCAGCGAGTACACCAGGTCGCCCACTTGGGCCTCCTTCAGCCGCGCCTCGGGCACGTGGGCCTGGATGAACTCCTTCAGCTCAGAGCTGTCGAACTTGGCCTCCGAGTCGGGGCTCTGGAGCTGAGGCAGAGGTGGAAAGTTCACTTTTTAAAGTACATTTACTCTCAAGTACTGTGCTTAAATGCGGCACTATATGTAACTTTCCTCTTCTACCCCGGATTTGAACCCGGTTTCCTGCGCAAGTGCTGATAATTTTTTTAACCATTGAGCTAATAGAGACAGCCTGCTTGCTCAGGGGATAAATTGAATGTTGACCATCAGGTCAAAATTCTTGTCAGATCCTGTGTCTAGGTGAGACATGACCTTTGACACGATCTAAATGTCTCAATAGAAGAGCAGGGAGACAAAATACAACCACCCCAATTGTATAAGTTATATTGTATTAACTAATACCATACAGATTGGACAAAATTACATTTTATTCATTAAAACATAATTTACATAGTGCCACTTTAAGTACAATTTTGAGGTATTTTGCCTTTACTTAATTCTTGTACTCCTTTACATCTCTTGGGGCAAATATTGGACTTTTTACTCCACTACAATTATTTTAAAAACTAATTACTAAATACTTTGCAGATTCTAATTGTTATTATTACAAAACAAACATTAACCACTTAAGCTCTATTTCATACTTCGACTATTCGAAAATAGCCGATCCACAAGCTAACGAAACAATTTGAGTACTTTTACTTTGGAACTTTAAGTATTTCAATATTGCGGGTGTTCTTCGACCACTGAGGAGCCGAGAAGGGTGGAGGAGGTTGAAGTTTTATCGATTTGTTTTGCATCAGGTTTTTTGTTTTGTTTTACTTTTATATTACTTTCTTTCATGAATAACTTGAATAACAATGAATAACACCATGAAACTTCGAAATGAAAAGGAAGAAAGAAGAAGCCGATCATTTGTTTGAGGTTCAGGTAGACTTGTCAGTGATAAGAGCAACTTTGACGAGGCAATCTTTCCCGACATAAAGGGAAGGCGATGCATCTGCATAATTGTTTCTGTACTTTTGCATCCATCTGTTTGTGGAGCAGGAAGACTTTGACCGGGGCCAGTTCCCCAGGACGTGTTCTTCTGGTGGCATTAAAAAAAAACATAAATACAATTGAGGGGGGGGGGGACATTTTCTTACTTTAGCCCTATACTTTGACATTAACCCATTAAGACCTGGAACGCATCTGTGTACTTTTTTGATTTGAGCTAAAAAAGCATTATTTTACACTTTGGCTATTCAAAAATAGCAGATATACAAGCTCATAGCGCGGCACTAGTTCTGCTATTTTTGAAAAATCGAGAACATTTGTGCAAATTAATATATTTATAACATTTTTAACTCAAATCTTTGCTTCTGGGGGTCCCTGGAACAATATATTTTGAGATGGGGGTCCGTGGCCAAATACATATCATTTTGGGGGTCGTTGACATGAAAGAGTTTGAGAACCACTGATATAGAAACATACTTTTTTCAGAAAACTGTTAGGATGTAGAAGACATTAGTAAGAATCGGCATCAGGTCTTAAAGGGGAATAACACTCATTTTCAACATTGAAAATTGATGTCTTTAATACACCTTAGAGCTGTAGGCAACACAGCAGTTCCCCCCCCTGCTGTGTTGCCTAGAAAAGGATAATTGATTGAGGTCATGTGATCAGTAACATACGCAGGGTGTACTTTTGGCTCCGTCCCCTCAGCCAAAAGTACACCCTGCGTATGTCACTGATCACATGACCTCAATCAATTATCCAGTTCTAGGCAACATAGAGGGGGGAGGGGACTTTTTTCTTATTTCCACACAACAGCTCTAAGGTGTATTAAAGACATAGTTCAATGTTGAAAATGAGTGGTCTTTCCCTTTAATGGGTTAAAGTAAGTAAGTATGTATGTACGAAAATAGCGAACTAAGACACATTTTGACCATTTTGCCCAAAATAGGGATGCCATGGGTTAAAGTTGTTAACAAACAAGCTGGAAGGGCTCTACACAAATTGGTGCAGAGGTGCTGACCATGGCGCAAAAGCATGACAATTAAAGAAGGGGTCGTGTACGGTTCGAAGCTGTACGGTGCAAAAGATTAATTTATCATATTATTCAGAAACCGACGTTTCGAGCTGACAAAAGGCGTTCTTCAAGGATCGAGGGTTGAGGGTTAAAGTGGTTAACATACGTTTTGAAAGAAAATTGTTAACCCATTAAGACCTGGAAGTTCTGGAACGCATCTGTGTCACTTTTTAATGTGAGCTAAACAGCATTATTTTACACTTTGGCTATTCAAAAATAGCAGATCTACAAGCTCATAGCGCGGTACCGAGTGCCACGCTACGAGCTTGTAGATCTGCTATTTTTGAAAAATCGTGAAAATGTGTGCAAATCTTTTAATATATATATTGTTTTAAAGCAAACATTTTTAACTCAAATCTTTGCTTCTGGGGGGGTCCGCGGCCAAATACATATCATTTTGGGGGTCCCTGAGATGAAAAAGTTTGAGCCCCACTGATATAGAAACATACATATTTTTTCAGAAAACTGTTGGGATTTAGAAGACATTTTGTAGAATCGGCTTCAGGTCTTAATGGGTTTAAAATATGATATTACCAAACATAACAAACAGTACTTCCCAAAAAGGAAATGCATGTCTTTAATTCAGTCTGACCAGAAGCAGGGACAAAAATTCTACCCCCCCCCACCCCTCTCAGAGTTACAGACCTGTAAGGGTCTATTTGGTTCCTAACTATCAATGTTTTTAGCTGGGGGGGCACCCTGGAAGTGGAACCCCCCTCGAAGGACCCCTGCCTTTACCTTCTTGGTGAGGGTGAGGTTGTAGCCCTGGCCCAGCTTGTCTTTGAGGTGCAGGGGGGTCCCGCAGACCTTGAGACCTCCCCTCTCCAGGAAGGCGATGCGGTCGCTCAGCACCTCGGCCTCGTCCAGGTGGTGGGTGGACATGATGATGGTGCGCTCTGGGGGGGGGGGGGGGGGGACGTCAGTCAACATTTCTACAGAATCGAGGTTCAACATTCTTTATTGCTTACAACTAGGCCCGTAGCAATTATAACATAATCGTCAAAACGCAATTGTTTGAGATAATCGCAATTGTTTTGGCATGATCGTCATAATCGTTTCCATGTTGAAAACGTTTCACACGTTTTCAAATATTAAAAAAGCTGAAATAGCGGATCTACAAGCTTACAACGTGTCACGAAGCAGAAATAGCAGATCTACAAGCTTACAACGTGTCACAAAGCAGAAATAGCAGATCTACAAGCTTACAACGCGTCACGCGTTGTAAGCTTGTAGATCTGCTATTTCTGCTTTTTTTATATTTGAAAATGTGTGAAACGTTTTTACATTTGTGTATGTAAAAACATACTTTTTTTTTTTTACATTTTTACAAATGATTAAATATGTCAATAATTTCTTTGTACGTTTCAGTTATTTGTCATATCTGCCATGTGAAATGTTTGATTACGAAGGCTAAAAGGCTTCATATGTTCCAAAGTTCAATTCCAAACACGCAAATAAATCGTTAATCGCAATTATTTGGGAGACAATTAATCGTCAACTCCGTCAGTCGTCAATCGTGACAGCCCTAGCTACAACCCATTGCAATGAATAAATAATAACTCATTTGGTTCCCCACTCCTTTTTTAATGTTTTTGTCGGCATGTAAAATTTATTAGGAGCAGTGAGCACTATTAGTGCGGCGCTCGGGGAGCAGTTAAGGGACTGGGACTCGAACCGAGGGCCTTCTGTTTCCCAGGCGGCCTCCCTTCCCACTCACAAGTACGCAGAGAGTCAAATTACTCCTCGACATTGCAGCACCATGAGAAAATAGCAAAACAAATAGCAATAAAATAACATAACAAAAAATGCAAAAAAAGTGCAATGCAATAACAATTGAACATTGTAGGTGTCTTTATTAGATGCTGTGCGGATGGGTCCTACATCTAAATGTGATGTGTTTACACTGTGTGTATATGTGTGTGTGTGTGTGTGTGTGTGTGTGTGTGTGTGTGTGTGTGTACAATTATTAATATAAAGTAAAGTGTGTTCAAAAGCTACGATGCATCGTGTTTGGGAAACAGCTGAATGGAAATTGGAAAATGGAAATCAGAGTATCACTTCAGTATGAAAAAAAAAACTGGTTTTATGCCCGCTTGAGGTGGATTTTCTGTTTAAACAGCGACGGAACAGTTTTTGTCAAATAAATAATGATGTAGCAACTTTTACCTGCTGTCACCCTGTCCAATAGTAGTCATTTTTTACCACTGATTTATGGGCTTGGCAGAACTCCAGCTGATGGAGATGCACTCACCCACACAATGTGAACATGAACGTGTGTGTGTGTGTGTGTGTGTGTGTGTGTGTGTGTGTGTGTGTGTGTGTGTGTGTGTGTGTGTGTGTGTGTGAAAAGTCACACACACACACACACACACACCCCCACACACACACACACACAGAGTGGGTGCCATGCACAGATACAGGAAACACACACATAGATTCACGCACGCACGCACGCACGCACGCACGCACGCACGCACGCACGCACGCACGCACACACACAGAGTGGGTGCCATGCACAGATACAGCAAACACACAGACACATAGATTCATGCACACACACACACACACACACACACACACACACACACACACACACACACACACACACACACACACACACACACACACACACACACACACACACACACACACACACACACACACACACACACACACACACACGTACACACCAACGCACACGCAAAAAGTAAATTTTGCATCTCTATTCCCCCAGCACCAAACTCTCAGTAACACGTAAGACACGGCCAATTAAACAGCAGACTTTTCAGCGCCATCCATGCACAGACATACTCCTGATACTTAGCAGTCTGCCTGACACTACAGTTGTCGTGGGAGTTATCCACCTTTTCTTTTTCATAGCTAGCCTGTCAGTACCTGAGGAACGGAGGTAGGTGGGGGGGGGGAGAAAATCTATTTCTGCTTAATTATATGTTGAAGTGAAAGCCAGAGCCCCCGATAAGGAGTAAAGCTCTGCAGGATTGTCCCTGGGGTCACAGTGCTTCCTAACACTGACTCTCCTCTCAGGAAAACAGTGCTGTTCCATTAGAGCATCATATGAAGCTTATCCTATTTAAGGGTTTATCAGAACAACGGGACGGAGGAGGGACACACACACACACTAGGCTGTGTGTGTGTGTGTGTGTGTGTGTGTGTGTGTGTGTGTGTGTGTGTGGGGGTGTGTGTGTGTGTGTGTGTGTGTGTGTGTGTGTGTGTGTGTGTGTGTGTGTGTGTGTGTGTGTGTGTGTGTGTGTGTGTGTGTGTGTGTGTGTGTGTGTGTGTGTGTGTGTGTGTGTGTGTGTGTCTGTGTCCGTCTGTTTGTCCGTCTGTGTGTCCGTCTGTGTGTCCGTCTGTGTGTCCGTATCTCTGTGTATATCTATGTATGTGTGGGAATATTTGTGTGTGTGCGTGTGTGCGCGCTCTCGTGCTTGCATGTGCATGTGTGTGCATGTGTGCGTGTGTGTGTGTGTGTGTGTGTGTGTGTGTGTGTGTGTGTGTGTGTGTGTGTGTGTGTCTGTTTGTCCGTCTGTGTGTCCGTCTGTGTGCCCGTATCTCTGTGTATATCTATGTATGTGTGGGAATATTTGTGTGTGTGCGTGTGTGCGCGCTCTCGTGCTTGCATGTGCATGTGTGTGTGTGTGTGTGTGTGTGTGTGTGTGTGTGTGTGTGTGTGTGTGTGTGTGTGTGTGTGTGTGTGTGTGTGTGTGTGCCTGCCTGCCTGCGTGTGTGCACAAAAGAGTGTCCGTTTGTGTGTGCATGTACAGCACGTAACTCACCTTTCTTGTGCTGTATAACTATATCCCAGATGCTGCGCCTGGAGCAGGGGTCCACCCCAGTGGTGGGCTCGTCCAGCACCACCAGACGAGAGCCCCCGATGAAGGCGATGGAGATGGACAGCTTCCTCTTCATGCCGCCTGACAACGTGCCCACCCGCTTGTGTCTGTGGGCGTACATGCCAGTCTCCTGGAGGATTCTGGGAGGGGGAGGGGCGTACAGTATCACATGTTAAGCAGGAACGCAACTATAGATTATTTTCTTAGCGATTATTGGGAACAGGAGGGGTGCATAAATATCGCTGCTTGGCGACATTGGTTAATTCATTTACTGATACGATTCTTCTCCCTTCCCAGAAATGTACAAAAGTTCAATATTTTTCTTGTAAATGTAGTGGAGTGAAGGTCATAAGTATCCAAAAATACCAATACTCAAGTAAAGTATAGATACTCAAAATATGTACTTCAGTACAGTACTCAAGTAAATGTACCTCATTACTCCACTGCCTACTCCACAGAAGTAATTACAATGCAAGACTCATTTTTGCCATAGTTGCCAATCCAGACTAACTGACAAAAGGTTTCATAAGAACATCTTGTAATGTCTCAAAGAAAACAGGTTGCACCATGTGTCACCATAACAAAGCATGCCAAATGCCAAAGCCAACATTGTGCATAGCCTAATGCCAAACCAAATCCAGGCTTATTAACCCATTGAGACCTGAAGCCGATTCTACATGTCTCCTAAATCTCAACAGTATTCTCAAAAACGTATGTTTCTATATCAGTGGTGCTCAATCTTTTTCATGTCAAGGACCCCCAAAATTATATGTATTTGGCCGCGGGACCCCCATCAAAATATGTTGTTCCAGGGACCCCCAGAAGCAAAGATTTGAGTAAAAAATGTTCGCTTTAAAAATATATATATTCAAAGATTTGCACACATTTTCACGATTTTTCAAAAATAGCAGATCTACAAGCTCGTAGCGCGGCACTCGGTGCCGCGCTATGAGCTTGTAGATCTGCTATTTTTGAATAGCCCAAAGTGTAAAATAAAGATTTTTAGCTCAAATCTAAAAATGACACAGTTCCAGGTCTTAATGGGTTAAGCTGTAAGGCGTAGGCTTGTGAAAACAAGTGTGTGATTTTGGGGCGTTTGTGTGAGAAATTAATTGATTCGAGCGAACAAACACTCACTTGCAGACTTGCTCGTCCAGTTCCCGGCGCGACCAGTAGGGGGCTTTGATCTGGCCGTAGAGCATCAGGTGCTCCTTGGCGGTCATGTGGTCGAAGTGGACGTCGTACTGCATGCACACGCCCAGCTCCTTGCGGACGTCTTCGATGTTGGCCTGCATGTCTCTGCCGTACACCTCGATGCTCCCCGAGGACGGAGCGAACAGGCCCGTCAGGAGGGACCTGAGAGCAAGAAGCATTATTATTATTATAATTATTACTGATTGTACTGGGTTAACAACTCCAAAATGCCAAAATCACTGTGATTGGACTGCAGATGAACCACTTAAAGGAATAGTTAACCCAAAAAAATACTTATTTTCTATCAATTACACACCCCATGAAGCCTTGAATTCATGGAGATTTCTTAGTTTTTGTCGCATTCCTAAGCCAATAATTTGCTGACGTGTGTATTTCCGGTAGGAGACACAAAGAGTCTGTAGTGTCTCCTACCGGATACATTAGCCGGTAGGAGACGGTAATCAAATTATTGGCTCAGGAATGGAACAAAAACTAAAAAGTCTCCATGAATTCAAGGCGTCATGGGGTGTGTAATTGATAGAAAATAAGTAAAATGATTTGTGACTACTCCTTTAAGCCCTATATACTGTAGTGAAAATAACCGATCTACAAGCTCACAACAGGACTCATTGTAAGCTTGTAGATCTGCATTTTTTTTGCTATTTTCAGAAAAAAATGAAATTTAAAATTTAATCTTTTTTTTATTTTATTTTTACCTATGGCCAAAATATAGACACCAGGTTGAAAGTGGTTAACGGGCCATTAAATGTAACCCATAGTAAGCTCTTAAGACAGATTCTGCTAACAGCTGAAATCTGTCAACATGTAATGTTGTAGAAGTTAGTAGGAATAAACACAGAAGCACCCGGAAGGAAGTGGACTGAAAAGGGCAGGATTTTTTTTACAGAATGGGTTTTTACAGATTTAGTGGTTATCAGTTAACCCATTAAGACCTGAAGCCGATTCTACAAATGTCTTCTAAATTCCAACAGTATTCTGAAAAACGTATGTTTCTATATCAGTGCTGCTCAAACGTTTTCATGTCAAGGACATCCAAAATGATATGTATTTGGCCACATCTCACATCTCAAAAAAATGTGTTCCAGGGACCCCCAGAAGCAAAGATTTGAGTAATTTTCTTTGCTTTAAAACAATATATATTAAAAGATTTGCACACATTTTCACGATTTTTCAAAAATAGCAGATCTACAAGCTCGTAGCACGGCACTCTGTGCCACGCTACGAGCTTGTAGATCTGATATTTTTGTAAAATAATGCTTTTTAGTCCAAATCAAAAAGTGACGTGGTCTTAATGGGTTAATATCAAATTCGTATTACTTTTTGTTTTGCACCATTACAGAGCATGGAGGTAATGTGGGCGTAGGTACAGTTACATATCGACGAGCTCCTCAAGCGGTATTACAGATGTCATGTGGCAAATGATTAGTTCAACTGGTTCATTTGATAAAGACCCGTCAGATCAATAAGTCTCGCTGTATACATTTGCTGTGTCAGATTTGGTTAATATCTTATCGACAAGCAGCTTATTCACCTAATTAAAATGCAGAGCACATATACAGTTACAAAATACACGGTGTATAGAAAATATCAAAGCAGTAAAAGTCTGCAGCATAGGAGACTTTAGCCTCTGCCAGCAGGTTGGGGGGCAACATTTTGCCATGAGGGGAAAAAGCAACACCATCTAGTTACAGTAATGTCACTTGTATGCCTGTAGCAACTTCAATATGGCTTTCCCCAGCTAGCTGCACACCCCCTGTCTCACCATTCCACTGTTTTTATTGATTTTATTCCTTAGCCTTAGTGTTTTTTCTAAAAGTTGATTTTCTTTCGTCGTTTTCTCCTCCCCCACATGTAAAGCGTCTTTGGGTACTTAGAAAAGTGCTTTTTAATTTGAGATGTTATTATAATTTGTATTATTATATCACTGCTGTCGGGTGGAAACCGTATATGTCTAAAACTGTTACTTTTGAGAACTAGCAAAAATATCAGATCTACTGTAGCAGTACAAGCTCAAAACGGATCGCCTATTTTTGCTACTTTTGTTTGACACTGTAGTATGAGGGAGTAAGGCATTAATTTGCGGGGGGGAAAAAACATAAAAGCGTTAAAATATGGAGATAAGAGGTTTCTGCCCGACAGCAACGATAAGATAATTAATAATAACTATCTAACTAAATGGATAAATTAATTAATTAATCCATCGAAAAATAAAGTGAACTTAAACAAATATAAGAAAAATCTATGAATCATCTATTAGCCAATCTGGGTGATATAAAATCACCACTGTTCAGTCATATTTCACTTTAAAAGACAGTAATGGGGGTGTTGAGGGGGCGTGTGTGTGTTTCCATACATGGTGGTGGTCTTGCCGGCTCCGTTGTGGCCCAGCAGGGAGGTGACCTGGCCCTCGTAGAAGGACACGTTGAGGTTCTGGATGGCCGGCCGGTCGCCATAGAACTTGGTCAGGCCATGGAGGGCCACGCCCACTGGGAGCCCCGAGGTCTCCTCCTCCTCCTGGTGGGAGGAGAAGGTGTTCTTGCCTGAGAGAGAGACACAGAGAGAGAGAGAGAGAGAGAGAGAGAGAGAGAGAGAGAGAGAGAGCGAGAGAGAGAGGGGGGGGTTGAGATATGAACAGAGAAAGATGAAAGAGTGAGAGAGAGACAGAAAGAGAGAGAGACAGAGACGCAGCAGAAACCGAAAACAACAAAAAACAGAGAGGCAGAGACGCAATCAAACAGAGTTAGACGTTCAGATAGAGAGACATACACACACACAGAGAGAGAGAGAGAGAGACAGAGAGAGAGAGAGAGAGAGAGAGAGAGAGAGAGAGAGAGAGAGAGAGAGAGAGAGAGAGAGAGAGAGAGAGAGAGAGCAAAGCAACAGAGGGAAAAGGGTAAGAGAGCTAGAAACACTGACTGGAGCCAGAAAAGCTGACAGGCATACAGAGTGTGAGAGGGGAGGAACTCATATTCTTATGCTTCAAACACAAACGCACGCACGCACATACACGCACATACACGCACGCACACGCACGCACGCACATACAGTACACTCACGCACATGCACGCACGTACACGCACGCACACACACGCACGCACACGCACGCACGCACGCACACGCACGCACATACACGCACGCACACGCACACACACACACGCACGCACATACACGCACGCACACGCACACACACGCACATACAAGCACGCACATACACACGCTACAGAGGGAAGATAGACCGCACACCTCCATCCTTAAGCTCCATTCACGCTGAGCACGATAACTATAACTATGAAGATAATTAAGTTAGCGTCCGCGCTGAGGAAGGATAAAGTCATGTAAAAAGTGCATCAAACACTGCACTGCTGTCAGAGCCCACGGAGGGAGAAAGGGGGAGAGAGAGAGAAGATGCCCGCCTCCGTGGTGCCGAAAGACGGGATATAATTATGGGTAATCAGATTTATTATTATTAACTAGTCCATACCCGGCAATGTGAAGCAGCCAAACTATATGCAGACTTTTGGGTTATGCGCTCATACGCATAGTATACGTTTTGGACAGTGATTTAATCGTGTTGGCGTCAATGGCGTGTGGTGTGTGTGTGTGTGTGTGTGTGTGTGTGTGTGTGTGTGACAACCCGGTCATTTACGACCTGACGTGGAATCGTTGCCACCCACAACCATGAGAAGTTGATGTTTATGCTGTTTCAGCTAAGCCATGTGTGCTAATAACATCCAAAGCGCCCGTGTGGACACGGGCCCTAAATAAAAGTCCTTTTTAAAGGTTGCAGCGTCTGTATGTTCTGCCGTTGTCGCTGTGCCAGTGTCTATGTGTGTGCGTGTGCGTGTGCGTGTGCGTGTGCGTGTGCGTGTGCGTGTGTGTGTGTGTGTGTGTGTGTGTGTGTGTGTATGTATGTGTGTAAGCGTGTAAGCCAAGTGTAGTGATTTTTATAGTGACACATTTATAGTTATTGTGATCGTTATCTTGCTTGTCGTGAACGGGCCCTAAAGCCTGCTTTACACATGGTTGCGCATTGCGAGACGTTGGCACGCGGTGGTGGGAAAAGTACTACATTTATTTACCTAAGAAAAGTATCAATACTGCAATGTAGAAATACTCTGTTACAAGCACAAGTCACATTAAAATTAAGAGTAAATGTACTTAGTTACTTTCCACCACTGCCGGCACGCAACCAGGTATAAATCAGTATAGTCAGCAGTTCCTGTGTACCTTTCCCCTTGTCATCGTCGAACGCGGCCTGGTTCTTCTGCATGATGTTGGTGAAGAGCATGCCTCTGGCGGCTGAACTTGGCCCCCTCGAACAGCACAGGTCAGCCCAGAAGGAAGACGTGAATGGGAAGTACCATGGGGCTGGGAGGCCGTACTTTCCTGATAAGATAAAAAGGTAAAGAGTTAAAGGTAGGGTAAGTGATATATATATATATATATATATATATATATATATTTTTTTTTTTAAATGGTTTAAGTACTATATTCTGATAGTAATCATTGCTACAGAGCGTTTGTTCGGTCACAGGGGTCTCTCCAGCTCTTTAGTAGACATAATATAAATACATTTTCAGGTATGTGACAACTTTTAAGCCAATCAGGAGAGAGCACTGAAAATGTATTTTCTGTTTAATAATGAGCTGGAGAGACATGGGAGACTCCTTTTACTGAATAAA